>NC_059332.1:3665277-3975416 GCF_018350155.1 Leopardus geoffroyi | reverse complement strand
TTTAGAGGAGTGTGTGTGTGAGAGACAGAGACAGAGACAGAGAGACAGAGCCCTAGCCCAGAAGGAAGAACCAACCAGCCTGTCTCCTCCTTAGGACCCCTTCATCTTTCTTGTAGCCTAGAAGGCACAGAGTCCCTACTGAGCCTGGCCTCTGGTGATGCGGGTCAAAGGTCAAGGGAACTTGTGGTTTTTAAAAACTTTTTATTTTGAAATAATTTCAAACTTAGAGAAAGATTGCAAGATAAATACAAAGAATCCTCCTATATCCTTTACCTAGATTCACCAGTTGTTAATATCAGGCCACACTTGCTTTGTCTCCATCCAATACATCTAGTTAAAGATCTGTGTCTCTCTATATATAATTGCATGGCGATGAGTTCTTAAAAGGTACAGGCTAGGTGTTTTGTAGATGGGTTGAACTTTTAAACCTCACTGCCAAGTGCCCTTGGGGTCCAAAGATGTCTTGGCAACAGAGTTGAAAACAGATGAAAGGTCATTGGAACTGGAGAAATGGATGAGCAAGCCAGGCGTATTCATTTTCCACCTTCCCCAGCACCTCGGCTCAGTGGTGGTTGTGAATTTTCCCCCCATGTAAACATCCCGTAAAGGAAATATGCAGAGAGGGGAGGAAGGAGGTATGAGTTCTGCCAGATGTGCCTCACTCTGTCGGTCTCAGATTTATTTGAGGCCAGTCTTCCTCATGGACTCCATGCTCTGGGTCCTGGGACTGCACTGCATTCACATATTATGGAATATTTTTAATGACTCTTGACCTTTTCACATGCAGTGTTTCCGTAATTTCTGGCCCCCTTCTTTCCATGGTGAACTTTCACTTCTCCTTCAGACTGTGGCTCAGAGGTTATCAACTCTGCAGAAGGGTCCAGATCCTGCCAAAACCTGCATGCTTCGTCGTTTCTTCTCTTGGCTTCAACGCTTTTTATTACCTTATTATAGCGTGTTGGATATAATTTTTTTTTTTTTTTACATATTTTAGCTTTCTGGAAACTTTTATAGGAAATAAATGATCTCTAATATAAGTGCTATCTCCCCAGGGTCCAGGCTACTGTCTGCCACAGACAAGCTGTTCAATAAATGTTTATTGTGTGAAGAAATAAATGCCCTAAAAGTGACTGGATACAATTGTCATTGTTAGCCATTTAAAAATCATCCATAAGAACCAGGTTAAATTTACAATTGGTTTTTAATATTGATCAAAGGAGTAGTTCTGCTTTCTTAAAGGCAAAACCATATGGACCTAAGACACCAAAAACGCAAGACTGCCATCTACTGATCAACATGTAAGCAAAGACACACTGAGATGCGGTGGAAAATACATGTTAGTTTCAATAACGCGCTCCTTAGTAGGTTACAGGAAATGGGAAGGAAAGATGGAAACAAAATTACGAGATGCTGCTATGATATTTTCCTGGAAAATATTTTCTCCTAATAATTCATGCAAAATATAATGATAGTTTTATTTTTTTGTCATCATAATTTTAATTTTTTTTTATGTTTATTCATTTTTGAAAGACAGAGACAGAGCACAAGCAGGGGTGGGGTGGAGAGTGGCGGGGGAGGGGGACACAGAATCTGAAGCGGGCTCCAGGCTCTGAGCTGTCAGCACAGAGCCCGACTCAGGGCCCGAACTCACGAACCATGAGATCGTGACCTGAGCCGAAGTCGGATACTCAACCGACTGAGCCACCCAGGTGCCCCTCTGGCACCCATCCTTTTGTCCCATCTGTTTTTGTTCCCTTTCCTCATTTTTACTTTCTATTGGACAACTTGAATATTTTTTATGATTCTGTTTTATTTCTTTTTGTGGCTTGTTAACCATAATTCTTTGTTTTGTTATTTTAGTGGTTGCTTTAGAGTGTAGAGTGTACATCACTAAATCACAGGTCGTCTTTTTTTTTTTTTTTTTTTTTTTTCAACGTTTATTTATTTTCGGGACAGAGAGAGACAGAGCATGAACGGGGGAGGGGCAGAGAGAGAGGGAGACACAGAATCGGAAACAGGCTCCAGGCTCTGAGCCATCAGCCCAGAGCCCGACGCGGGGCTCGAACTCCCGGACCGCGAGATCGTGACCTGGCTGAAGTCGGATGCTTAACCGACTGCGCCACCCAGGCGCCCCCCAGGTCGTCTTTTTTAAAAATATTTTTACTGTTTATTTATTTATTTTGAGAGAGAGAGGGAGAGAGAGAAAGAGAAAGAGCTCATGCGGGTAAGAGCAGGAGAGGGGCAGAGAGAGACAGAATCCCAAGCAGGCTCTGCACCATCAGCACAGTGCCCAACACGGGGCTTGAATTCATAAACTTCACCATCATGATCTGAGCTCAGATCAAGAGTTGGATGCTTAACCCACTGAGCCCCCGGGGCGCCCCAATCACAGTTTATCTTATAGAATAAGAACGTTAAATAGTATGTTTGCATTACCCTTGCCCTGTTAACCTGCCTGCTACCTTCCACATATGCATACACACACATGCACATATCGCACAGCGCACACACACACACACACACAATCACACTGACACACACCATGTATCACACACCATCGCATGCCCCGTAACACGTGTCACACACGCACGCGTACCACACATGCGTGCATACAGACGTATGGCACACAAGACAGGCCCTGTCAGCGCCTTGTTGCTTTGGCCTTGCTGTTATTTGTGTTAGCGGCAGTTTGTTTTCGTTTTGGCATCCTCTGAGAGGACCAGCCTGGGAAGAGCTCTGCCTGGGTCCACAGTCACGTCCACGGCGGTGAAAGTCATGGGGATCTGCAAGGACCCGCCATGGGGCCAGGGGTTCAGGACCTCAGCCCTCAGCCCCGTCCGTGTGCCGGTTACTTCGGGGGCAGATACGTCCCGCGCTGGGCGCGGGGCCCGCCACCACCAGACGCGCCACCGGGGCCCGAAGAGCCACTGGGTGGCAAATGGGCGGGAGTGTCTGTGAAGGGCCCGGAGGACACAGAGAGACTCCCGTCCGGGAAGGGAAGAGAGGAGCCCGTTTCACGGTTTGGGACCCGCGGGGCCGCGGCTGGGCGAGCTCTGTGTCCCCGAGGGCGTCTCCTGCTGCGGAGAAGGGCGGCGTCGGAGTCCCGTCCAGCGGCGCGGAGGAGGAAAATGGGACACCGAGCGGGACGGAGACGCAGGGGGCGTGCTTGGCCGACGCCGCGACCCCGAGAGACGCCGCTGCTGTCGCCACCCCTCCCCGCCGCGCCCCTCGCCAGTTACAGAACCGTGCGCGGCCCCAAACCGGCACAAACGTCGGCCCCGAGGGCTGGTGAATCCTAAAGCCGGTGGTGGCAAACGTGGACCGATCTGAGTCAGTCTGGGAACGGACGCTCCGCGGGCTTCCCGAGCTGAGATGCTCCGGTGCTAAGGTCACGAAATAGTTGACGGGGTTATTAATCTGCCCCGCCTTTTTATGGCTGGGACAGAGGTATTCTGTGCTAAGATCCGGGCGACACTCCCCTCCTCCCGGGACCCCCGCGGCCCTCCTCTTCCTCCTCTCGGGACCCCTGCGGTCCTTCTCCTCCTGCTTCCGGGACCCCGCGGACATCCTTTCCCCTCCTCCTCTCCCGGGGACCCCGCGCGGCACTCCTCCTCCTCTCCCTCCTCCTCCTCCTCCTCCTCCTCCTCCCGGGACTCCGCGGCCCTCCTCCTCCTCTACTTCTTCCCGAGACCCCGCGGCTCTCCTCCTCCTCCTCCCCCTCCTCCTCCTCCTCCTCTTCCTCCCAGGACCCCGCGGCCCTCCTCCTCCCCCCCCCCTCCTCCTGGGACTCCGCCGCCCTCTTCCCCCTCTCCCTCCTCCTCCCGGGACTCGGCGTCCCGCTTCCTCCCGGACCTCGCGGGCGCCGCCCCAGACCTCCTTCCGGGACCTCCGGGCCCGCCTCCCACAGCAGTTTCGTTTCAGAGCCCGCGGTCGGCGAAACCGGGCGTCGGGAAGCGGCGGCGGCGGCGGCGGCGGCGGCCCGGGCTGGGCGGGCGTCCGCGGCGGGGGAAGCAGGTGGGACAGGGCGTCTGCGCGGGGGCCTGGGATGCGCGCGCGCGTGTGAGTGTGAGCGAGCGTGCGAGTGAGCGTGGGGTGGGGGGGGGGCGCGTGCTGCCGACGCATCGCGCGAACCCTGCACACGGTCGTCACCGCTTTCCGGCTCCCGCCCGTGGTCTCCCGGGTCGGCGGGCGGTGGCGTCGGGGGAGGGGTGGGGGCGGGCCCGGGGAGGGGAGCGCCTTCCCCCGTGCGGGCGGGCCCCGCGTGTGCCGGCGGAGAGCACCCCATCCCCACCCCTGCCGGGGCGCCGAGGTCCCCAGAGGAATTCCTCGGTGACTGCGAGAGACGGTCCCGGCACCTTGAGCGGCACCCCCGTTTTCGGTCGTGTTACCGTCAAAGGAAAGGCCGCTCTCGGGGCGTCCCCGCCGCTCTGCCCCCCGCAGACGCGCGGAAGCGGGAAGTGGGGAACGGAGCGAGGTCCCCAGCCGCGCCGCGGTGGGCGCGGGGTCGCCCCCTCTGCTCCTGGTCACGCCTCCCCGTCCGGTGTCCCCCTACCCCCCCCCCCCGTCTGCTTCCCGCCTCCCCCTACAACCCCGCTTCTGCGGAGCCCCTGCGCTCCAGTCACCCCGAGACGCAGGCCCCGGCCTGGAGAAGACACAGCCCGCTCCCTAATTCTGCGGGAGCTCTGCCCGCCCACGACCACCCCTCTCCCAGCTCCTTCTAGTTCTTTTCCCTCAGGCTGAGAGGACTCCGGAAAGGACACATTGGTTCTTCTCCTTGTCTTGTTTACTTTCATTATCGGTCCTGGTTGGGGCTCCCTGAGACTCTATTAACCGGCTGTCTTTTGTTCCTTGTGGGACTGAGTGCGGTGGGGTGGGGCGAGGGAGGGGGAGTGGCAGCGGGGTAGGGTAGAGTCACATTGGATGACCTCCATGGAATCCTTCATAGACCACCCAGTTACCTCGGTGTTCCTACCAGTCCCAAAGAAATAGTTCTGGGAATAGTGACTCTGGATGTTTCCTAGAGCAGGAAAGAGTATCACGCTCCCTCCCTGACTTCTCTGTTGCTGCAGGAAACCTTCCTTGTCCTCTGTCAGTGTTTGCTGGAAGGAAACTTTCTGCAGTGACAGAGTGTTGCCTATGTGCTCCTGTGTAGCCACCAGTCACCGCAGCTGTTAAACGACTGAAATGTGGCTGGCCTGCTTGAGAAGCTGAATTTTTAAGTTTTATTTCATTTTCACGAATGTAAATGTAAGCGGCCACACGTGATAGTCACTCCTGTTTGGCACAACATAGCAACATTTGTTTGAAAAATTCTTAATGTTTATTTATTTTAAAAAGAAAATTTTGGGGGCGCCTGGGTGGCGCAGTCAGTTAAGCGTCCGACTTCAGCCAGGTCACGATCTCACGGTCCGTGAGTTCGAGCCCCGCGTCGGGCTCTGGGCTGATGGCTCATGATGGCTCAGAGCCTGGAGCCTGTTTCCGATTCTGTGTTTCCCTCTCTCTCTCTCTGACCCTCCCCCGTTCATGCTCTGTCTCTCTCTGTCCCAAAAATAAATAAACGTTGAAAAAAAAAATTTTTAAAGAAAATTTTTTAATGTTTATTTTTGAGAGAGAGAGACAGAGTGCATGCTGGGGAGGGGCAGAGAGAGAGGGAGACACAGAATCGGAAGCAGGCTCCAGGCTCCGAGCTGTCAGCACAGAGCCCGACGCGGGGCTCGAACCCATGAACCCTGAGATCATGACCTGGGCCGAAGTCAGACGCCCCACCGACTGAGCCACCCATGCGCCCCTAATGTTTATTTACTTTTGAGAGACAGAGCGCAAGTGGGACAGAGGCAGAGAGAGAGGGAGACGCAGAATCCCAAGCAGGCTCCGGGCCCTGAGCTGTCAGCACAGAGCCCGCCACGAGGCTCGAACCCATGAACCGTGAGCCGAAGTCGGTTGCTTGACCCACCGAGCCACCCAGGTGCCCCCAACGCAGCTACATTTTACGTCTCGTCTAAACTCCAATCCGTTTCTTCTCTCGAGAGAGGAGACTCCAAGGCGCGCGGAGGCCAGCGCAGGGCACCGCGCCGAGGCTCGGGCGACGTGTACTTCCACCCCTGTGGATTTTCATCTCTGCCTCTCGATCCGGTATTGGAGCCTGTCAGGCAGAGCCATGGCCTCCCCCATAGTCACCAAGAAGATGAAGGAGGAAGTCACCTGCGCCATCTGCCTGCTCCTGATGGCGGAGCCCGTGAGCATCAGCTGTGGGCACAGCTACTGCAGACAGTGCATCAACGACTTCCTGAAGAACCTACACCAGGAGGAGCCGTCGCTCAATGTGTTTTCCTGTCCCCACTGCCGGGCTCCGTTTCGGATGGCCAGCGTCCGGCCCAACAAGCACCTGGGAAATCTCATCGAAGCCATCAAGGAGATGGACCAGGAAATGTCGTGTGAGGAACACGGAGAGTTCCTCCACCTGTTCTGCGAAGACGAAGGCCAGCTCATCTGCTGGCGCTGTGAGCGGTCACCGCAGCACAAAGGGCACGACACAGCTGTCATCGAGGACGTATGCCAAGGCTACAAGGTAAGCGCGTGGACCGGAGGGGCTTTGGCGAGTACCGCTCCCATGCTGCCCCCCCAGGCCTGAGGTCACGAGGCCTGTAACCCGAGAAAATGACCCTGAACTACAGCTGTCATCACGGCATCAGGTCCTGTCTTTCGTGGTGTGAAAAATGGTTTATTATGGGTCCTCGTTGAGTCAAGTCCTGACTGTCCATCTTGACCTCCAGCGGGAAGGCCACCCTCTTGTCCCTCTCCATTCTCGCTGTGAGGCGCTCGTCCGTGCCCCAGAACGCGACGCGCTCGAACCCAGCCCTGCGTGGTTTATTGCCTCACCCCGTGTGTGTCATTTTAGCAACCACAGTGGGCGAGACTCTGATACACTCTGCACACACAGGAAACAAAGATGCACCACCTTTCGGGTGTCCTACAGTCTAGTAGGGAAGACACATCAGCAAAAGAGATTGCTCGGAGTGACCTGGCTTGGGTGGTGGGGGTAGGCACCGAGTGGGAGCGGCGTCTGACGAGCCTTCTGAGAAGTGACTCCTGAAGGACAGGTAACAATTAACCGTAGACAGAGGCCTGGAGAAAAGAGAGGGCAGGGCGTTCCAGAGAGAGGGGACCGTATGTGCAGAGGCACAGCGGGGCGTGGGATGGAGGGAAAGGCGGGGGATGGGCTGGGAAAGGAGGGTCCGGGCCCGGAACCGCAGCTTCAGCTCAGGGTCTAAATCCTAGCCCAGAGCAGTACTGGTCTTTTGGGGGGGGTGGGGGGGGGCTTTTATTTGCAAATCGGAGGATCAGGCTGACTTTGAAAAGGACGTCTGGCCACCGATAAAGTAAAAATAGCAAGGGATAAAATTCAGATTACTCCCATCAGGAGGGGGAAATGGGACAGTTCCAAGCAAGATTTGGGAAGGGGAGCTGAAGCATTTGGAAATGATTGTTCACGGAGGCTGAGGTGGACGGAGAGGTTTGGGGCAGCGCCTACGTTTCTCACTCCAAAGCAGTAGAGGCAGGCTGGCCTTTGCCACAGGGAGCGAAGGAGGGGCACAGACCTGGCACCTTATTCTCTCTCTGTCCTGCTTAGATTAGAGGAAGATTGTTGTCCCCAGTGTGGTGCTCATGGTTCCCTCCCCCATGAGGTAGAGGTGGGTTTGGAGTAAGATTCCGGGTCCCCTGGGTAGAAAGGGCAATATCGTCTTTTCCTGACAAGCTTCGTAGAGCCCTTTCCTGAGAACACTCAAGAATTAATGAGTATACTTACTGGGTTTACAGAAGGCAGAGGCTGACCCTTGTAGCATTAGCCACAGCTAGCGATTTGGGTCAGCTTAAAATTGGTTTCCATGAAAATGTGAGAAACTATTTTGAAAAATAACCCAAAAGCTTGATATCGATACTAAATCATTTCAGACTGGCTTCGTGGATTATCACTCTTCAAAAGATACCAGCACTACCCTCCTCCATTAGCTGTCTCCATGAACTTGAGCTGGCATCCTGGTCTTTCCTTCCCGACTTAGCACAGCACACACAAAGTTCCCTGTGCGTCAGACATTCTGGCATTGGTTGTGTTTGGTTCAGCACGTTCTTTTATAAAATCTACCTTGAAAAATTTTTTTAATGTTTATTTATTTTTGAGAGAGACAGAGACAGAATGCGAGTGGGGCAGGGGCAGAGAGAGAGGGAGACACAGAACCCGAAGCAGACTCCAAGCTCTGAGCCGTCAGCACAGAGCCCGACGCGGGGCTCGAACTCACGAACCGTGAGATCATGACCTGAGCGGAAGTCGGGCGCCCAACCGACTGAGCCACCCAGGCGCCCCAGTATCCAGTGTTATTCTAATAGTCTGGGAGGCCTGGGGTTCCTCTTACGTGCCTAAAGAAGAGTTGTCACATTAAATAGACTTTATTCACCCCATTTTCCCTTCAGGAAAGGCTCCAGAATGCCCAGACGAACTTGAAGCAGCTGGAAGAGGAGTGTACGAAACAGAAGGTGCTCGCCAGAAAGCAAATAAGCGAATGGAATGTAAGAATTTGGGTTCATGGATCTCAAGCTATTTTCTACCCTAGAGCAAAGGCGCGGCGGGTGATGGGTAAAACAGGATGATCATTTATTTTCCCTAAACCAGACCAAATAAAACCCGATAAAACCCAGAGAAGAAACCGTTATGTGCTTCGATGCCCGTGGTGGTCTACATCTGTGAGAATTTATCTCCGATCCCTTCAACTTTCCAATAGTCATTGGCTGGAATGCCTGTGTAGGTGAGAGCCCTCCTTGCCTACGTTTCAAATTTGAAACACCTCACGGTACCTTCCTGGTTTGAAGGCCAGTCTGGTTCAGAGGCCAGTCTTTGTGAACACCGAAAAAACAGTCACTCCGGATTGACCTCCTTGGCTGACTAGCTGCCCGTGATCAGAGATGCATTCCTGTATGGAAATATTTATGTAATCCATCAACACACGGCCGAACCCCTCAGGCTGGCCGACCGCTTTGCCTGTCTCGGGGGTCTCTTCCGATCTCTGCCCTGCTCCTTTGGGTGCGGATGCTAAACCCACAGAGGACGCTCTCCTTTCCCTCATTTCTGGGATCTTGGGCCGCGGGGAGGATCTTGATTATAACTAATACGTACAGTGGGGCACCTGGGCGGGGCAGTCGCTTAAGCGTCGGTCTCGTGATTTCAGCTCAGCTCACGGTTTCAGGGTCGTGAGATCGAGCCCTGCGTCGGGCTCCGCACTGGTGCATGGAGTCTGCTTGAGATTCTCTGTCTCCCTCTCCCTCTGCCCCTCCCCTGCTTGTGCATTCTGTCTCAAGAAGAAAAACAAAAAACAAAAAACACTAATATATACGGAAAACCCACCCAGGACACTTTTAGTACGACATCTCAGTCATCCAAACACTGCTTGAATTGGGAAAACACTGGTGGAAAGTGCAGTTCTGTATCTCCCAAAATGAAAGCCTGGTCCCACAAGATGTGTCATCTGGCTTCTGTCAGTCTACACATAACTATGATAAAATCCTTCCACCCCGACCTCCCCCTGCTGGTAGCACTGACCTTCCCTGCTGGCCTGTTGTCTTAGAGTCACGTCTCCACGATGTTCATTGCGAGCTATTGCTTCGGGCCATTCCCTCAGGCCCAGAAATACCTCTTTACATCCCAAATAAAAACTGGGGTTCCCCCCCCCCCGCCCTGTAAACCTTTAAAGCGTTTGGCTTCAGCCCTGGTTCCATGATCAAATTATCTGGCGCTCCCGCCCCTCCTTCCTCCTGCATTTGGCTGAAGAAGGGAATCAATCGGGTGACTGTATAGACTTGTGACAACTCTCCTACATCTGAGAACAGCCTGCAGAGGAAATTTGTGACAGTCCTCCAGCTCCAGTGACTCCTGGGAAAAGGATGTCACAGTAGCTGTGAAAACTTTTCTTCTGCTTGTATGTTAAAGTATACGTAACACAGAATTTACTGGTTTAATCCTTCGCAAGTGTACAATTCCATGGCACTAAGTATTTTCTCGTTATTGTGCAACCATCACCACCACCCATCGGTGGGAACCACTGGTGGGAACCCCTCTCCGGAACCTTTTCATCAGCCCAAACTGAAACTCTGTGCCCACTAAACACTCAACTCCCCATTCCTTTCTCCTCTCGGCTCTTGGTAACCACTCTCCCACTCTCTGTCTCTATGAATTTGACGAGTCTATGTACCTCATGTAAGTGGAATCCTACAACATTTGTCCTTTTGTGTCTGGCTTATGTCACTTAGCATCACGCCTTTAAGGTTCACCCGTGTTGTAGCGTGTGTCCGAATTTCGTTCCTCGTCGAGGCTCGGTAGCATTCCGTTGCCTATCCGCCACGTTTCATCACTTCACCCGCTGACGGGCATTTGGCTTGTTTCCGCCTTCTGAGCTTACTTTCTTGACTCTAGGAGAAGATAGAGAGTCAGAAACAAAAAATCCAGTCTGACTTCAAGAATCTTCAGAGCTTTTTGCATGAAGAGGAGAAGTCTTACCTGTGGAGACTGGAGAAAGAGAACAAGCAGACTCTACAGAGACTGATGGACAACGAGGCCACTCTGAAACAGAAGAGCCAAGAGCTCAAGAGTCACATCCTGGAACTAGAGAAGAGATGTCAGAGCTCAGCCCAGAAGTTGCTGCAGGTGGGGCCATGCGCTTGTGGGAAGGCACCCTCGACCTGTTAAGAGAAGAAGGGTGGGGCACCTGGGTGGCTCAGTCGGTTGAGCGTCCGACTTCGGCTCAGGTCATGATCTCACGGTTTGTGGGTTCGAGCCCCGCGTCGGGCTCTGTGCTGACCGCTCGGAGCCTGGAGCCTGCTTTGGATTCTGTGTCTCCTTCTCTGTCTGCCCCTCCCCCGCTCACGCCTTGTCTCACTCTGTTTCTCAAAAGTAAATAAATGTAAAAAAAAAAAGAGAAGAAGGGTGAGGGAGCGTGGGAAGATTGGCAAGTTGCCTGTCTCCCTCAAAAGGGGCACATTGATGAGGGGAATTTAAAGGAATGTTTAGATACACCTCGGTATCTGCGGGGTGGCCTTCACTAGTCTATAGGGTACCTTTATGCGAATCAGAAAACTAGACCCCCACTGGGTGGGCGTGGTGGGGTCCTTGGCAGAACAGGATCACGGGGTAACTTTTGCCACCATGCGCCTCTGTCCCATGTACACAGAACCCTGGCTGTCAAACTGCCTCCTGAAATGCTGGGCCAGGAGACTGGCGGATGTTCAAGTGGGGCAGCCAGCGTGAGTGACAGTTTTCCCTGATTTGTTCACAGAGCCCCCCACGGCCCTTATGGGGCCTTCTTTCAGCTGAATGAAAGACCCAGCCCAGTAAGGTCAACTATGCCAGGAACTGTTCGTTCTAGTTTCCGCTAATGGAATTAGAGGTTCTCCCGCTGTAAGTGGGAGACTGTACGTGACCTGCCGTATCACTGTGTGATAACTGTCCCCACCATCTTCGTGGCCCATTTGCGGGGGGCTGTGCGTGGATTCGCCACGGAGGACCCTTTGTGGCAGGTGGTCTTTAATATGGGCTCGCTCTGAAAGAAATGAGGTGAAGGCAAGAAGGAAGTCTTGCCAGCGGGCACGTGGGCAAAGCTTCTGGCCTCTTGCGTCAGCATCCCACGGGCTGTGACTGCAGACCCCACAGCTTTCCACAGATCTCAGCAAGGCAGAGAACAGACTCAGAGGCTGACGAACGTCCCGTCATGCCGAACATCGCAGGAGGCCGGGGTGGGGATGATTCTATCTAGTGTCCGTCAGTATCTGAGGCTGGGGTCACTCTCTTTGCTTCTTTGGAAGGAGCATTTCCGGAGAGCAGCCCGTGTGCCAATCCTCACGAAATACTCAGGTTCTCACACTCCCTTTTTGCCTTTTTTGTTTCTCTGTAGGATGTGAAAGAGACTTTGCGCAGGTAAGTCCTATATGAATGCGGGAGGGGAGGGCCTGGGTAGATCGAGTTGAATGGAATGTGTCACTGAAGAGTCCCTTGGCCTCTCCTTGTTCTAGGAGTTCGGCTGTGAAGCTGGAAACACCAGAGGCGCATTCTTTGGAAGTTCATACTGTGTGCAGTGTTTCTGAGCTTTATTTTGATATGAAGAAGATGTTAAGGAGCTATCAAGGTATGTGAAGAATCCCGAAATGCTATGGGTGGAAGGGACCTTATGTGGTAATCACATTCGCCACCTGTCCCCGGGCAGGCTCATAGCCAGAGAGGTCATTTAGTGACGTTTAGTGGTACTTCAGCGGAGACATAGCATATTGGTTATCTGTACAGACCCTTCAGATTCCTGCTCTCCCGTATATTAGCTGAGTCATCCCAGGCAAACAACTTCCTCGGTTTCCCCAGCTGAAAAATGAGGATGGGAAGAATTTCACTTCCTTGGGTTGTTCATGAACCATAAATATGTCCACGTGTGTAAAGTGCTTAGCACAGTGCCTGGGACATAGTGTGTGTGGTTCATATTTTACTCAACTCTCAGAACGACGTAAGAAAGATAAGTAAGTATTACGGACTTTGGCTCAAATGACTTTAGGACCGTGGCCCGGATAACACAGACGGGAAATGCTAGAACCATGATGGAAACCAAATTTTACCAAATCCAAAGCCAGAGCTTCTTGCCGTGTTGTTTCTCTCCCTCGGTGCTTTCTGTCTCTCCACTACTCTTATTTATAATTACAAAATGTAAAAAGCTCTGAAAACTGAAAGTGTTTTAAAACTTGTTTGGCCACAAAATCGGAGCTAACCTAAAATGATTTGGCGGCTGTATGATCTCTACCGGCAAACAAATGCAGCAGCTTAAAACACCACACACGTATTATCTCACAGTTTTCGTTGGTCACAAAGCTGGGCACAGCTTAGTTGGTCTTTTGGTTAGGATCTCACAAGGCTGCAAATTAAGGTGTTGGCCAGGCTGGGTTCTCATGGAGACTAGCTAGACTGGGGAAGAATCCCCATCTAAGCTCACCCAGGTTGTTGGCAGAATTCATTGTTTTACGATCGTAGGGCTTAGGGCCCTGGCTTTTTGGGAGCTGTTGGCTAGAGACTGCCCTCGGCTTCTAGAAGGCACCCCTCAACCTCTTGTACATGGGCCTCTTAACATGGCCGATTTTATTAGTAGCATAGAGTTTGTCATTAATTCTCTTAATTTTTAAATTTCTGTATTCATTCCAATTTTGCCTTCTCTCTTCTCTTTTGATAAGTCTTTTTAGAGGTATGCTTGTTGTATTAGTCTTTTCATGAAAGCTACTTTTGGCTTTTCCTTCTCCATCGCATTATTTTCATTTCATTGGTTTATTGTTTATTTGCCTTTTTCTTTTTTAATATTTTTTTTTAACGTTTATTTATTTTTGAGACAGAGAGAGACAAAGCATGAACGGGGGAGGGGCAGAGAGAGAGGGAAACACAGAATCAGAAGCAGGCTCCAGGCTCTGAGCCATCAGCCCAGAGCCCGATGCGGGGCTCGAACCCACGGACCGCGAGATCGTGACCTGAGCTGAAGTCGGACGCTTAACCGACTGCGCCACCCAGGCGCCCCTGTTTATTTGTCTTTTTTAAAAAGAAATTCTCTTTGGGTTTCTCTGTTCTTTTTCTAATTTCAGTTGGATAGTTAGCTTCTTAATTTCCAGCTTTTTTCTTTTTCTAAAATAAACACTTAAAGGCTATAAAATGTTCCTGAAAATTCCACCTTAACCCCACTGTGTAATTTTTTTGTATGTAGCATTCTATTATCGTTCAAGTCCAAATATCATCATATTATGATTTAGCAACATTTACATTTCCTATTATTTAGAATATTTTTTTAACTTAAAATAAAAAAAAATTTTTTTTAACATTTTAAATTTATTTTTGCGAGACAGAGAGACAGGGCGTGAGCAGGGGAGGGGCAGAGAGAGAGGGAGACACAGAATCCGAAGGAGGCTCCAGGCTCTGAGCTGTCAGCACAGAGCCAGAGGCGGGGCTCAAACCCACAGACCACGAAATCATGACCTGAGCCGAAGTTAGACACTTAATCGGCTGAGCCACCCAGGTGCCCCAGGAATATTTTTTTTAACGTTTATTGATTTTGAGAGTGAGAGAGAGCACGGGGAAGGGGCAGAGAGAGGGGGAAAGAGGGGAGAATTGCAAGCAGGCTCCACCCTGTCAGCGCAGAGCACGACCCGGTGCTCGAACTCAAGAACGGTGAGATCGTGACCTGAGCTGAGATCAAGAGTAGGATGCTTCACCGACTGAGCCACCCGGGCACCCCTAGAATATTTTTTATTATCTTTATGTTATTGGTTTCTAACCGGATTGTACTGAGGTCAGAGAATATGGTCTGTGCAATATAGATTCACTGGAATGTGTTCAGACTTACTTTCTGACTAGTCTTTACTCCGTACATCTTCTATCTATACCTGAGAAAAGTGCATAGTCTCCGTTTATTAATTGCCGAGCTTTACATATATTTATTAGGCTGGGCTTGTTGGGTTGTTCAGATCTTTCATATCTTCCCTTTTTTTGCCTGCCTGATCTACCAGTTATAGAAAACAGAGTGGTAAAATACCGCGTGATGATTGTAGACTTGTCGCTTTCTCCTTGCAATTCTGTAATTTTTGTTGTCCTGGTTAGTTCTGGTCCTTGACTTCTCCGAGTGACTAAGACGGTGATGATGCAGACGATAGTGTTCCCATTACTGCCACTTATTGGGCACTTACCCATATTTCAGGAAGTCTACCGAGCATTAAGCGTACCTAAACTCATTCAGTTCCCCCACAATTCTTTGTGACAGAGATGACAATTTCTAGTTCATATGTAACAAAATTGAGTCCCGGAGAATCACTTGCCTAAGCTCTCGCCACTAGTAAGAGAGGTACTTGGGTTCTAGCACATGCTGCTTTATCTTAAATTAAACTGTGCCCTCACAACAAAAAATGTGCCTTTCTTTCTTTCTCTCTTTTTCTTTCTCTCTCTCCTTCCTCCCTCCCTTCCTCCCTCCCTTCTTCCCTCCCTCCTTTCCTTCCTTCCTCCCTTCCTTCCTTCTTTATTGACTTACTTACTTAGTTACCTTTTTTTTTTTTTTTTCCAGTCAACGTGACTCTGGATCCAGACACAGCCCATCATGAGCTAATTCTGTCTGAAGATCGGAGACAAGTGACTCGTGGATGCTTCCAGGAGAATCTAGGCAATTCGTCTAGGAGATTCACTGTCTTACCCAGTATCCTGGGCTGTGAAGGCTTCACCTCAGGAAGACAGTACTTTGAAGTAGATGTAGGAGAAGGAACTGGCTGGGATTTAGGAGTTTGTTTGGAAAACGTGCATAGGGACATTGGCGTGATACAGTGCCCTCAGTCTGGATTCTGGGCCATCAGACTATGTGTAAAGAAAGGCTACGTAGCACTCACCTCTCCCCTAACCTCCCTTTATCTGAGGGAGCAGCCCCTGGTTGTGGGGGTTTTTCTGGACTGCGATGTCGGGGTTGTATCCTTTTACAACATGACCAGTGGCTCCCACATCTTTACCTTCCCGAGGGCCTCCTTCTCTGATACTCTCCGGCCCTACTTCCGGGTTTATCAACATTCTCCTTTGTTCCTGCCTCCCCCAGACAAATAAGGAAAGTAGCAAAACCTTCTGGTTTAGCTAAGGTAGAAAATATCATGGAAATCCCTTGAGGGCAGAAATTTGGTCTGTTCTTTTCACTGCTGTTGCACTTAGAACTCTCCTGCGCTTGTGGCTACTTAATAAACCTGCTTTGAATGCATGGATGGAAACTGCAGAAATCCACAGATGGTCAGCCTGAGCTCGAGGAAAGCAAGAGAATAGCAATGATCATGCATTGTCTTCTGCAGCCCTTCCGTGGGTTCAGAGCCTGGATTTACAGGAGTCTCTGGGTGACCCACAGGGAGACCCAGGGCTCAGGGGGTCTGCGTTCTCCCGGTTTGTCGGATGCCGTATGAACTCATGGGTGGGGAGTGAGGGAAAGCTGCAGTTGTCTCTGCCAGCTGCAAGGAAGAGCAGGAAAATCAAAATAGCAGTGACGCTTCTAACCGCTGACCTCGGATTAATCATCTGAGCCCTAGGCCCGGATGATGGGGCGAGTGCGGATGCCCACCAGGCCTAGCGAGCTCTGTCTGGGCAATAACAAGTGAAGTGTGAAAGGAAGAATGAAACGTGGTCTACGACGAGATGTTCCAAGTGGAAAGGAGAGAAAGAATGGAAACGAATTTTCTTGGGGGACTTAGTGCACCACCTAGAAAGCCATCTTCCGGGGCGCCTGGGTGGCGCAGTCGGTTAAGCGTCCGACTTCAGCCAGGTCACGATCTCGCGGTCCGTGAGTTCGAGCCCCGCGTCGGGCTCTGGGCTGATGGCTCAGAGCCTGGAGCCTGTTTCCGATTCTGTGTCTCCCTCTCTCTCTCTGCCCCTCCCCCGTTCATGCTCTGTCTCTCGCTGTCCCAAAAATAAATAAACGTTGAAAAAAATATATATATATTAAAAAAAAAAAAAAAAAAAGAAAGCCATCTTCCTTCGTCTTATCCCTTCTCTAAAAGTCAATGGTTCCTTTGTTAAGATGCTGTAAGCCCCAGTGCCAGTCACACCTTTGAGTTCTTCGTCTCCGAGTGCTCCCATGTGTCTAGGGAGAACTCCATTTCTCCTCTATCCTCTCACCCCTACCTACTCTGGCTGGATAGTTCACTTCTCACGACAGGTGCAATGTCCTACTGTTCATTTCAATTCTGACAAGTAACTAAAGTTCAAGCAGACCCCATCGGTTGAGGGCTCAGTCCCGCAAGACTGTCCCCAGGCTCGGAGCCTGCTTGGGGTTTTCTCTCTCCCTCTCTCTCTCTGCCCTCCCCTGCTCACACTGTCTCTGTCTCTCTCAAAATAAATAAACAAACAAACAAAAGATACATAGGATGAGGTCCAAAAACGTTCCTAGTACAGGAGCTTCTGTCCTTGATGGAGTTGGGGGTATGTCACCCAGCACGTGGACATGTTCATAACCCAGAAGCTCTCCAAACCCTGTACCTTTGGGATTTTTATGGAGGTTCCATCACAAAGGCACGATCAGCTGTTACCCGATTACCAGTCCCTCCTCCCTTCCTTTCCAGAGGGTGGGGTGGAGGGGGGGGTAGGTGGCATGACGCTGGAAGTTCTAAACCATGGCTTGGTCTTTCTGGTGACCTGCCCCTGTCCTGGAGCTATCCAGCAGCCACCCAAAGCTGCTTCGTTAGAACAAGAGACGCTCCTATCACTCAGCAAGTTCCAAAGGATTTAGGAGCCCTGTGCCAGGAACTGGGGGCAGTGACCAATACATATATTTTCTATGATCTCACGACACGTTAATAACTTCTCTTTGTGTCCTATTTGTCTTTTCTTAGTCTAATTCACGGGACCCTAGTTGGAGAACGTAAGATAGGAAGAGGAAAGTGATCCCCCTCCCCCCAAGGAACCCCAGTCGTATGTGTTCTCTGGCCCCATCGTCTGAGTGCACGCACCTACTTCTGGAGCCTCAGACCCATGGGATATTTGAGAGACCACACCTTTGTGCAGGATAAGTCACTAAGTCGTCTCTACCTCTAGGTGTCCTGCAGTCCCGTTCTTATCCATAAGTGTAGTCTTTCCCCAGCGGAAGAGAGTACTCTGCTCAGAGAAGTCTATACCGTGAAACACTTAGACTGCTGAATAGGAAAGAACGATGATAAACATTCAGCTAAGACCTTTTTTTTAATTAACAAAACACACCTTTGGAAGCCATAAGGGTAATAGAGATAAAATGAGAAACTGATTCAGGTGCAGGCAAGTTCCAGAAAGAAAACGAAGTTCTGCTCGTCCTTAAGGGGAAAAATGCTACCATACTGGATAAATCATTGACTATTCGAATGCAGAGTTTTAAAAAAGAAAACAGGAAGTAAAATGGAATCAAGAGAGCCTATGCAGGAAATCCTAGCTTTGAGAGTAATTTGAAGAATTGCGTGCAAATAAATTTGAAAATTTTGAGAAATTACTTTTTAAAAGAAATCGAATGACCTAACTGATTCAAGAAGGGGAATGAAAATCGAAACAGACTAATAGATGCAAATGACATTCAGGAAGTTACAGAATCCCAATTAAATACATGGAAACAAAACAGATAAAGAATAGATTTTATGGCTACTTTTTTTTTCCCCCCAAAGGAACAGCAACGCATTGCTATTGGGAGATTAGATTGAGTTCTGTTGACTAGACAACCCAAAATGATAGTGGCTGAAAGAGGTTCATGTCTCTCCCATACAAAAACAGTCCAGATGGAGAAGTCCAGGAAATCCAGAAAGTCCGGGGCCGGTCTGGAAACTCCACAGATTTGCCAGGTTCCTGTTAGCAGCCCTTCCCCCACAGCTGGGATCTAAGCCGGCCAGAGCTCCAGCCATCTCAGCTGCATTCCAAGCTGTAGGACGGAGAAGGGAACGTGGAAGTAAAGGGCATGCATGCGACAGCTATTTTTGACGTAGCTTCCTAAAACCTACCGTACAACTTTCTGCCTGCGTTGTCTCAGCCAGAACTTAGTCTAAGACCACACCTAGGGAACTGAGAAACAGCCTCGCTCTTCAAGGCGGCCGGCTAACATTCCGAGATTCTCACGCCAAGGAAGTAAGGGAGATTAGACATTGAGGTAGATGACAACGTCACCACATGCAGATATTAAACTGTTCTAGTTAGTGGATTAAAAAAAAAAAAAAGCCTACAAACTCACTGACATAAAAACTTGACAAAGATACCCCCACAGCCACCAAGGAAATGAAATCTGATAACTGTCTCGGACAGCTATAACAAAATACAATCGGCTGGGTGACTTAAACGAAAAACATTTATTTTTCACACTTCTGGAGGCTGAGAAATCCAAGATCAAGAAGCTGGGCTGATTGGGTTCCAGGTGAGAACCCTCTTCCTTGTTTGCACTGCACAAACCAGACTCACGCTGCGCTTTTGTACCTGGAAAGAGATGACACGAAGGACCGGTGGGCTGTCACAGTTGTAAAAGACTAAGTCAAGGCCATTCGCTGAATGTGTGTCAATTTCTGCCTCCAGCCACCCCCAGACTTGGTTGCTTACAACTGCTACCAATGATTACACTTACAATACACTTAACCTCCACGGGCTGGAGGTTCTTGGAGCCAGGGCTGCAGGTGGCTGAACCCGGTCCTGCCTTCTCCTGTGTCTGTAACACCTGAAGAGTCAGCGGGCCCTGCCTGGTCCGGGATGGGCTCACCCATGAGTCCGGAGGTTGGCAGGCTATTGCCTGGGGTCCCTCCTCCTCTTGGCAGATAAGCTCAGCCTCTTTCACGTGGTTGCTCAGGTTATGAGAGAACCAAGAGGGGACCAGGTTGCAATGCACCTGGCTCTTTTCAAGCATCTGCTTCGGTGACATTTGTGAAATCACTTGGCCAAGCCCAGATCCAAGGGAGAGACAAATACATTCCACCTCTTGACGGGAGAAGCTTCAACGTTACGAATGCAAAAGCAGACAAACACATGGGATGAGATACATTTGGGGCAAATTTTGCAATCTATCAGAAGAAACTTGTGGCTTAAAGTCTCAACAACTAGGGGCGCCTGGGTGGCTCCATCGGCTAAGCGTCCGACTTCAGCTCAGGTCATGATCTCAGGGTTCCTGGGTTCGAGCCCCGTGTCAAGCTCTCTGCTGACAGCTCAGAGCCTGGAACCTGCTACGGATTCTGTGTCTCCCTCTTTCTCTGCCTCTCCCCCACTCACACTCTGTCTCTCTCTCAAAAAAAAAAAAAAGTGTCAACATTGAAACTAAGGGAGGGAGGGAGATTCAGACACCCTGAGTCCTTAGCGTGTGGCAGATTCAGGCCTAGCTTCTCCCTGGAGACCAAGTCTATTAGAACTCTCCACATCAGTAATTGCACTCTCTCTGCCCACAGACAGCCTCGGGCCCTGGGCCTCTGTGTCACCTGATCCTCACCCCTCCACCTCTCTTAGCCCCGCACCTCATGCCCACCTGTATGGCCAGCCTGCTTCTCCCGACTCCCAGGGAAGGAAAGACTCATCAGGCAGCTGGACGTAGACAAGCGGGAAACTCCAAAGACCTTTCCTCCCAATTCCCTTCTTCCTGGGAGTAAGGGAGACAAGAAAGTGTTGTTTAGGAAGGTGTTTGATGAGCATGTTAACGAGCATGCGGTCAAGAGAATCAGTCAGGCTGCTTGAATTTACCCTGAGCGTCTCTGGACAAGTGAAAAGGGTCCCTCCCGTGCTAATCTAGGAGTCAGGCGTCTCTTCACTGCAGTGCACAGGCAGGGCTCTCAGTCCTCAGAGCTCATTCCGGCATGTCTGGAGGCGGGGGTTCCGGAGACAACGGCCAAGAAAGAATTCTTGAGACGTTTTTGGTGCAAAAAGGTGATTTTATTATAGCACAGGGACAGGACCTGGGGACAGAAAAGAGCTGCCCTAGGATTGTGAGGAGTGACTGATTACATAAGATTTTCTTTCCCATGGAGGTGGGGGTCCCAGGGAAGTGAGTCTACAGGTTTCTGGGGATGGCGTTTTTCTTGTAAATTACTAAGACAGTTGCAAACTGATGAAGAGTCATGTCCCGTGGCCCGCATGACTGTGATCTCTAGCAGTTAACCATTTGTTTTTCCCTTCCCTTTGTTTTTGGGCATCAGGGGCGCCTGAGGAATGTCACACAGATCCCCCTCCAGAGGAGGCGGTGTACGGTGTTAGCTTGTGCTCTGCCTTCCGTTTCCCTTTTGCTCCCTCATCAGCTCTCCTTCCCACCTGCCTTGCGTCTCAGCCTGTGTCTCTTTTCTCCAATCTGAGGACGGGACTGATTTTTCTTTGACATCTTGGTGCCAATCCTAAATGCCTGCTTTAGTTTACTGGACACCCGGGGTCCATAAAATATATCAAGTGAAGTTTAAAAATAGAAAATTCTTTTTTTTTTTTTTTTAATTTTTTTTTCAACGTTTATTTATTTTTGGGACAGAGAGAGACAGAGCATGAACGGGGGAGGGGCAGAGAGAGAGGGAGACACAGAACCGGAAACAGGCTCCAGGCTCTGAGCCATCAGCCCAGAGCCCGACGCGAGGCTCGAACTCCCGGACCGCGAGATCGTGACCTGGCTGAAGTCGGACGCTTAACCGACTGCGCCACCCGGGGACAGATCTATGTCTCATTTTATTTACAAGAGGATACGTGAGGCCACCTTTCTGGGTCTCCCTTTCCTGGAGAGTAATAACAGGGCCATAATCCCAGGCTGTTGTGAGAAGTGCTCAGGTACACAACACCAGCTATGTAACACAACAGATTGGGTTTTTCTGTTAATTTAACAATTACAAAGCACTTTCCTATTGACCTGCTCAAGACGAATTCTTGGACCGCCATCATGTAATCTTTGCGGGACCCTGGGTAATTCAACCCCTTCTCTGGGCCTCCATCACTCCAGAAAAAGTCCTAATTCAGTTGTAGAGACGACAAAGAAAGGCATTCACTACTGTGGGGGACTCAGCCCAGATCGGTGGTTCCCAACGCCTGCAGCCCACGGTGTGATCTGGAGAGCTTTTTCCCCACACACCTAAGCCGGCCTGCCCCGGGCAAATCACAAAGGGATGTGAGCCCGGGGAGCCCAGGCCCAGGGTTGACATCTTGAGCTCCTATAGTGACGCTGAAGGGGGCCTCTCCCCCGGGGGGATCATTTCTTTGGTCTTACCCAGGTCCCCCCCCCCCCACCCCAGGAGCCACAGGGATGGTGGAGCACCCCCTTCTCTCCTGAGGCCTGTCCTGGGGGAGTTCAAGGTCCCACCCGCCATCACCCCTTCCCCTCGAGCCTGTCGTGTGCGCCACCCGCCGGGCGGGCAGGCGCCCGAGTGCGGCCCGCAGGACCGGCCCCTCCACGCCGGCGCTCCTCAGCGCAGACTCCACCGCCGTCCGGAGCGGGGGAGACCTCGCGAGACCGGATTCCGAGTCCGCGGCCGCGGCGCAGCGTCCGCCCCTCCGAGCCCTGCCCCGCCTCCGGCCGCCAGGGCCCCGCCCACCGCGCCGGCCCCGCCCCCTTCTGCCGCCTCGCGGCGCCCTGGGAATCTCCCGGCCGCTCCCGGTTTTCCTCGTTTCCTTCAGTGGGCGAGCGCTCCCGCAAAGGAACTGATCCTGGGGGAGTCTTCAGGGGATGCAGATGGAGACCCCGGGTCTGAGGCGGGCAGAGCGGAAAGAAGTGAGGCGAGTAAAGAGACCCCCGCAGGGTGGGGTGGGCCGGGAACCACCGACCCCACTTAGCCTTGTCCTGGGGGGGCTGCAGTCGCCGGGCTTTCCAGAGAAAGCCTGCCAACGGAACAGTACAAAACTACCTGCGCACCCGACCCCCAGATCTTTAAAAGTTAACATCTGACTGTGTTTGCTTCGGATTGTGTTTAGGGAAATAACAGGTGACAGGCTTTTATTAAAAATATGAAAAGGGACTTTCCGAAATATTAGATGCAGCGTGACATCATTTAAATGAAGTTTTAAGGACAGGCAAAACCGCATTAAATGCTGTCTTGCTGCGCCCACCGCGTGCATCTAACCTTTTGTCACTCGCTCTTTCCCCCGCGGGGTATTGATTCTGTTTATCTATGTAGATACAAACAGTTGAGTCCATTGTATTGAAAGAACAAATCGTTATGTATTCCTGTGTTCTCTGTTGCTGAACGTTTAGGCTGTTTATTTGCCCAGTAGGGATATTGGTGGAGAGCCGGCAGGCTCTGACGCTGGGATCTCCTGGTGTTTCTAAGATGTTTTTAAGACGCTTCCGTGCTGCTGCGTCTAACCTACCTAAATCCTGACACTGTAGAGTACTTCTCCGCAGTGTGCATAGTTTTTCACCCTCCCAGTGACAGACTCCCAAATTCCAAGTTGTTAAGTGCTGCCAGATACTCTTCCCGGTGGCTTCAGCATCTAGAGTCCTGCACCAGCTGGAGAGTTCTTACGTCCCCTGAAGCCGTCAGCGCTTGCTTCTATCTAGCTTTATAATTTTGTGCCAAATAGTAAAATGACACCTCATTGGACACCTGTCCATTTTGAGAAGGAGTTGTAAATCTCTAAATGATGGTTAGCATTTCCGTTTTTTCATCTGTATTCTACCAGATGATACCGTTTGTCGATTTCTCTGTTGAGTCAGTTACATGTTTTTGTTGATTTCTCAGATGTTGATATAGTTTAGCTGTTAACTCTTTTCTTGGTTTTTGATATTTCAAGTATCTTCTCACAAACACGGTAACTTTGTCATAGATTCTTAATTGAACTGGAAGCCTTAAGTTTAACGGAATCAAAAGTATTAATTTAATTCTGATCAATGCCAATGGAATTTCCTTCAAGTATTCATGTGTTTGTTTGTTTGTTTGTTTACTGTTTATTTCAAACCTCAGAGTTTACCCTACAGTCTTCCGCATTTAATTTAATTCAACTGGATCCCACCTTTGTAGGCGATGGAGGGTTGGGATCCAGTTTATTTTTGTCATTCAGTGAGTTTTCCCAGCACCATCTACAGACTGTCTGTTCTTTCCTCATTGATATGCTCTGCCTCCTTTTCATATGTTCAGCCCCTGTAGCCACCCACGTCTCTCTCCGAGCTCTTATCTTCCGGTGTCTTATATTTCTTCGTCTCTTGCAAACGGGGCCGCAGCTTACACTCTAGTACACATCTCTGTGCATATGTACAAGAATTTTTCCAGGGCGTATACCAAGAAGGAAAATTGTTGGGTATTAGGGGATGCACGCTTTCAACTGGACTCCAGACTGCCAAGTTGCCATGCGTTTTTTCCCCACATTCCTGCCGTTGAGGGTGTGAAATGATATCTCACTGTTGTTTTAATTTGCATTTACTTGCTTTTTGCAAATTACCTGTCATTTTGTAGTTTCCTCTTCTGCCAGTTGTCTGTTGGTATATCTTTGTCCAGTATTCTTTTGGGTTGTTTTTCTTACCTGGTTAATTTTTAAGAGGTTTTTATGAATTTTGGGTTCTAATTCTTAGGGAGGTAACAAATAGTTTCTATGAGTATATTGCTTGTCCCTTAATTGTGATTAGAATGGATCTTGTCCTATAGAAAATGTTAATTTCGGATTGTTCAAGTTGAATACCATATCCCTTAATCATTTTTTGGTTTTGTATCTGATTTAAGAAACTCTGCCCTTCCCCTGCGGTCATAAGTATTCTTATTTTCTACTAAAAATTTCAAAGATTTTCTTTTCTAATCTGTATCTTTATTGGATCTGGAAGAGATCCAATAGGAGTAGAACTATAATTTCCTTTTGGTTCTATATGAAAGGCAATTACTCAGCCTGAGTTCTCAGTCTCTCTCCACCAACTTTTAGTATTACTTCTACTGTGTGCTGTGCGTGGCACTGTTTCTGGGCTTTTCTTTTATTGTACTGATTTCCTTGTGTATTTCTGAATCAGAGCTCTCTCCTCCGTTGGGGAAAGTAAATAGTCCTGCCAACAAAAGACACCTCCTCCCCCTCCCGGAAGGTCAGGGCCTCATAAACACACCATCAGCAGGGAAGGCTGATGTGGCATGGTTAGAGATTGGACTTCTCACTGTGACCTCACCCAGGATTCAGCTAGTGTAATCTTCCCACCCCAGTTGTTCAGCGACTTAGCGGGAGCCTTAATCTGTATAAAAGCCCCGTACGTGTGTGCTTGGTGGGGAGAGTGAGGGAGGGAAGCGGGGACAATCCTGTTCTCCGGATCTTCACATCCACGTGGTCTAGGAGGTGAATCTCATCAGGAAGGGTTGCCGTTTTTAGTTTTATTTGTTTAAACGTTAAGTATCTTCTTTAGAAAATAAAGCGTCACTAAGGCTTAACATATAATATGTTTACACCCCCATATGAGTGAGTTTATCTGATAGCTTTTAGGTGATAGATAAACCAGGGCCTTTTGAAAAAAACCAGAATGATGAAATATGGAAGGACTGAGCGGCCTCTGTCAGGAAGGGCAACTTTAAAACTATAGGCTAGGGGCGCCTGGGTGGCGCAGTCGGTTAAGCGTCCGACTTCAGCCAGGTCACGATCTCGCGGTCCGTGAGTTCGAGCCCCGCGTCGGGCTCTGGGCTGATGGCTCAGAGCCTGGAGCCTGTTTCCGATTCTGTGTCTCCCTCTCTCTCTGCCCCTCCCCCGTTCATGCTCTGTCTCTCTCTGTCCCAAAAATAAACGTTGGAAAAAAAAAAAAAAAAAAAAAAAAAAAAAAAAAAAAAAATTAAAACTATAGGCTAAAATAAAAGTTAGAGGTTGTTTTTGATTTTAATTAATCGTGCCATTATTTCTCCTCTTTAATTTCCATGTATATGTATTTATGAGTTGATTAGAGTATTTTCAGTGTTTCCTGTGCTTAATTATCCTGGTAATTGTCACCCACCCCATTCCAGCCAAGAATCTACTTAATAAAAAATCAACTTTATTGAGGAATCATTGATACACAACAAAATGCACCTGTATTAATTATATGATATACTAAAATTTATATACCCGTGTAGTTACCGTCATAATCAAGATACAGAATATTTCCATCAACCAGACAGTTTCCACGTGCCCCTTTGTACACAGTCCCCCGTCCCCCAGCCAACCACTGATCTGCTTTCTGTTAGTATAGCTTGGTTTTTCCATTCCGAGGATTTCATATGAATGGAATTTACATCATGTATTCTTGTATCTGCTTTATTTTTCTCGATCTGTTTTTGAGATTCATCCATGTCGTTGCACGCGTCCTGGCTTGTTCCCTTTTATTGCCGTGTGTCATTATATGGATACATGACATTAATTTATCTAGTCACCTGTTGACGGGCGTTTGGGTTGTTTGTAATCTATGAAATTGTGAAAAAAAAACTAGATGCTTGTCTACAAGTCATGGTGTGGACATGTTTTCATTTCTCTTGGATGGAATCGCTGGGCTGTAGAAGGTGTTTGTTTAACTGTATAAGAACAGCCATACTGTCTTTCCAGAGCGGTCGTGCCATCGTCCCCTTTGTTCCACAATGTGTGGGGGTACTGGTTCCTGCATACCCTTGCTCACACCAGGTCAGCGTTTTTAATTTGGGGCATTCTGTCAGGTGTCAAGTTGTGTCTCATTGTGATTTTGACCTTGTATTTCTGTAATAACTCATAATGTTTAGAATCTTTTCATGCACTATGAAAAGTACTATGTGCTACATCTGTTGAAAAGTTTTCTTTTTCTTTTTTTTTTTTTGCATTTTGTCTTCCTGAATGGTAAGTTTCTTTCTATTTTCTGGGTACAAGTCCTCTGCCGGACAGATGTATTATAAATATTTTCTTTCAGTCTGTGGTCTCTCTTTTCATTGTCTTAACTGTTTTTTTGAAGGACAGAGATTTTTACTTTTAATGAGGTAAAGTTGTCATTTTATCATTAATGGTTCACGGGGTTTTTGTACTTTTTATTTATTTCATTTTGGTGGGTGGTGGGGCAGAGAGAGAGAGAGAGAGAGGGAGAGAGAGAATCCCAAGCAGGCTCTGCACTGTCACCCTGGAGCCCGACGCGAGCTCACAAACCAGCAGATCGTGAGTGACCTGAGCCAAAATCAGGAGTTGGACACTTAACCGACTGAGCTACCCAGGCGCCCCGTTTTTTCTTTTTCTTTTGTATTTTTAAGAAATCTTTGGGACGCCTGGGTGGCGCAGTCGGTTAAGCGTCCGACTTCAGCCAGGTCACGATCTCGCGGTCCGTGAGTTCGAGCCCCGCGTAGGGCTCTGGGCTGATGGCTCAGAGCCTGGAGCCTGTTTCCGATTCTGTGTCTCCCTCTCTCTCTGCCCCTCCCCCGTTCATGCTCTGTCTCTCTCTGTCCCAAAAATAAATAAACGTTAAAAAAAAAAAAAATTAAAAAAAAAAAAAATCTTTGCCTATCCTGAAGTATTGAAGATTTTCTTCTATGTTTTCTTTTAGAAGTTATGTAATTTTTATTTTTACAAAAAGTCTGTGATCCATTTGAAGTGTAAGAGTTAAGAGTTTTTCTCCCCTTCAGGGATATCTAGTGGTTTGAGAACCATTTGTTGAAAAGATTGTTCTTTCCCTATTGACTAGCCTTGGCCCTTTGTCAAAATCAATTGTAGATGTTTGGAACTATTTCCCAGTACTCTGTTCTGTTCCATTGGTCTTTCTGTCTATCCTTCTACAAGTACATATTGACATACTGTCTTGACTACTACAGCTTTTTAATGACATCTTAAAATTAGAGAGTAGTAAGTCCTTAGACTTTTCTTCTTATTTTTTTTTAAAGATTGATTTGGCTGTCTCTGGCCCTTGGCATTTCCGTGTGAATTTAGAATCAGATTGCCAGTTTCTCCCCAACCCCCCCCCCAAAAGTGCCAGCTGTATTTTTTATTGGGATTGTATTAAAGCTATTATATCAGTTTGGAGAGAATTGAAGTTTCTCCCATTTATTTAGGTCTTACTGAATTGATGTCAGAGGAGCATAAGGGAACTTTCTGGAGTGACAGAAATATTCTGTATCTTGGTTAGGGAAACAAGGGAACATACATTTGTCAAAACTCATCAAGCTGAACATTTAAATTCTGTGTACTGTATGCAAGGGACTGCAATGAAGTTGATCTAAAAAGTAGTAACAAAAATGACCTCCGTTATTCACGTGATTCATAATCATCAGAATCATTTTTCTGACCCAGTTCTTTGCTGAAGGTTCTGCGTTGGTTCGTTACTGTCTCACTTACCCAACACCGCCCCAATCCAGGGGTAAACGCTGGCCTCGGTGACATGGCAGGACGGGGAGATGGGTGTACGGAGTGACAGCAGAGCATCTGAGTCCGAAACCATTGCATGTTTCCTGCAATCTCTTTACTCTTTAAAAAAAAAATGTTTTTAATGTTTATTTATTTTTGAGAGAGAGAGAGACAGAGCACCAGCAGGGGAGGGGAGGGGCAGAAAGAGAGGGAGACACAGAATCCGAAGCAGGCTCCAGGCTCTGAGCTGTCAGCACAGAGCCCCACGGGGGGCTCCAACTCACAGACCCCAAGGTCATGACCTGAGCCGAAGTCGGACGCTTAACCGACTGAGCCACCCAGACGCCCCAGTCTCTTTCCTCTTTTACCTGGACCAGACAGTCGGCTAAAGCTTTGCATCCTTACCTTGCTCCTTTCTGGTCACCGTCCATAATGTCACCTTCTGACAGTCCTCCCCATAGTCTGCCTGGTGCCTCCTCCCCTGAGGCCCCGGGTGCTGAAGATCACCCCCTTTACCATGCGGACGCCCACGGCGCCTGTGGGGGGCCGGGGTGCCGGAAGGAAACGCCCTCTGCCTGGCCGTGGCCCAGCCTTGACCCACTTGGAACTCTCTGGCAGTGTTGCGTCTTGAGGAGGTCTCTCCTGGGATTGTGGCTGGGTTCGTGGCTGGGTTCGTAGTTGGCACCAACTACCTCCTCACACCAGCCGTCACACACTCCTCCGCTCCTCTCTGTGTTTGCCACTTATCAGGCGCTAGTCTACCCTAGGACCCTGGCCCTATTTGTGGAGAAGACAGAGCCATCCGTAGGAACTGCACCAGCATGGAATTCGATTGATTTACCGTTCTGTCCTGCCGAAATGCGGGAGACAAGCTGGTGAGAGTTTTGTCTTCACCAGTGGGAGGGCTTTGTTTGTTTTAGGAGCTGGAAGACAGAAACCTAAACTGAGTTCAGCTGATAATGTGTGAGCTGTCAGACTAGCTGTCGCCTGTGTGAATTATGTAATAATCCAAACTATCTCACAAACCTCCAACTCAGTCGAAACCATATTTGATAACATGAGCGAAAATTACATCTATAACATAGGAGGCCCTTATGTTTTCTTCGGATAACAGAAAAGTATGAGAGAAAAATGCATTTGCTTGGGAACTTTTAATATTTAGCCTAGCAAATCTGGCCAACACAGAAATCTGCTGATTAAATTTTACTAGTAAAGTAAAAACATGCATTTTGGTAAAAAAAAAAGGGGGGGCTTCTCTGCTATTTTGTTTTTTATACTCATATATAATACATAAGAAATTAAAAAAGCTTAAGGAGAACATTTTATTTCTACTAATAACCATTTTAAAGTTATATGCTAATCTAAGTCATATGTAGCTAATGGCTTCATAAATAAATTCTGATAGAATCATACAGTAATACAATGAAAGCTTTATAAATGTCCATAAACCATACATATTTTAAGAAACCAATTCTAAGAGCCAGTATCAGGAATATGCTAATTGTAAGATTACATTTTTACATATTTACATACATAAAATACACACCTGTTTTGGGCAGCCAAAATATTCAGTATTTCCTCCTTACAAAGCAGGTGAGTGACTCCATAAGTTTAATCAGACCAGCAGCTTTGAGGAATTGCCCAGAAGAATCAGTGGTTGTTATAAAACAGACCTAATCTAATAAAAATGTTTGGGGAGCCTGGGTGGCTCAGTCCAAGAGCATCTAACTCCTGATTTTGGCCCAGGTCACGATCCTGGGGTCATGGGACTGAGCCCCACATCGAGCTCCTCGCTGAGCCTAGAGTTGGTTTGAGATTCTCTCTCTCTCTCTCTCTCTCTCTCTCTCTGTCTGTCTCCCTCTGCCCCTACCCTGCTCACTCTCTAATAAAAACTAATGTTTGAGACAAGCAAGAAACAAATCCGAGTATGTCCTGTGACAAATGATGGAAAATATACTCACAGATTTAGTTAACAAAATTTAAAAGTTGGGATTTAATGTAGAAAAGTAAATACAGGTCTTCATTTTGTAAGCGGGCCTCCCTGGGCACTTGGGAAGAGACACAGGGTCCCGAGGGCCCGCCCCGTCTGGTCGGCTCCGTGGGCGGCCCTCCGGCAGCCCGCGGCCGCCCTCTGGTGGACGACGCTGGGAACACACAAAACCCCCGTTCCAGCCTCCCTCCCCTCCTTGTGCCAGGGAGTGGGATGCCCGCGCTTGGCCGTCTGGAAGCCCTGCCCCTTGACGTCCTCGTGTCACACCCGTTTCGCTTGCGGTCTCGGAAGAATCGGCTTACTGTCTCTCGGAGGCTCCCTTTGGCTGCAGACTTCATCCTGAGTTTTACCTTTTGAAAAGGCGCCCCGTGTGCGTCCCGGAGCAGGGTTTTGGCCATGCTGGGTGCGGTGGGGAAGGCCTCTGATACATCGGTGGAGATGTGGGGTGGCCGACGAAGGTGGGCTGGAGGAAGGGGGGTGCCGACGTGGAGGGAAACTTCTGGAAGCCCAGAGGACGGTGATGAAGCAGCATGTACTGAATATATGCGAACGAACGGGTTTTATTGTGCCCCGTGCCGCGGAGAGAGGAGCTCCGCGAGCAGTGGGGGGGCTCTTTCCCTCGGGCAGGCCCCCTCTACTCGCATTACGAGTCCACCGTCAGTCCTAAAGGCAACACCGAGCCCCTCCCCCCGCCTGGAGGCAGGGCCACCCGGCTCCTCTCGGTGGCGTGGACCACGTGGACCACCAGGCAAGCCCATCGACAGGTTTGATTACTGATAAGCAATACTTTTGAAACGCGGTGAACATTCCAGGATGGCTCCCTTTTGAGGAATAGATTGGCCAGCTTCCCTGCCTCTTGGACTGTCAGGCGGGGCGGAAGGAGCCCTGAGACCCCAGGGAGACCAACACCCCTCCCCGGGAGCGGTCTCTCTGATGAGGCAGTGGGGTCTCCAGCTGCGGGACTGTTGTCCCCTCGATTTCTTCCTTCGACTTAAAAATTCAAGACAGTTCTATTTTATGATGATACCAAGGCCCGGATTGGAATCATCCGCGAGGACACTGGCAGTTCATGGACAACATTTTGTGGATGGTTGAAAAGGGAGTTGTGATTTAGTTGGACTACCTACCTCCCGTGCTTTTGTCTCAAGCTCTTAACCCTCTAGGTGGTGGATATTTCCTTTTCCCAGGGGGCTTTGGGGCTCCCTCAGTTTCCTGTATAAATCGGCCCTATTACCTTCCAGAACTGCAACGTGTACTCACATTTCCAGGCGTGTGGGGACGAGAGGGCACTGATGTTTCTGTACCCTCCCCTTCCTCCAACCCCCTGCCCGTTTTTTGAACCTTTGCTCATAGGATCCCAGCCCCCCTCCCCCCCCACCACCACCTTTGTAGAAGCTGGTGAATGACAACATCAAAGCCACTATGGATCTGAAGTTAGGTAGACTAACCAAGTGACAAACCTTATCAAACTACAAATCACAATAAACGATAAAAGAAATTTTCTTATGAATCAAACGGAAGCCCCGCGATGTTTCAGTGACAGTTGTCCTCATTAGGGAGTCCCACTCTGGGAGTCTGTTGCCACACTGTTTTGACCCAGGGAAGTTCAGTGTGGAGGTCTGAACACGGAGGGAATGACCGAACCCACGCGCCTGCCCCGAGCCTTTCTGCCCCGACCCGAGCGAGAGGAAGCCCGGAAGGAGGGGTTTATGGAGACCTCTCTGTGAAAGTAAGGGCATGTGGATAAATGTTTAATAGCTCTCAGGAAACAATAAGAACACACACACGCTCAAAAACAAAATCGTCCCTTCCATTTGTAGTGCTTGCCCACTTCTGTGGTCAAACGACCCCCACTGTGGTTGATTTCAGACTGCGGTGGTGCCCGAGTGTGGAGTTGGGAGGGGGTGCGTCGCAGCACAATGTGTGTTACCACCACACCGACGCGGGACAGGTGAGCAACCCCGGGGGCGTAAGCAGAAGAGTCATCGGGAGACATGAGGGAGCTGTTAACCTTGCCTCTTATATTGTAAGTTTATAGAATTTAATTTTTTTTTAATGTTTATTTTTAAAAGAGAGAGAGAGAGAGCACGAGCGGGGGAGGAGCAGAGAGAGAGGGAGACAGAATCCGAAGCAGGCTCTGAGCTGTCAGCACAGAGCCTGACGCAGGGCTCGAACCCACCAACGGCAAGATCATGACCTGAGTCGAAGTCGGATGCTTAACCGACTGAGCCACCCAGGGGCTCCTAGAATTTAATTTTTAATAATCAATGCATTCCAACAGCCAGCTCACAAAAGGCCCGCAAGCTTGGCCACAGGCTCTGGTGAGCTGGTCCCCGCCCACCGTCCGTAAGTACCTCTCTGCCCAGAGCTGTCTTCCCACTCCGTGTGAAAGGCCTACTCCTGGGACGTGGGGACGCTCTTGACTCCCAGGTTGTGGCCAAGAAACCCAAACCTCTGGGACCTTAAGCAGATTGTCAACAACCGATGATGGCCAGGAAGCGCTGGAACAGGTGTCAGAACCCACCCCCCCCCCCCACCCCACCCCCGCATCCTCGTACCCAGAGGGCAGGTTCTTCCGTCTGGTTCTCCTTCGCGGCATCCGATTCCCGAGGCAGCCGCCCTCTGGCGGCTCGGCCTTCGCACTGCAGCTCTTTCCAGGAGGAGGACCCGGAGGAGGACCCCAGGCCAGCCAAGGGGACCCGCAGTGTGAATCCAGCTCTCCTCCCGGGCCGATGCTGGAGGCGGTTTTCAGGTCAGATGGGTTCTGGGGAGAACGAAGCCTTTGTTCCCCTGGTGGATCCCGAGGGAGCCGGCCAGTGATGCAGGAGGTGGAGGGAGCTGAGGACCAAATCTGAGTTTAGCAGGAGCGGCAGTGACAGCAGGGGCCCAGTGGGACCCCGGACTCCAGCTGACCCTTCCTGGGTCCTGCCTGCCGTGGCCAAGGCTTCCGCACGCGCCCCCGTCCCTGGGCCCCTCTGGGATGTCTACTAAAGAACCTACCCGCAGGTGTGGAAAGAGCAGTATGTGACTGCAGAAGTATGGGTTGGATGCCTCAGGACCCAGTATTTCCCCCTTTATACTCTCCTCAACCTCAATCATCCCCTTGGTGACCTCACCCAGGTTCATGGCTTTAAAGGCCATCCATATACCAGTAATGCCCCGATTTAGAGTTCCACCTTAATTCGACTCCGTCCTGCCCCAAACCACTCTCCTCAGAGCCACCAGCCAGCCCTCTCCATGGTACTTGCCAAGGGCCTCAGAACTCAGGCCTCCGCCCAGTCCGTCACTTGGGCAGCGGCATTTGAACGTCGCTTGCTAAGTAATCTCATGAACTCAGAATTTCTGACTAAACTCACAACTAAGAGCTGGTTCTTCGAAATAATTCATAAAATGGATAACCCCCAGTGAGATTTATCAAAAAGAAAAGAGAAAGGACCCAAATAAAACCACAAAGGAAAGGGGAGAGATCACAACCAACACCTGAGAAATACAATTATAAGAGAATATTATGAAAAATTATATGCCAACAAACTGGGCCATGGAAGAAATGAACAAATTCCTAGAAACTCACAAACTACCAAAAGTGAAACAGGAAGAAATAGAAAATTTGAACAGACCCATAACCAGGAAAGAAACTGAACCAGTAATCAAAAATCTCCCAACAAATGAGAATCCTGGGCCAGATGGCTTCCCAGGGGATTTGTATCAGCCATTTAAAGAAGAGTTAATACCTATTCTCAAATTGTTCCAAAGAATAGAAATGGAAGGAAAACTTCCAAACTCATTTTACGAAGCCAGCATTACCTTGATTCCCAAATCAGACAAAAACCCTGCTACAGATTACAGGCCAATATCATGGATGCAAAAATTCTCACCAAGATACGAGCAAATTGAATCCAACAGTACATTGAAAGAATTATTCATCATGATCAACTGGGATTTTTATTCCTGGGCTTACCAGGCTGCTTCAATATTTGCTAATCAATCAACGTGATACACCAAATTAACAAAAGAAAGGATAAGAACCATAAGGTCTTGTTAATAGATGCAGAGAAAGCATTTGACAAAATACAGCATCCATTCTTAATAAAAATCCTCAACAAAGTAGGGACAGAGAGAACATTCCTCAACATCATCAAAAGCCATATAGGAAAGACCCACAGATGATATCATCCTCAGTGGGGAAAAACTAAGAGTCTTTACCCTACAATTAGGAACAAGACAAGGATGTCCACTCTCACCATTACTATTTAACATTGTACTGGAAGTCTTAGCCTCAGAAACTGGACGACAAGAAGAAATAAAACACATCCAAATCAGCAAGGAAGAAGCCAAACCTTCACAATTTGCAGATGACATGGTATTCTATGTGGAACACCTGAAAGATTGTACCCAAAAATTGCTAGAATACATGAAGTCAGCAAAGTTGCAGGATATAAAATCAGCATACAGAGATCGGTTGCATTTCTATACACCAATAACACAGCAGCAGAAAAAGAAATCAAGAAGTTGATCTCATTTGCAATTGCCCCCAACACAACCAGATACCTAAGAATAAACCTAACCAAAGAGGTAAAAGATCTGTACTCTGAAAACTATAGAACATTTATGAAAGAGACTGAAGACACAAAGACATGGAAAAGCATTCCATGCTCATGGATTGGAACAACAAATATTGTTAAAATAGCTATACCACCCAAAGCAATCTACACATGTAATGCGATCCCCATCAAAATACCACCAGCATTTTTCACAGACAGAGCTATAACAAATAATCCTAAAATTTGTATGGAATCCCAAAAGATCTCAAATAGCCAAAGCAATCCTGGGGGGGGGGGAAAAAATTGGAGGCATCAGGATTCCGGATTTCAAGCTCGATTATAAAGCCACAGTCATCCAGACAGTATGGTGCTGGCACAGAGACAGACACGGGGATCAATGGAACAGAATACAAAGCCCAGAAACGGACCCACGACCACATGGCCAAGTCCCCTTCGCCAAAGCAGGAAAGAAGATCCATCAGAAAAAAAGTCTCTTCAACAAATGGTGGTGGGAAAACTGAACAGCAAAACATGCAGAAGACTGAAACTAGACCACTTTCTTACACCACACACAAAAATATATTCAAAATGGATAAAAGATCTAAATGTAAGACAGGAAGCCATGAAACTCCTCGAGGAGAATAAGGCAGCAACCTCTTTGACCTTGGCTGGAGCCATTGTACACATCGCCAGAGGCGAGGGCAACATCAAGATAAAAAAGCTTCCACGGGCGCCTGGGTGGCCCAAGTTGGTTAGACATCCGCTCTGGATTTCGGCTCAGGTCATGATCTCACAGTTCGTGGGTTTGAACCCTGCGTCGGGCTCTCCGCTGACCGTGTGGAACCAGCTTGGGATTCTCTCTCTCCCTGTCTCTCTCTGCGCTTTGCCCCACTTGTGCTTGTATTTGCTCTCAAATAAACAAACTTAAAAAAAAAAAAAAAAAGATAAAAAGCTTCCGCACAGCAAAGGAAACAATCAACAAAACTAAAAGGCAGCCTACAGAACGGGACAAAGATATTTGCAGATGACATATCTGATAAAGGGTTAGTATCCAAAATCTATAAAGGACGTAGCAGACTCAACACCCAAAAAACAAATAATCCAGTGAAGAAATGGGCAGAAGACACAAACAGACACTTCTCCAAAGAAGACATCCAGATGGCCAACAGACACATGAAAAGATGCTCAACATCACTCATCATCAGGGACATACAAAGCAAAACCACACTGAGATACCACCTCGCACCAGTCAGAGGGGCTAAAATTAAGAACTCGGGAAACAACAGATGTTGGCAAGGATGTAGAGAAAGGAGAACACTTTTGTACTGGTGGTGGGAATGCACACTGGCGCAGCTGCTCTGGAGAACAGTATGGAGGTTCTTCAACAAGTTAAAACTAGAACCACCTGACAATCCAGCAATTGCCTTACTAGGTATTTATCCAAAGGATACAAAAATACAGATTGGGAGGGGTACCTGCACCCTGGTGTTTATAGCAGCATTATCAACAATAGCCAAACTATGGAGAGAGCCCAAATGCCCACTGACTGACGGATAAAGAAGATGTGGCCTATAAGTACAAAGGAATATTGCTTAGCCATCAGAAAGAAGTCTTGCCTTTTGCAATGAGCTAGAGTGGATTAGCTAACCGAAATAAGTCAGGGAGAGACAAATACCATATGATTTCTCATATATGTGGAATTTTAAAAACAAAACAGATGAACATATCAGAGGGGGCAACAAAAGAGAGAGGGGGAAACAAACTATAAGAGACTCAAAGATCGAAAACAAACAGGTTAATGGAGGGAGGAGGGTAGGGGCTGGGCTAGATGGGTGATGGGTATTAAGGAGGGAACCTGTAGCATGAGCACTGGGTGTTGTATGGAAGCGATGAATCAATGAATTCTACTCCTGAAAACTATATTGCAATGTATGTTAAGTAGAATTTCAATAAAAATTTGAAGAGAGAAAATATATATTTATACTTATATACATTTCTATATATTAACATCTGAAAGCTATCGAAAAGTTTTCTTAAAAGAGTAGAAGGGTTGAAGGTATCATTTAAATATAATGGAGATACCAAAAATTAACGAATATTATCTGAAAGGACAAACAGCAGCTTAATTAAAACCAAGAATTAAAAAGTGATGTCTGCTAAATTAGTTAACTTTACTTTGGAAATCCTCAGCAAATGCAGTACAAAAAAGGAAATACAACGCTTGGTATTGACATTGAGAAAAAAAAAAAACGGTAAGATTATTTTGCAGAGGACTAGGAAAAACTCAAGGAGCCCTACTTTAAAGAGTAAAGAGAAATAGAATTATAGAAATTGGTAAATTCATTGGCCACAACATATCAAAACATTTCTTCCTTCCTAGCAGTAAGACCTAAAAAGCCTTCCATTCGCAACAGAAACAAGCATACAAATCGGGAATAAAGGTATAGGACTTATATGGAGATCAATAAAAAGTTAGAATACATAAATAGATCCCATTATTTAATACTTGAATAACAAGGACATATTTCAGTTTTGTGGTAGAAATGGACAGATTACTTAATAAATGGTGTTAGGACAACTGATCATTATCTGGAAGAATGTCAACTCAATTCTATCTTGAACAACATAAAATTCTAGATGGATTAGAGACTAAATATTTTTTAAGAAAGAAAAATTCTTTGAAGAAAACCTAGGCTGCTGAATGAATAATGGTGGGGTAGGGTTCAGTCTCTTAACCAAACTGGAAATCTAGAAGCTACAAAAGAAAAAGATACGCTTCTAACTAAAACATTTAATATTCCAGATTTTATAAAATCTATAAAATTCTCTAAAAGATCTCCTTTTATAGAATACATACAAATGGAAAACACATCATAAACAAAATATGGGAAACAATGCCAGAATTAGAAAACTATCTGCAACACAGGTGATAAGAAGGTTCCTGTCTCTCCTATATAAAAAAACAGAATTGGGCAAGAGACACAAACTGCCGGATGAAAAAAAGTGAGCAAAGGGACAAGTAGACATTCTCTGAAAAGCGTATTCAAGTGACTAATAAACCTAAAGGAAGGAAGCACTAGTGACTATAATAATGCAAATAAAAGGACAATGTGAAATAATTTTATACCCGTTAGACTGGCAGAAATTGTGACCACACCTTGACAGCTGGAATGGATGAGGGGAGCTATTTTCAGGATAGGTCAGCACCAACCCAGACATCAAATACACTCTAATCTAGCAATTTCGGTGTTGGAACTCTGTTGCACCAGGGTCAGTAGTGGTAAATGGAAAGCGTGTCAAAGCTTATCAATAGGAAACGGGTGAATAGTTCATGTTACGTGAAGGACCTTTAAAAAAAAGGTTTGACTAAAGGGGATTTTTTGAGAAGTTTTGGTAAAAAAGTTGCAACGTATATAATAACACCGTTTTGTAAATAACCCTGGCGAAGACCAAAATGAACAGTCATGCCTGTGGAGGACGGGTGCTTGTAAAAGAGTTCAAAGAAAGCACAAACCGGGGCGCCTGGGTGGCGCAGTCGGTTAAGCGTCCGACTTCAGCCAGGTCACGATCTCGCGGTCCGTGAGTTCGAGCCCCGCGTCAGGCTCTGGGCTGATGGCTCAGAGCCTGGAGCCTGTTTCCGATTCTGTGTCTCCCTCTCTCTCTGCCCCTCCCCCGTTCATGCTCCATGCTCTGTCTCTCTCTGTCCCAAAAATAAATAAACGTTGAAAAAAAAAAATTAAAAAAAAAAAAAAGCACAAACCAATTTGAGGGAGGAGTGCGCGCCTGTTTGGCCAACTACGGGATAGTGGGAGCCCAGCAGGCCAGTGCAAAAAGGAAAAAGATCATCTGAAAAATAGAAGAATTCGTATGGGCACGCGTAAAAAGAAGTCTTTACGGAGCTGTGCTAAGTAGTAACCCTGGCTCATACTGTTTTCTCCTCGGATGTGAAAGGCGGGATTAACATCTGAATCCCAGAATTAACTTAGAAAAACCTTTACAAAGGGGCAATTCTGCGAAAGTGTTCACTACTTACTATGGTATATAGCACCGCTAGGATGGACAACCCTGCGCGCAGGGAAACACCACGTAGTTAGGCTACAGAGTGGCTTTTCCAAAATCCAGCCAGGGCAGCTTCGTTTCCTAGATACAGACAAGCACGATGAGGGCTTTGGGGCTTATGCCTCTCAAATTCCATTGCAGCCAAGCCCCTTGGTCGTGACCTCGGCCAGAAACTCGCCCGCAGCTCGCCCCACGCTCCAGCGCCCGCAAGACCGACCTGCGCTTCCAGAGCTCGGGCGTCTCGGCGCCGCGGGAGGCGTGCAAGGCCTACCTGGCGGGGCTCCTAGGGCTCCTCGAGGACACCGGCCTGCGCGCCATCCACGCCAGGGCGTCTCCGTCCTGCCCGGTCCTGCCGGAGGACGTCCAGCTGGCGTGCCGCGGGTGCGGAGGGCGTGGCCAAGCCCTAGGTTGCACCGGTTGCCCGGAAAGGCCTTCTCCAGGGAACCAATTTTGGAAAAGGCCGCTTTCGCACTATTGTCCACACCACGTCCCTGCTTTGAACTCAGCCAGGAAAACCGAGTAGTCGTGGCACACGCTTCCAACCCGGACCACGGCGGGGATAGTTCACGTGGATGACGGACTAGCTTGGGGTGTGGAATTTCGTGGCAGGGACCCACGTACTTCTGGTACTGCGCGGGAACCTCGGGTAAAACGAAGTACTAGGGAAGGGGCTCTCACACAAACCGCCCCACTTGAAGCCCCTTCAAGCCCCAGAACCCTAGTCTCAAGTACAAGGGCCTAGCTCCCCATAGCGAGAACTCCACTGTAAGGGACTGAGCGCGGGGCAGAAGTTGGCGGAGACCCTGGCAAGAAGGCAGAAATTCCGCGTGGAAGCCCAAGGACACACGTACTAAAGCTCTTTCCCCGGAGTAGGTTGGTGGCTCTTAAAAGAGCCGTTGGGTTATTGGAAGAAGCTTCCAACTGGAACCTTTACTTCTTCTTGGGCGCTTTTTTGGGCTTGGCAGCGGTCTTTGGCTTGGTCACCTTCGCCTTGGCCGCTTTGGGCTTCACAGCCTTGGCTTTGGCAGGGCTCTTGGCTACTTTCTTAGGCTTCACGACCTTGGGCTTCTTGGGACTCTTGGAGGGCTTCTTGGTTACAGCAGGCTTCTTGGCCTTTTTCGGGGTCTTGACGGCTTTTTTAACAGCCGCCGTGACCTTTTTGGGCTTCTTAGAGGCGCCCGTCACCTTGGCTTTCGCCACCTTTGTGGGGTTGGCCTTGGCCTCCGCAGGGGAGGCCTTCTTGTTGAGCTTGAAGGAGCCCGAGGCGCCGGTGCCCTTGGTCTGCACCAGGGTGCCCTTGCTCACCAGGCTCTTGAGGCCCAGCTTGATGCGGCTGTTGTTCTTCTCCACGTCGTAGCCGGCGGCCGCCAGCGCCTTCTTGAGCGCGGCCAGGGACACGCCGCTGCGCTCCTTGGAGGAGGACACGGCTTGCACGATCAGCTCGGACACAGAAGGGCCCGCGGGCTTCTTCTTGGCGGCGGCGGCTTTCGCGGGTCGCTTGGCTTTCTTGCCCGGCGCGGGCTTCTCGGGGGGAGTGGAGGCGGCCGGCGCGGGCGGCGCGGTCTCGGACATGCTGCGAGGGAGGCGGGCAGAGCCAACTGCAGGGACCTGACGGGACAGGAAGACGCCGGGGACGGCGGCGCCGCGTATTTATAGGGCGGGGCCGCGCTGTGATTGGTGCTCGCCCCGCTCGCCTCTCGCCTCGGAGCGCCGCCTCTCCGCCGGGTCCCTCTAGCCAGCCGCGCGCGCGGGCGCGCGCGGGCCCCCGGCCGCCACCCCGGCCGCTTCGGGCACGGAAACTCGGGGCGGGGAGGGGCCGGGCTCTGCGGCCCCCGGACCTCAGCGCGGACCGCAAAACCGGCCTCATCTCGGGGGGCGGAGGGAGAGCTGTTTGTAAACGGGGCCCTCAAACAGGAATCCGAGGAGCTTCAGCTGGGTGTTGTCAGGGGCGCCTGTTTCTAATTAGTAACCGTGAAAGGTGGCGTCTTGAGTGGCGGGAGGGAGAGAGGAAAGCGGGGTGTGCTTGGGTTGGGGGTGTGTGTGTGTGGATGGGTGGAGGCCTCGTCTTGCAGGTTCGGGACCAGCTCTCATCAGTGCCGTGGCCTTGCCGGCAACGCCGAAGACTGATAGGCCTGCACCCGGCCTTTTGTGAATTTCGGTCAGAGGAGTGTCGTGGGAAACACCAGAACTCACGCGGCAGTTAACACGCAAGCTGCACGTGCAGAAAACAATATACAAGTGTGATTGCAACTTATTTTTACAATCCAATGCGCTGCACGAATTCCCGATGCCTTTTCATCCTTCCCACGTAACCCCAACCAGCGGCTGTTCCCCTTTACCTATCACCTGTTCCCTGTCAGTATGTCGCATTCACCAAAGACTTCTGAAGCTCAAAACCAGGCAAGGGAGGGGCATCAAACAAGCGCCGGGAGGACTGTGGGGGCTTAGGGTTCCTTGTGTGAAAGCGAGAGGACACAACTGCTTAGAGCGATCTTCCTTTCGCTTCCTTGTGGCTGTAAGGAGCATTGAAAAGTATCAACACCGCTAAAGCGATTTCACATCGTGGAGAAACATGAAAGAACAAAATGCCTCTCACGAGAGGCTCTGGGCAGTCGCCTGGCGGCCGGGAGAAGACAGTGGCGTCTCATTCCCGCGCTGCGCGGCAGAGGTTCTCAAACAAGTCCGCGCGGGCCTGGGTAACCCGAGCCTCCCTGCTTCCCGCCAACCACAGAGGGGCTGGTTGCCAGTTTACCGCCAATAATGTGATGTTCCCACGTCCATCTTCCCTACCGTTCTCAACCGTTTCCCATTTTCCAGGGTGCAGGTTTTCAAAACGCAACACGTAATTTCTAACAATTTGGAAGGGAACGATCTGAAGCTAAGCCTTTGAAGGATAGTCGATGACACTAACAGGTACACAACCTTTCTCCAAGAACGGAAGGTTTCGTAAGTGAAACAGTTTTTGAAAATCAAGCTTTTCTTAGTATAATAAGTGAGGAATCTAATTAAACGCAGGTGTTTAAAAGAAAATGCTGGAGTCAGGAATTTAAGCAAAGGTTCCCGACTCCTGTGTAGCCATTGGATTCAAATAAAATAGCGAATTTTCCACCCAAATGAAGATGCTAGATTTCTTTTCTTAATGGCTGATCAGTATAAAAGACTCAACCAATCAAACGGTAGAATCTGGTATGCCTACTCTTAGTACAAATCTGTCACATCTGATGCTTTTAAGCTTGGAAGAATTTTAAAAACTGTAAGGTTAGGCCTTGGCAGTGGTAAATTTGTCCTTGTGGCTCTGATTTCCACTTGATGGGAACGAGGACACGCCTCCTCCTCAAGGCTCAGAGGTCGGTACTGGAGAGTTTAGTCACTGCTATTTTACACCTGGCAAAATGCACTCGAGGCTTTAGAAGATATAAGGTATACGAGACACATAAGAATGCTCCACGTTTAGAAGTCAGCTTTAACATTTAACAAATAGATTCCTGATTACAGGAAAATTTCTGTAAACGCTAGCGTAATTTGATTATGGTTGAAATTGTCTTGTCGGATTCAAAGGAGTTCCTCAACTTAAGCATTACAAAAGAATCACATTTTTGAAAAAGATTTCAGAAATTTGTAACCTGATATCGGGTTATTGAGCAGGGACTATAAACAGTACGTTATTGCGGACAGTATTTCTCAATTTTTCCTCCCGAAGGACAAAAGAAATATAGACCTTTGAAGCAATACCAATGAAGTCCATGTCTAGTGTTTTGAAAGGTAAGGTTCAAAAGCATTGCATTCAGACTGTGAAAGTCGGAAGTGGAAGAAACAAAACCTTGGAAAGAGCTGAGGATAACGTGATAGCCAATGAAACTGCGCAGTTGTTGGAAAATTCAGAGATAGACCAATCAGAGCCTGTAGACTTGTAGTTAAGCATTTCTCTCATCCAATCACTACACCCTACGTACTATAAATACCGGCAAGTCTGCCCGGCATGTTTGTGCTGGCGTGGTATGTCTTTGTAGGTCGCTTTTGGCATGGCTCGTACGAAGCAGACAGCGCGCAAGTCTACGGGCGGCAAGGCCCCGCGCAAACAGCTGGCCACCAAGGCGGCCCGCAAGAGCGCACCGGCCACCGGCGGCGTCAAGAAGCCGCACCGCTACCGGCCCGGCACGGTGGCCCTGCGCGAGATCCGCCGCTACCAGAAGTCCACCGAGCTGCTGATCCGCAAGCTGCCGTTCCAGCGGCTGGTGCGCGAGATCGCGCAGGACTTCAAGACCGACCTGCGCTTCCAGAGCTCGGCCGTGATGGCGCTGCAGGAGGCGTGCGAGGCCTACCTGGTGGGGCTCTTCGAGGACACCAACCTGTGCGCCATCCACGCCAAGCGCGTCACCATCATGCCCAAGGACATCCAGCTGGCGCGCCGTATTCGCGGCGAGAGAGCTTAAAGCTGCCGGTTCTTTATTTTGAAACTCAAACCAAAGGCTCTTTTCAGAGCCACCCACGTTTTCAAGTAAAGTAGCTGTAAAAATCTAGCACCACATTTAATAGAACCAGCCCTGCACTTAAAGGTGAAAAGCTAGGGATCGACGATAATTTGACGGGTTACAGCTAAATTTTGTCTAGACATTTACTGTTATTTGCGAACAAAGCTGGCCCTTTAAAAGGTTAGGTCCTAAGCCGGTTGGCGTTTTAAGAGGAACCCTAAAGGATTGGTCTTTGGAGAGGATTAAATATGGCTTACCGTGCATCATTTGTGGAACTGGAACAATATAGTTTTACCAGCTATAACCTGTAAAATAATTTTAAAAGCCTGGTTTTGTCCAAACTACCCAATTTATATTTATTTGATCTTGGTATTTTTGCCATTACTGAAATTTACTGTGAAAGACTGCCTTTTTTAAGAATTCTCTGCCAGATTATTTTTGGAATCAACATGAATTTACTATAAACGCAGTTCTTTAAAACATGTAGCCCGGTTAACACTGGTCAAACTGGGTTCTGACCCACCCCCCTCCCGCCCCTAGTTCCTGGGGCTTGGAGGAGGGGTTAAGGGAGGGGACTGTTGCGTCACATTTCCCGCCTGCGCGCTTTCCATTCTCTGTATCTGCAAGGGGGCGGGGGACGTAGTTATATAAGGATCGGCTCTCCGCTTCTTTGTCACTTACTGTTGGTTTGCTTTCCTGAAAGCCATGTCTGGCCGAGGCAAAGGCGGGAAGGGCCTAGGCAAGGGGGGCGCCAAGCGCCACCGCAAGGTGCTGCGCGACAACATCCAGGGCATCACCAAGCCCGCCATCCGGCGGCTGGCCCGGCGCGGCGGCGTCAAGCGCATCTCCGGCCTCATCTACGAGGAGACCCGCGGGGTGCTCAAGGTGTTCCTGGAGAACGTGATCCGGGACGCCGTCACCTACACGGAGCACGCCAAGCGCAAGACGGTCACGGCCATGGACGTGGTGTACGCCCTCAAGCGCCAGGGCCGCACCCTCTACGGCTTCGGGGGCTAACTTGTCGGGTTTCGCCACCAGAACGTTTCATTTCTCAACCAAAGGCCCTTTTCAGGGCCACCCAACTGTTCAAAAAAAGGGCTGTCCCAAACGAACAGGGCACTTGAGCCTACCAGCTCCGTACTCTACTTAGAATCCGCAATATTGAGACCGAAACCCAGAAGGTTGTGGGATTTTGAAAGGAAAACTTCAGTTCGATAGTCGTATGTGCCAAGGTAACTCCCTTAGCTCAATGGTTTATTTTACCCGCTCCTCTGTTCCCATTCACCGCATACGAGCAGGGGAGTAGTGATATTCCAACTCAAAAGTGAGGGGGGTAACCAAAGCAGAGTAAGGAACTTGACCAGGGATTCCAGGAACAAAGAGGAACATTATCCAATCAGCAAGTCCCATCCATGGTTGTCAACCAATCAGAACTGATGATCTCATGTGCTTCCCCCCAGAGGCGAGCCGGATTGGGGGATGGGAAGGCTGACCAGAGAGGCCAAAGCCCCGCTTTAGGAATTTTAAAAATGTCTTTTTGCGGATTATGAGATGGACCCTGTCTATCAGGCCCTCTATCAGGTCCCAAGAAGAGTACTGAAGTTTTTACCGCTAATAGAGCGATTTGTCTGAAAGAAAGAAAGAAAGAAAGAAAGAAAGAAAGAAAGAAAGAAAGACAAACCTGGAAATGGTGGGCAGGGGAGGAAACCAGATTCAGACTGCCAGAAAACCCAGAGAGCACTGGATTCAGGGGAAAGTAAAATCTGGCTAATGGGGGAAAGTGCCTCATTCACTGTCAGCACAGCCCTCCGCAGTTAGCCATGCTTTCTTTTTTCCTTCCTTCCCAGAGAAATGGAAATTAGGGTGATGGAAATGTACATTAGATAGTGGGGATGGATGTACAATTAAGTAGATATACTAAAATACATTGGATTGATTGTACACTTCAAGTGTGTGTCGGGGGGGGGGGATATGGTATATACACTATATCTCAAAATCTAGAGAGCAGGCGTGAGAGCGTGTGATGACTGCAGCCACCGTGTGTTAGCTTTAGCCAATGTCTCTCCTAGATTTTTAGGTCTCCTTTTCCACCTAGTAATTGTCCTCCAAGATTTCTCCGGGAATGATAAAAGTACCTAGCCTGGCTTCATTTAAATTGACAATGGGGAGGATTCAGAGCTGCGTCCTGGACCGTCAGAGGACCAAAATGGGCATGGTTGGGAGAGTGGTCACTTTATTTCCTTAGCTGGTGTTCCTTCAAGAGATATTTGTTGACCTCATGTGACGTGCCTGATACTGCTGTAGGCAGTGGGCAAATCAGACAGAATTCTCTGTCCTGGATCCGGAGTATATGAGAGAGGTGTGTGGATGCAGATTTTTCCATATGAGGGGAGGTGCGGTGGCTATAACAACAGACATGCCTGGCTTCTGTTACGGTTGGCCTAGCTTATTCGCAGCCTTACAGACAGCACCATACCCATTTGTCACACTCACTGGCCTGGGTGAAAGCCTCTGAGCCTTCCTCCGTCCTAACACTCGTGAAGGCCTTGTTCAGAACAAAGATACTGCTGCTGCTGACCGATTTCCCACTCTGCACCATTCCTCAGATCTAGGTAAGTCAAGGAAGAGTAGAAGGAGAATCCATCGTGGCGGCACTCTGGTGAGCCTAGGGTCTTGTGTAGAAAATTCACGCATGCATTCATTCAACTGATGGGGTACAGGGCATGCTATTCCCTGATACGCCGCCTTGGCATATTAAATATGTTCAACTCAAGGAACTTGAGCGGCAGAAGCAGGAAAATCACCCCGACACCTCCTCACTGCTTGTAACCCCCACTTCTCTCTTTTTCCCTGAAAGCAGAAGATAAATCTCTTCTATGAAAGGTACCCTCCTATACCAGGAGGAAGAGAAACATCCTTATCACTGGAGATGTGGAATTCAGAGTCGAGAAGTCTGTATGAAGAAACCTTGTTACTTCTTTACTCCTAGCCCAAAAGCACTTTCTCTGTTCTTCAGAAACGTATTGTCTAGAAAGATATAAAAGCTTCCTGCTCTGATCACTTCCTTGAATCTCAGATCTTTGTGGGGGCTCCTGTACATCTGTATATAACTAAATTTGTTTTTCTCCTGTTAATATGTCTTTTTTGTTGCAGAGAGGTCCCAGTCAAGAATTTAGAAGAGCAGAAGGAAAAATGTTTTTCCTCTCCCTCCACAACAAACCTGCATACCTGTTAGCTCTCAGCCCTGTTCTAGGACCTAGGGAACATCTCAGGGACAAAACAAAGCCCCTGCTGTCACAGGATTATATTCTAGTTGAGGAAGACAGGACCATAAACAACATAAATATATAGCGATACGGGTGGGGATACATATGCTATTTTAAAGAATGAGCAGAGGGGGTATTCGTTCACCTAGGGTAGTCAGGAAAGTTCTCTTTTCATAAGAGGGTATTTGAGCAGAGGCCTGAATGAAGTCTGCAGCCATGCAGCATGTCACTCTATGTCCAGTGACAGCAGAACATGCCACACAAACTATGCGCCTGACATCGAGATTAAAGGCACCGGGAAAACAAACAGGTGCGAGAAAAGCATTCTGACCTCTGAAAGCAGGAGAGAAAATCCCCATATGGAAGATGTCATCCCTCTACCAGGAGGAAAGTCATGTTTTTGCCACGTTGGATCATCAAAGCTGGGAGAACTCTGTACAAACCTTGTAAACTAACGCTTATCTTCCTAGTTACTTTCCCACAATTAACTGCCCGGCCCCCAGCCCCCTTGCCTTGTCCTGTTTTCACAGTTTACTCTTCTTTGTCCAGCTCGGTACATAAGTGTTCAAGTCCAATTGCTTCTTTGGGTGTTCATTTCCTTAGGAGGGCGCCTTTGTCCTGGAAAACCCATTGGTGTACCTCAATGACTATATATAAAAATATATATGTATTCATGTAAATATAAATGAATTGTATGCTCTTTTCCCATGAACCTGTTTTATGTCAATTAAAAATTTTTTTTTTCAACGTTTATTTTTATTTTTGGGACAGAGAGAGACAGAGCATGAACGGGGGAGGGGCAGAGAGAGAGGGAGACACAGAATCGGAAACAGGCTCCAGGCTCTGAGCCATCAGCCCAGAGCCTGACGCGGAGCTCGAACTCCCGGACCGCGAGATCGTGACCTGGCTGAAGTCGGACGCTTAACCGACTGCGCCACCCAGGCGCCCCTGTTTTATGTCAATTTAATTCTTAGGCCTGCTAAAACCCCCAAGAAAGCAGAGGTAAAATTTTATCTCTCCTACACCAGAAGATACTTCTAGGAAGAAAGAAAAATCAGGGCAAAGGCTCTGAGCCCGGAACATGCTTGCTGCACTCCACAAGCAGCAAAAAGGTCAGTGAGGACAAAGAAATGGGAGAGTGAGTGAGGTGAGAGGGTGGCCGAGGGCCAGATCACGTAAAGCCATCTTAGGTAGCGTGACAAACTCATCCTGTTTGCTTGGGACTTTCCCCAAGGTTGAGTGAGCACTGAAAGCTCCATATCCCAGAAACCCCTCCAACTCAGGCAAGCTGGACTTATTGGCTACTGTGCTTGTGACACAAGACACTGGCTTTTATTATGAAGAAGGAACACCGCTGGAATGTTCTGGGCAGATGGCGGACATGACATCTTTTGAAAGGATCACTCCTTCTGTGTGGCTGAGAAAAAAACTAGCCATCAGAAGTGGAAACAGAAAGACTAGTTAGGACTCATTATATGGTCATCCGGATAAAAGGTGATTGTGGCTTGTCCAGGAGTAGAAGCAGAGGATGTCGGGAAAGGTGCTCTGATTGATTTGGAAGACAGAGCTGACTGGGTTGGATGAAAGTTATGAGAAAGAGCTCAGACAGGACTGCATGTTTTCTGGGCTGAGCCCTCGGAAGAATGGAGTTCCATCTACTGAGGTGGGGAATACTGAAGGAGGAACAGATTTGGGGTTTATGCGTTAAGATACCTAATGTGGACAAGTTTGAGAAGTCCATTAGATAGTCAAGTAGATATATCAGATATACAGGTGGATATGCGACAAGCTTCATTATGAAGCTCGAAGTGGGTGGAAGGAAACTGATAAAATTTTAGAGGTGATAAGGCCACCCTCCTAAAAACAACCAGTGGGATTGAGAGAGAAGCTGACACTCTCACAGCCTTTAAGTGTCACTACAAGCTGGCCGGACACTCAGAGCTAGGCCATGGAGTTCTCCTGTTGAGCAGCAACTATTTCACAGAACACAGAGCAAATCAATAGCGAGACAAAGAACAGAGAAGGGGCCAAGAAATGAGCCAAAATGCACTCCAGGTTGCTTTATCCTTTAGTAGGTCTCCATAGCAGCCCATTTATGACGGACTGTGTGTATCCCCTGCAAATTCGTACGCTGAAATGTTAACCCCCAATATGATGGTATTAAGAGATCGGGCACTTGGGTAGTGATCAGGCCATGGCGGTGGAGCACTCATGAATGCAATTAGTGCCTTTTATATAATAAGAGATCCCAGAAAGCTCTCTGGTCCTTCCGTCTGCCATCTGCAGACACAGTAAGATAGGGCTATGAACCAGGAAATGGGTTCTCACCAGACACCAAATCTTATCTGAATCTTCCAGGACCTTGATCTTGAACTCCCAGCCTCCAGAACTGTGAGAAATCAATATCCGTTGTTAGCCACACAGCCTATGGTATTTTTGTTAGAGCAGCCTGCACTCAGACCACCACTTCAAGGATATCCAATCCCTTCTTTTTTAATTTTTAATGTTTATTTATTTATTTATTTATTTTTTGAGACAGAGAGAGACAGAGCATGAACGGGGTAGGGTCAGAGAGAGAGGGAGAAGTATCCGAAGCAGGCTCCAGGCTCTGAGCTGTCAGAACCGAGCCGAACGCGGGGCTCCAACTCACACACCGTAAGATCATGACCTGAGCCAAAGTTGGACGCTCAACTAACTGAGCCACCCAGGCGCCCCAATCCCTTCTGATGACAATTTATATTTCCACTCATTTACCATCACAACGGACAGTAATAAATGGTGTTGAAAGTCTTGATCTCATTGTCTTACCATTGACAGGCGGGAGTTTCCCAAATTTTTCTCTAAACCAGACCTCTCACTTGGAACTCAAGAATCTTCCAATTGCGCATTCAAGTATCTTCTTGTGTCAGAGAGACATGTTAGCAGAGTAACCAGCCAGCAGAGTTTTAAGCAAATGTCACTATATTTCTTAAGCATTAAATCAATGCCGACTATTCCGTTGTGATTTACCAATTGGAGGACATAACTTCAAAACTTTTTATAACCATGTTTGAAACGTTCATTAAAATAAAACAACCTTACATTTTTAAAAATATTTACTCATTTTTGAGAGACAGAGACAGAGCGCAAGCAGGGGTGGGGCAGAGAGAGGGAGACAGAACCCAAAGCAGGCTGTCAGCACAGAGCCCGACGCGGGGCTCGAACTGAAATCATGACCTGAGCAGAAGTCAGATGCGTTTAACTGAGCCACCCAGGTGCCCCAACCTTAGAATTTATACAGGAGGCAGGAGGGAAATGAACCGGACAAAGGTTAGAAGAGGGAAGGTCCAAGACAGTCACCAGAGCCAGTGACCTGAGGAGGGGGCTTTCTCCCTCAGCCCCTCGAATTTGCGCCCTGTTGGAGACCTCAAGGCTCCCAGTAGCCAGAGACCTGAATAAGAACAGACTCCCTTTAATCTAGTAAATGGCAATTTCCCCAAGCCAAAGGCTTAGCGCAGGCTCGCGGCCTGCGGACGCAAACCTGCAATGCCAAGGCATCTTAAGCTCAAAGACACCATCTGCGGAAGGCTGTGGGCCGACCTCACCCTCACCGGCTCCAACCCCTGAGATAGAGGTGGCGGATGCCAGCGCGGACGGGGAAAGCCTGTGTCGTCCTCTGTCCGGGCATCGCTGGGGGCAATCACACAACGAAGAGCCTTCTCGGGCCATCCCTGGCTTCCAGAGGCGGGAGCACGCTCTGGGAATTAGTACGGATATTCACCGGAGCCTCCCCGGACCAACGCATTCGACAGCGACTGAAGCACGGCCGCCGGCCAGGATGGCCTCTTGGGGGAAAGCGACGAGGGGGAGGCCGACTCCTTCCCCAGAAAGCCGTGGGCCGGGGCCTTCAGACGCCTCCCCATTGGCTTTCCTCGGCCGGCCCCTGCTCCGGATTGGCCCGCGGCCTGCGCCTCGCACTGTGCTGCGAGCTGATTGGTGGAGAGGTAGCAGGGAGAATGGACTGTTGCTCAGTTTATGCGTTAAGACGAAAGCCGAAGCCTTGGCAGGTAGGCCGGATGAGCCTTCCCAACAGGAGCACAACTGGAGAGTGGGGAAGAGGGAGACGGGTACAACTCTTTTGAGAGTAAGTGGGCGGCCCTGAAAAGGACCTTTATAGAGAAAAAGTGGTGACGAAGGCTTAACCCCCGAAGCCGTAGAGGGTGCGGCCCTGGCGCTTGAGCGCGTACACCACGTCCATGGCCGTGACCGTCTTGCGCTTGGCGTGCTCCGTGTAGGTGACGGCGTCCCGGATCACGTTCTCCAGGAACACCTTGAGCACCCCGCGGGTCTCCTCGTAGATGAGGCCGGAGATGCGCTTGACGCCGCCGCGCCGGGCCAGCCGCCGGATGGCGGGCTTGGTGATGCCCTGGATGTTGTCGCGCAGCACCTTACGGTGGCGCTTGGCGCCCCCTTTGCCCAGACCCTTCCCGCCTTTGCCCCGGCCCGACATTGCTGCCTAAGCGCGTCCTGCGAGTAAGTCACAGCGATGGCCCCACTGTCCCAATCGGCGTTATTATAAGCAGTCGTCGGACCTGATTGAGAACTGAACGCGCGGGCGGGTACCGAGGCGCCGCGACCGCACGCCGGGCTCCGCCCCTCTCTGGGCTGAGAGCCAATGGCGGTGTGGGGGAGGGAACGGAGTGAGGAGTTTCAGTTTTAAGCTCTAGATTTTTCTGAAACCGTTGATATTTGTGTCTGAAATTATATGTTCCCGTGAGAATGTTCACAGGGGCTAATTTTTTTTTTTTCTAAGCAAATGCTGTACTTTCTTCTTCAGAAGGGAATGATTGGGAAGGGTACCCTAGGACGCCACCCCAAAATAGGAGTGGGGAGCTCAGACACACCTTCCCCAAACATGCCCCGTGCGTGTGAACGGTATGGTATACGCCGCCCGCACATGGGCCTGTCTGACATAAGGGCTATTTCTGAGCAGTTTAGAGAAACACCAGATGCAGGAGAATCTCTAAAACCAGAGGAGAACTCACACTTTTTTAAGGGGAATTTCACATTTATGAAGGAGATCTCAATCGGTGTCTCCCTCTCTGTGCCAGAAAGAGAAGGACAGCTAGATCAGCACGGAAACTTGTCCATGGAGAAAGCCCGGCCTCGATTCTGCAGAACAACCTTGCCTTGTTTACCATCCTTTTCCTGGGAGCCCATAACCGGCGCCCTGTGCACGCCCCTCCCACATGACATCTTTTGTCTTTAGTGGAAGATGCTATGTAAGGGGTGGCTTGGGCCTTTTCAGGTGTTCTTCTCAGTTTTTCAGGGTCTGTCTTTCCCATATATACCTGAGGTATATATATCATTAAACCTCTGTTTTTCTGTCCTTAATCTGCCTTTTATGGCAGGGTCTAGGCCAAAAACTCAAAAGGGCAGGGGAAGTCATTTTTCCTCTATTACAGCGGTGTGACCTTGTAAAGTTGCCCTTCATTTTCTTTATCTGTTAAGGTGGAGCGATGATAGTACTCAGGGAGCTTTTGTAAAGATTGAAATTACCTAACGTAAGCAGAAGGCTAGAACAGAGATTGGTGCAAAGACATAAATATGGTTGGTTTTTAGTTGGTATTGTTGCTTAAAGAGCCTGTCTGGAGTTAGGATGTTGCCCTGAGCCTTCATTTTCAGGCTTTTACTCGTGACACAATATAGGCAACACAGATATGTATATAATAGCGAAGGTTTTTTTTTTTTGTTTTTGTTTTTTTTTAATCACAACATTTAATAAAGTACAAGACATTGATGGATTCGGGGTTTTTTGGTTTTGTTTTCTTTTCAATTGAAGTATAGTGACTTACAATAGTATACTAGTGTATAACGTAGTGAATTGACAATTATATACATTATGAAATGCTCATCATGATGTGTCGCTATCATACAAAGTTGTTACAATATGATCATATTCCCTACGCTGTGCTTTTCGTCCTTGTGACTTATTTATTGTATAACTGGATGTTTTTCCTTCTTAATCACCTTTACCTTCTTTGCCTCTTACCCTCGCCCCTGAACTACCGATTTGTTCTCTATATTTATCTCTGTTTGCTGTTGTCGTCGATGCTGTTTTATAGACTCCACATGTAAGTGAAGTCATATGGTATTTGTCTTTCTCTGCCTGACTTATTTCATTTAGCCTAATACCCTCTAAGTCCATCCATGTTGTGAATACCAAGATTTCATTCTTTGTATGACTAATGTCCCATTTTATATACAAATGACTTTTGAACAATGCAGGGCTTGGGGGGCTGATTCTTGCACAGTTGAAAATCCAGATATAACTTGTGACCACCCCCTGCCCAAACTACCAATACCATACTGTTGATTAGAAGCCTTACTGATGACATAAAGTCTATTAATATGTATTTGGTATATGTATTATATATTGTATTCTTATTATAAAGTAAACCAGAGAAAAGAAAATGTTATTAAGAAAACATAAGGAAGAGAAAAACCTTTACAGTACTGTGTTGTATTTGTTATAAAACTCTGCAAATAAGTGGACACATGCACTTTGAATTCGTATTGTCAGCTCTATGTAAGACGCCGTCTTTATTCATTCACCTAGTGACAGGCTGTTTTTCTGTTCATACATGACATGTTAAATATGGTTGCCTGAGAATATCCCTAGATGCCCTTTCCAAAGGGGCATTGACAAGTAATGTTCCTTCCTGGCTCTCCGGCAGCCGAATCTGGAGTACAATTCACCTTTCTACACTGACTTCCCACTGTGGTGTTAAATCTCAGACACTCATGGATTAGTAAGTCACTTCTACTGGGATGACTGGAAGGGATACTACTAAATCTTTAACTCTGAAAAATACACCCTGACCTTGGCCTCCTCCTCTCTTCTGAAAGTCTGCATAAAACAAAAGTTCGAGAGCCAGCAGTAGTAGCGGTGAATTTCAGCATGTGGTGTCGTATCACCATGGTGTCTGGGAAAGAAACACCGTGTTTCATGGAGGACCTTCCAACAGCCATTTAAAAAATACAATCTGTATGTTAAACACCCTTTTTTCCCTCCAGCATGACCATAGTCACTCCGCTAATAGAAAGTAATAAATGCTTCATGCAGTGATATTAAAATGTGGGCACAGCTCCCCTTCCAATATATTCAGTAAATTTTCTTTTTTTTCCCCCCACACCTTAGCTCTTACTCCTAACATTTGTGGCCTACATCTGAGATGGGAGTTGATGCACCGACCTAAATCAGGTGGAAAACCATCAACAAAAAACAAGATTCACCTTGAATTGTGTGGTTTGCTTGGATTGCTTTACATTCCTGGATTTTGATAAAACAACTTTGACTTTACAAAATATTTGCAATATTTATGACTGAATTTCCTCCATTCTTTGATTTTAGAATACCCGCTGAAGTTTCATTTCCAAACTGGGCCGAGTCTATTCAATAAAGTCATGCCCAATGAAAAGGACATTTAGAGGGGAAAGTTTGAGTTTTTATTTCAATTTTCAAAGAAATGTTAGAGTATAAGGGAGAATCACACAGAGCTCAGGAAAATTCATAGCATTTCTCCAATGCCACGTGTCCAAAAATCAACTTCTATGATCCCAGTAACTATGATACCCACTAAGGTGGGTAGTGTTATTCCCTATTTTTCTGATGATGGAGAAATCAATTTGTGTCAGACGATACGGTAAGTGGTAACACTGCGATTTGAATGTGGGCAATCTGATATCTAAATGCTGCCCTGTGCTTCCAGTTTCCAGAGTACTCCCGCAGAAAGATTAACAACGTTATGGATTCTAAGATAGTGCTATCCTTATTCACCAGACACTGGGCAGTTTTTCTGTTGAGGAGCTCAAGTAAATGAAGACTTAGAACCAAATCCACATTCCTTGACTGGGAAAGGGATGGGGGAGGGCAGGGGCAGCCAATCTGAGCCACTGTCCCCTGGCCATCTAACCCTCAGACAGCAATGGGCACTTGCACCTTTTTAAAGCTATCCTTTCAGGCCCCGTGCCTTAAACGCCCTTTTTCTAACAGATACATAACATATCGAGGAAAAAGCCAAACAATGTACATAAAAGCCAACACAGCAATAAGAAAAACCAAGATATTTCGACTTCAGCTGGGGCCCAGATGTGGGCTGGGGCAGGGGACAGACCCTGTCTCAAGCCAAGGGCATCACTGAGACCTTTTACATGGATAACAAAGGTCTGTGCCAGACAATTACATGTAGGAGAGCCTGGAAATTTAAATAAAAATACAACGCAATGACACGCGTGTACGTGCGCGCGCGCACACACACACACACACACAAATAGAAACATCCAACATTATTACTTAGAAAAATGCAAATATTTTGTAATGTCAAAGTTGTTTTATCAAAATCCAGGAATGTAAAGCAATCCAAGCAAACCACACAATTCAAGGTGAATCTTGTTTTTTGTTGATGGTTGTCCACCTGATTTAGGTCGATGCATCAACTCCCATCTCAGATGTAGGCCAAAGATATTAGGGGTAAGAGCAAAGGTGTGGGGAAAACTGAAGCGAAACCTTTGGAATTTGGAGCTGACATTCAGTATTCTGTATTGCTCTGAAGTTTGTTGAGTTATGTATAGTGTAAACGCTATGATCTTCGAAGTGTTTCCTGATAGTTGGGGATGTAACCTAAAGCTCAAATTTCTTAGAGGCAAAATTAGGCACTTTCAAAGTGGGCAGTTCACGTACCCGGCTACTGGTTCAAGGTCGTCCCCTTTTCAGTAAAGGCACACAATAATAGTCTAGGAAAGTGGGTTGACAGGATCATATGCAGTCTGTCACATGGTTTTCAAAAACGGACCCTTTCGCCGGGTAAAAGTCCCATTAGAACAACTAGATTTCAAGTAATGCTTACTATGGCCATGGTCCCCTGAACACCATCTAAAGGTTCACAGCCACTTTTGTTGAGCTAATTGGGTGGCTCTGAAAAGAGCCTTTGGGTTTAAGGTCGGCGATCCTTCGTTCAGAACTTAGGCCCTCTCGCCGCGGATGCGGCGCGCCAGCTGGATGTCCTTGGGCATGATGGTGACGCGCTTGGCGTGGATGGCGCACAGGTTGGTGTCCTCGAAGAGCCCCACCAGGTAGGCCTCGCACGCCTCCTGCAGCGCCATCACGGCCGAGCTCTGGAAGCGCAGGTCGGTCTTGAAGTCCTGCGCGATCTCGCGCACCAGCCGCTGGAACGGCAGCTTGCGGATCAGCAGCTCGGTGGACTTCTGGTAGCGGCGGATCTCGCGCAGGGCCACCGTGCCGGGCCGGTAGCGGTGCGGCTTCTTGACGCCGCCGGTGGCCGGCGCGCTCTTGCGGGCCGCCTTGGTGGCCAGCTGCTTGCGCGGGGCCTTGCCGCCCGTCGACTTGCGCGCCGTCTGCTTCGTACGAGCCATCCCCCAAGAAGGCCGAGAGCGTCTTCACCGAAAGCGATGAGAGGCACACAGCCCTCCTTCTTTTATACAGCCGGACCGCCAACCATTGGACCCAAGAGCATTCAAAAGTTCCCGCGCCCTCCTCGGATTGGTCCAGCTCTGTGCGGGGAGCCCGGATTAAGAGTTGCTTTCAGGTTGGTGAATGAATCTTAAGCCCCGCCCTTAAATGTGGTTACTCTGACGTCATTTATTTACCCTTTCGTTCCTATATCCACTGTGAACAAAAATCTTGCACAGAAAGCTGCAGATATTTTAAAGCGTAAAGTAAGGCAATCATGCAAAGCCACATAGGGACTTCCAATGGACGTTTTGTTGTTTTTAGAGAGAAACCATCAAGATATTCTGCAGGTGTTTAGGTAAATACATGGGCTGCCTCTAAAATGACATTCAGAATTTTCTTGGGCGTGGCACAAATATTGTGGAGAGTTAGTAAAATGCTCCTTATTTGCAAGCATGAATTATCAAGGAACTAGGACTTAGCCTCACTGCTTCAGCAAACATGCCTTCACAAACTGGGATTTTAATGGATGTGTTCCATAAAATGAAGAATCTTAAGAATCTAGGGACTTTCACTATTATTTCCTTCTCCAAGCTACTGTCGTTGCGAAAAACTTTCAAACTTCATCTGTGGAATATAGCAATGCCCTTTTCTGCTGGACTAAAAATGCGCCCTACATGGTTAAACACGGTCAATGGGGCTAGCAACGTTTACACTAATTTCCCGTGTTGCTTTAGCCTCAAAACTGTGAAAGCATTTCTGTGGGGGCAAAGCCTTCCAGGTGTAATTGTGACATTTCACCTCCCATGTCTTTAAACGCTAATAGTTCAAAGCACAGCTCTTTCAAAGGAAACTGTGGGTGGCTCTTAAAAGAGCCTTTTTAAGTAGCTAAGCGGACTTTCTCTTGATCAGGAAAAAAGCCTGTGTAAAAAAAAGTCATCAGCTTATTTGCCCTTGGCCTTGTGGTGGCTCTCGGTCTTCTTGGGCAGCAGCACGGCCTGGATGTTGGGCAGGACGCCGCCCTGCGCGATGGTGACGCGGCCCAGCAGCTTGTTGAGCTCCTCGTCGTTGCGGATGGCCAGCTGCAGGTGGCGCGGGATGATGCGCGTCTTCTTGTTGTCGCGGGCCGCGTTGCCCGCCAGCTCCAGGATCTCGGCCGTCAGGTACTCCAGCACGGCCGCCAGGTACACCGGCGCCCCGGCCCCGACCCTTTCGGAGTAGTTGCCCTTGCGAAGCAAGCGGTGGACGCGGCCGACCGGGAACTGCAGCCCGGCCCGCGACGAGCGCGTCTTGGCCTTGGCGCGAGCCTTGCCACCCTGCTTTCCACGTCCAGACATCACCAGAAGAGAAGAAAGCAAACGCCTTCAAAAGAAAACGCAAGCAGTATAGAGCTAGACTGAGAGCAAGGGAAGTATTTATACTAACGGCAGGTATGCTGAATACAAGTCTCCCATTGGCTCTTTTCATGTAACCAATGAAAAAGCAAAATCAGCATCCCTCATTTGCATAAAAGCCCTCCACCTAGCGGGAGGTTTTTGAATACTCCACTGTAATCTGGCGTGAAGAGCTTTTACGTTAGCACTAATAATTGAAACAATTTGATTTTCTGAACAATACGAATTTAAAATCCAATCCGAAGCAGGAATGATTGTCCTCATTGCTCTGTCTTTTGGCTGTTTTTTCCTTTTCCAGGATTGTGACTGTTTCTGGAAAGGAATAAACAGAACAATTTCTAAAATAGTTTACATTTAAAAAGTACATCTGTGCCAGCAGTTGCTTTAAGTCTTTGGACCTCACAAAGTAACAGAAAGAAAGGAAACAATTCTTTGTCAGAGCCCAAGCCTTAACACTGTCTGAACAATGAAAAGTGTCTGAACAATGAAAACTAAAGGCAAGAACTGGCCCATCCTCTACCTGACTCAAGACAGTAGGTCTTTTGTTTAAATCATTATCTTACACATGAGGTCTTATGGGATCACCTTGAAGGTAGGTAGAGTACTGTTTTCATTTTAGAGATTGCAAAACTTAGAGACCCCGATTGTGAGTTTTTTGTGTCTTTGTCTCTACCGGCTCACACTGAGTTAATGAGACGGATGTGGGAACCAGAGGCAAATGGAAAACTAACTGTCCTTTCTGCCTACAGCCTTTGCCATAGGCAGGGTGACATTCCTCTAGGAGCTCAGCTGCCTGGATGATGACACTTTGTTAAGAGCAAAAGGTAATCTTATCTTAACATTCACCCTACCCCCCCAGGATCCTGTAAGTCTACTTTAACATATAAGAATTCCTTTGAAAACTTCCTTTATCTCTACCATCACAAGATACATGTTGGCACTCATACTCCAAGCTTATGCTTATACTCCAAGCTTATGCTCCAAGCCCACTAATAAACATCTGAAGGGTCTCCTGACTGAGGTTTTACTAAACAGTAATAAATGACCTTTTGCTAACAGCAGTTAGCCTCTCGAGGTCCTGGAAACCCTGCTTCCAAAACTCCTTAGAGACTTATGCTATCCCTAACGCCCTCCCAACCTGAAGGTATATGATCAGTCACCCATCACAACCCCAGTGTAACTCTTTCTGCCCCCGGGTCCTGTCCCCGTGCTTTAATACTACCACCTTTTTACACCAAAGGCGACTCAAGAATTCTTTTTTGGCCATCAGCTCTGGACCCCGCCACCACTCCAAAACTGCGTCAGGACCAAGGACTCCAAACTCCTGGTTGGGAAACTCATCGCCCCCATTGCCATTCCCAACTCCTACCTTCTCCATTTTTTCACTTGGCTACAACACTTGGTTGGTTCAGAAAATTCTTCTGTCATCCTCCATATCCATAGCGTACTGCACCCCTCGTGGTTAGAGGGCCGAAACATTGAAACGCAAACACAAGAAGTCTTGGGACCTTTAGGAAATGAGGGAACAAATGCCCCACAACACTGAAATACACAAAAAAGATGATGTATTATAAATGCGGTGTTAATATGACTGCAGTCTTTGCCTGGTCTTAGCGCTCATGTCAAGGAATATAGTAACATCGAGAGACATTGCCGGGAGGAATCTTGGTGTTTTTCCTCTTATGGTCCAGAAGATAGACCTTGATGGGGCCCAGAGGAAGGTGAACAGTAATTTCAGGAATTTTTGCAGACTCAAGCCTAAAGGTCTTCTGAGTCCCAAATAGGATGGTAAAAGGAACACGAACCTATGTGGGAGAAAAATCTGCTCATAAGCCAACGGTCAGAGAAGCATCCTTTGATCCAGGGAACCAGGCAGGAGAGTCAAGATGTGCATCTTCCATTTCTTTTTCGCCTTCTCTTAAGTCTTCAGACACTTAGGACTCTTTCTCTTGACAATATTCACTCTCCTTTTAATTTTTCACCATTATCTTCAGTGTCAATGACAGCAGTAAACAACCACCACTGGCTCAATGTCTTTGCAAGATGAAGATACAGAAGGTCTCAAATCCTGCCTCAAAGACTTGACACTTTTTGAAAAGAGAAGGACTGTATGTCTGAAGATTAAATAGTACAGGGTATTCTGCCTCCAAAAATGAAGGTGTAAGCAATCAGGAATATGAGAATGGGTGGCAGAGAGGGGTAATCACTGCGAATCAGAAGGGTCAAGAGAGTTCATGAGGGAGGTGAGTATTCAGCATTCATTCCACGCATACTCACTGAATACCGACTAAATGCCAGAGAGTTCCAGGTCCACGGAACATGGCAGTGTCCATGGCAGATGGAAAACTGTACCCTTGTGGTGACGCCCTCCTAGCGTGGCGAGGTGCACAATGGGCTAAATGCAGAGAAGAGGACAGTGCGGTTTTTGGTGACGAGCGGCATGGAGACAAAGTAGGAAAAGGGCATATCTGAGACACACGGGGATGGTCAGGGAGAGCCTCACCAGGAGGGTATGAGTTCGGGTATGAGTTTCAGGTTTGAGTTCAAACCTGAAAGGGGTGAAGAAGCTAGCCAAGCAGGAAGAGTAAATGGTCCCATAAAAGCCCACGTGCATCCAAAGCCAAGGGAATGTCAGGAGCCAAGGGCCAGAGGTAGGACTGTTCGAATTTCCTGAATAAAGTAGGTCACTTTGGATGGAGGAAGGGGTATGTAGAGTGCTAGGTAAAATAGGAGGCAAGATTAAGGCCTGTTTCAAAACCGCAGGATAGAAGCTGGAGTGCACACATTCACAGCATCAGGAATCCATACTCCATCGGATCGGGGATGAGAAGAAGGCTTCCGGTCATCTAGGTGACCCTGCGTCGCGCAAGTCAGCAAACACAACACTACAACTGTCTGCAACAGTAGAACAGCTTGATGAAACCCTATCAGCACGTTCTCAAAATTGGCAAATTCTAGGCATTTGACTGAAACATAACGTGCAGGGCAGATGTTGGGGAGAGAGACGGTGGGGGTAAACGCTTCCACAAAAATGTGAGAGGCAAGTAATTTCCTCAGTAACAACTCTACTGCCTGGAGAGGACACTTTGATGCATATTGTTTTGTATGACAATGAAAGGAAGTAAATGTCTGTTCTTTGCTCGATACAAATAAAAAAAAGTATAACGTGCCTTAAATACCCTTGAGAAAAACTAGCCGACATTGAGGTTACTGTTGATGAAGTCCAGAACATGCCATCCCAAAATATGCTGCTCTGGCACATTGCGTAGTTTGAGTTAAAAGAAAAGAGCAACAGCAAGGACAGTCTCAGTGTCTACCTTCTTTTCCTTAAAGAAGTCCTCCCTCTACCGGAAGCAAAGAGTCATTCTTCTCGCAAAGGACAGGAAGTTGAGGCTTAGAGAAATCTGTGCAAACAAACATCATCTCCCAGTTAACTCCCCTAGTCCCAGCTCCTTCGCCGGTGACATTTTCTTAAGTTACCCTTCTTTGTCCAACACAGTATAGAAGCATTACCTTCTTAGAGCTTCTTTGGATTTTCGTTTTTCTTGTGAAAACTCCCATGTGCATGTAAACAAAAAGTAATAATTATAACTTGTAGGCTTTTATCCCATTAATTTGTCTATGTCAGTTGAATTCCTAGACCGAGTTGGAGACCCTATGAGTGTAGAGACAAGTTGTTCTTCCCCGACAAATGGAAGCATTTGCAAGAGTATGTCCTAGAGTAGACTGTCACTCACCTGAGCACGGCAAGAGTTACAGCTGTAAGTGCTTTTAATTCATTAATTTCTCCTGAGGGCCACCTGTTGTTTACATTACACACATTATAGAACACTGGTTACAGACAGGAGGCATAAGGATCCCTCATTTTAAAAAAGAACCTAACAATGACCAGAAATCTTGAAAGAAAGCTCAAGTTGACTTGATCCGGATCTGTACGTTGTACTCATCTGACAGAATTCTTATCAAGCCAGTCATCTCCAGTCCTCCAAAAGCCACTTTTTAAAAAGAGAATGATTATATTCAATTTTTTTTTTTAATCTACTAAGTGTAAATATCTATTTAACACGCAGGATGTGTTCTTTGTGGAAATAAGTTTGAAAATAGTAGCTGGAAACCTCTCTTATGTCACACAGAAGCAATGTATAAAAATTTTTCAAAAGCATAAAAACTTCTATTTCTGGACCAAGGTGAAGTAAAACACATTTCTCCCTCTATTCTTTCTGCGAAGTACAACTAGCAACCCGGGACCTCCCATGTACGTTAAACGTAAGACCGCGAAAGGGTGTCAAAAAGGTAGGCTGGCTAAGTGACCTTGAAAGTTGAGGAACAAGATATTGTGTGTTCCCTGGGTTTTCTTTTTACCTCATCTATCCTGGACGTGGTGCTGAAGAAGCTGGCAATCTAGAAATGCCAAGGAAGGCAAACAAACAACAATAAAGACACAAAACCAGAAAACCCTGTCATCTCTAGCCAAAAGACCAAAGGTCCACCTAGAAAGTGGAGAACTTAAGAAGTAACTACTCTCCTCCAGCCAAACACCATGGAAAACATCCTGCATCTCCCCCCCACCCCACTCCCCACCTATAAGGTTTCCGTGGAGGCTGACGTGGGACACAAAGGCAAGAAAAATGTAGCTTAACTTCCATTCCCTTATAGCCTGCAGCCCACTGCTGGATGTCAGACACCTGCAGGTGTAACACCCCTCAAGAAGTTCATGGCTGCCTTGATGCCTTACTGTTTACACTTCCTTAAAAACTAAAAGCAACCTGGTCTGGACAATAGCTGAATGGTCCTGTGAGACCCTGCTTTCAGCATCCAGAAATTCCTTGGAGACTTACTGTGAAACTTGCAAGTGTGTAATCAGTCGCTCCTCCCAACCCCCCGTGCAGCTCTTCCTGCCCACCGGTCCTGTCCTCGTGCTTTCCTAAAGTTGCCTTTTTGTGCTGAAGACATCTCAAGAATTCTTTCTTGGCCGTTTGCTCATGAACCCCACTTCAAACTCCATCAGAGGCCACATGGGGATCCTGGACTTCCACCCTTACTTGGCCACGATGGGGCACTTCTCCCCTCTCGGCATGTTGGAACTATCCACCTAGGATTTTAAAGCAACCATCGTAAAAATACTTCAATGAGCAATAACAGACACACGTGAAACAAGTGAAAGATGGGAAAGCCTCAGCATAGAAATAAAAGAAGAACCCAATTCAAGTTTTAGAACTGAAAAATACAATGCCTGGAATAACAAGCTCCGTGGATGGGGTCATGGATGGGGTCAACGGCAGAATGGAGAAGATAGGGACAAAACAGTGAATCTGAAGATTGAAAAATAGAAATTGCCCAATTTGAACAACGGAGAGAGAATAGACTGGGGAGAGAAATGAACATCAGAGACATGTAGAACGATGACAAAAGATGTAACATTCTTGTCTTCAGAGGACCAAAAGGAGAGGAGAAAAGAGGGTGGTGTTGGAAAAGTATATTTGAAGAAATAATAACCAAAAATTTCTAAATTTGACAAAAGACATAAACCTACAGATTTAGGAAGCTCCACAAACCCCAAGTGGAATAAACCCAAACCTATGAAAATTAAAGACAAAAATAGACACACACACAGACACACACACAGCAAGAGAAACAAAACCCATGGAAAAGGGAAAAATCAACTCAAATGGTAGATTTGTCATCAGAAACCACATACCCAAAGGAAGGGTCACATATGTTTAAGGGTCACCACATACCCAAAGGAAGGCACATTTCAAGGTGCCATCCTTTGGGGAAGGGTCACATATTTTTAAGAGCTAAAAGGAAAGAACTGATGCTGCCCCTCCGAATTTCACGTCCTTGAGAAATTAGCAGGGAAATAGAGTCATTCTCAGATAAAGTAAAGCATGAGAATTTGCTGCCAGTGTTATCTAGCCATAGAAGAATGGCAGAAGGGAGTTTTGGGGGAAAAAAAAAAAGAAAGAAATGACATAATATTTTTGGAACATTAACAAGGAAGAACAACAAAAAGAAATATGGGTAAACACAATTCTCTTGAATCTTCTACAGTATGTTTAGAGGCTAAATTTCTAATATTATCTGATGTGGTTCTCAATATATAGAGAGGAAATATTTCAGATAATTATATATAAACAGGTTGACTCGTGGAGATTACAGTCCTGCAGGACAGGAATCTCCTTCAGTTTATGGAGAGCTTACTTAGTAAACTGCAAGAAAAAGGCAATCTTATCCACAGCCTAATTCCCAGACACCTATAGGCTCCATTTTCTGGAGCCCTAATATCACCCTCATCAAGATGGAAGGGGGTTTAAGTGCTTGCCATGGTGATGGGGGAAACTAAGGCAAATGAAAAATTAAATTTCCTTACTGTCTACACCCCATTGACAAGCCCTTGAAACCGGCAGAGCGACCTCCCTCTGGGAGCTCAGCTGCCTCAATGATCACACTTTGCTGGGGGCAAAAGAGAGCCTTAGCTTAACATTACCCCGACCCCCCAAGATCCTGTAAGTCTCCTGAAACACATAAAAATTCCTTTGCAAACCTCCTTTATCTTTAACCCCCAAGTATATGTTGGCAATTATATTCTCAGCTTATGGGCCCTGATATACATCTGAAGGTCTCATGACTGAGGTTTCACTAAACGGTAATAAATGACATTTTTCTAACAACAGCTACTCCCTCAAGGTCCTAGAAACTTTGCTTCCAAAATTCCTTAGAGATACACTCTACCCCTAACCCCACCCCGCCCCAGCCTGAGGGTATATAATCAGTCACTCTTCACAGCCCCAGGGCAGCTCTTTCTGCCTACCCGTCCTGTCCCCCTGCTTTAATAAAATCACCTTTTTGCACCAAAGAAGTCTTCAAGAATTCTTGCTTGGCCGTTGGCTCCGAACCCCCCTTCCCCCTTCACTCCAAAACGTCCTCACAAAGGCCGTCAGGCAATTGAGGCTTGTAGGCCATCCTGAGCTAAGAAATGGGATAGGGGCCTGGGGCTTCAAAGGGGAGGGGGCAATGCACAGAAAGGTAAGCGTAGATGTTTGGTTAATCAGATGTTTGCTCTGCCTGGCAGAAAAACCTTTCAGATTAAAAAAAAAAAAAAAAAAAAAAAAAACAGGTATGCCTGACAATAGCTCTCCTTCTGGTATTGTTAGAGTAGGCAGTTAGTTACATTGCAACAGGATGCCTGGAGGTCAGCAATGAGGAAGTCCTGGCCAGCTATCTGGAAAGTGAGAGGCCCGTCACACCAGACAGGCCCAAAATGGCGGCGCTGTGACAGAAAGCCCCTGAGCAAATTAGGAAAAAAAGGCCTAAAACCCTGCTTTTCATCCCTAGTGAACATCCTAGTTAACACCTAGGATAAAAGAAAGAAATCTGAACCCCAGGGAGGCAGCTGGCTGTCTCTCTGGAGCTTTCTCCTTCTCCTATCTCAAGAGTGTACTTTTCACTTCCACAAACTCTCCCACTTGTGTCCCTTGTCCGCTGTGTTCTGTGTCTGTCTTTGGATTCTTTCTCCTGACAAGACCAATAACCTTTGGCGACTCCTTTGGGACCGGCTCAGTCGAGGCCTCAGGGCCCGAGTTTTCCCAGTTTACCCGGCAACAAGATCTCTATTAATTTAAAAGGATAGCAGAAGGTATGCTCTCACTTGCATTACATTTATACACCTGTCCATATAGACTTGCACAAAGTAAAACTTCCGGAAGATTGAGGGCAAAAATGTCCCGGGTAATGGAATTACAGTAGATTTTTATTTGTCTATTTGAAATTATTTTGAATGGTTGAAGGGCAGACAGAGGGGGTTGGGAGACCTTTCATTTGGAGGGAGGATGAGAATTTGGAAAAGAGAAGAAGGGTCCACAAACAGATAACAGGGGGTCCAGAAAGTGTTTCTCCCCTACAAATTCAGCTCTTCCTGTCTCCAGGTCACCTTTGTTGGACCGGAAGGTAGGAAAAACTTTCCATGACTGAAAGGAGAATCAGGAAGGTAAGACAGGTTATTTTTTGCTCGTTTGCTTTGTTACTCAGAGACTGCCTCTCTGAAGAAAATGTGGGTGTTTTATTAAGCAAGGGGGTGTATAAACCCTTCTAGAATTTAACTCTGATGGCTTGACTGCTGGCCTTGCTGTGTCCAAAGTTGGTGCTTTATCAGATACAACTGGGGAGATTTTATAAAAAAAATTTTTCTGGTTTCTCCGCACTCCCACTATAGATCTGAGGTCCTACCACAGGGTCCGGGCATCGATTTTTTAAAAAATTCTCGTTCACTTGTTACAGATCAGCCAGGTATCCAGGAGAGATGGCAAAAAGGCCTAGGTCTGAGTCTAGGAGGCTTGGGGTTTAGTTTGAACTCCTCAATTAAGGGTAAAGCTTTAGGTAAAGCATCAAATATCAGGAAGGAAGGGAAGCAGGAGGGAGAGGAGGAGAGAGAGAAGAAAGGGACCAAAGCAAGCAGGCAGGCAAAAGTTTTGAAGGACAAGATGGGGAGAAAATAATCTGATCATTTTGAAAAGATCATTTTGAAAAGGATAGGAAATAATATTACCATCCAGATCTCACCTCTCCAGGGGAAGAACATAAGTGTCAGTGATTCTTAAAACTGTAGCCGGAGTTTGATAATTAGAAAAAGAAAAAGATAAAAAAAAAAAAAAAAAAACCACAAAAGGAAAGAAAAAGGAAAGGAAAGGAAAAGAGAAGAGAAGAAAAGAAAAGAAAAGAGAAGAAACAGAAAGAAACGAAACAAAAAGAAGAGAAAAGAAAAGAAGAGAAGAGAAAAGAAAAAGGGCCTGGGAGGGGTGAGGGGAGATGTCTTTTTATAAGAATGAATGTTAAAGACAGGGGTCTCTTTCACAGCTATATGTTGCCTCTGCTGAGACAGTAAATACACAGCAGTCTACTGGCGTGGTGTCTGGGAAAAGAGAATTTAAATTTAACTTTTCATTTTAAAGGGGTCCTTAAAAAAAAGAAACTAAAGAAATCCTACTTCAAATTTGACTTCTTCATCCAAAGGACACTGTTGTAGATCGCCCTTACGTAGTGTTCGTAAACCGATGAAAAATATTCTTTCCCTCCCCTTTTCACAGGCAGTCAACAGCTCAGTCCTACCCAATCTGACACCGCCCCCCTCAAACCGGGACCCAGACCTGCCCAAATATCTCCTCTTCCTCCACCAAGATCATTACTGTCTTCTGAGCATCATTTTTGGAGTCCCAGTTTTTTGAAAAAGGTTTACTAAGAACAACCCGCATACCAGCCTCTGCGGGGCCCTCCCGGCCAGCCAACGAGGTGCCGCGAAGGGGAAGCGCGGGAAATTCAAACTCTTTGTCCTTCCTAGAGCTGCAGGGCCGTGCTTCCCGCCCTTCTGGTGGCATTCCAGAGAAACCAGTGACACAGGAAATAGGAGCCCGGGTTTCCCACCTGCAAGAAAAACTGAAACGGCTTTAGATCAGCTGTTGCCATCGGTAAACAATTCTAATGAGAAACTAGAGTAATTTCATTTAATGTGTGCGCAGAGAGCTTGAGGTATACCCCACGGATACCCACGGGAACCACGGGTGACTCCGCTGTTTACCTAATGCTTTAGGTCCTGGGGAGTTGAGGCTCCGGGAATACGTGCGCCTACCGGCTCTTTCTAGTACCTGGACCTCTCCTCCTCCCAATAGGGCAGCATGGAATAGTGATCCGCGGACGGTCCCTATTTTGAAATGCTGTAGTCACTTCTTTACCTAGCAGGGAAACTCCCGTCTCCTTTAGAAACGTGCAGGCACAGGGAAAGGAGTGAGCACTTCCAAGGATTCCGAGTTTGGGGGAAAACGAAACGTGGGCTGAAAAAAACCTTACAGGTGAAGTGGCGCTTTGCAGCACAGCCATTGCGCCACAGTAGTTTATTTCGCTGAGAGCCTAGTTAGTGACCATCCAAACGCATGCTTGGCTCTAAAAATGCCCCTACGGATCACCATTTCAGTAGATTCCTTAAGACTGTAGCCCAAGCTTGCAATTGCTCAGCCACGGAATGGCAGTTATAGCTCTCCTTTGATAAAGTGGGTGGCTCTGAAAAGAGCCTTTGGGTTGGATCGTGCCTCCCAGCACTCACTTGGAGCTGGTGTACTTGGTGACAGCCTTGGTGCCCTCGGACACGGCGTGCTTGGCCAGCTCCCCGGGCAGCAGCAGGCGCACGGCCGTCTGGATCTCCCGGGACGTGATGGTCGAGCGCTTGTTGTAATGCGCCAGGCGCGACGCCTCGCCCGCGATGCGCTCGAAGATGTCGTTGACGAACGAGTTCATGATGCCCATGGCCTTGGACGAGATGCCGGTGTCGGGGTGCACCTGCTTCAGCACCTTGTACACGTAGATGGAATAGCTCTCCTTGCGGCTGCGCTTGCGCTTCTTGCCATCCTTCTTCTGCGCCTTAGTGATGGCTTTCTTGGAGCCCTTCTTCGGGGCAGGAGCAGATTTGGAGGGCTCAGGCATGGTTTTTTTCTAAGAGCTGTAGAAATGCTAATCGCACTCACCACAACAAAGATTAGTGTTGTGAGGGGTCCAGAGCCCATTCTTTTATAGTTCTTCAATGCAAATGAAGGTTCAAGAATTATCACTTCTGATTGGATAAAAGCAGAACACTTTCATCAAGGGGAGGGGTTTATGCAAATGAGGGATACACAGTTTCTCTTCCTATTGGATACACAGGCAAACATACTTTGACCAATGGGAAGGCGTATTGGCTCATCCCCGCTCTGCCTATAAAAGAACTTTTTTTTTTTTTTTTTTTTTTTTTTTTTTTTTTTTAATTTCCCTGAGCCGCTAAGTTCGTCTCTTTGTATTTCGCGGAGCTTTAGCTGGTGAATTAGTCTCCCTTGATATGTCTGGACGCGGCAAACAGGGCGGCAAGGCTCGCGCCAAGGCCAAGACCCGTTCGTCGCGGGCCGGGCTGCAGTTCCCGGTGGGCCGCGTCCACCGCCTGCTCCGCAAGGGCAACTACGCCGAGCGGGTGGGGGCCGGCGCGCCGGTGTACCTGGCGGCCGTGCTGGAGTACCTGACGGCCGAGATCCTGGAGCTGGCGGGCAACGCGGCCCGCGACAACAAGAAGACGCGCATCATCCCGCGCCACCTGCAGCTGGCCATCCGCAACGACGAGGAGCTCAACAAGCTGCTGGGCCGCGTCACCATCGCGCAGGGCGGCGTCCTGCCCAACATCCAGGCCGTGCTGCTGCCCAAGAAGACCGAGAGCCACCACAAGGCTAAGAGCAAGTAAAGTCTAGCCCAGAACACCACGGATCTTCCGCTTTTCTACAGCTAATCAAAGGCTCTTTTCAGAGCCATCCATATTTTCACATGAAAGGCTAGTAACCAGCCTGTTACGTTGGTAGAATCAGTCCTGAATCTGTAAAAGACAAGGTAACGTCAAAACCTTGTTCAAAAACCAAAACAAAAAACCCCCACTCAACTTTATATGCCAGATGGAACTGACCTACAAAAAATAAGGGGCTCAAATGTAAGCATAACAAGCAGAATGGAAAGTTGCGTTTGGCCAATAAGAAAGCCGCGCGGGATTTTCAAATTTTCAATTTAAGGAAAACCCATCGTATCAAACCAAGTCCGGGATCATTTGTTGCTGTCCAGTGTAGTGTGAATCTAGTATCACCAGACCAAGTGCTTTACCTGCTATCTTCCAGGTCCATTCAGAGACCCTGCCATGTAGTTTCACACAGGAAACTGCATTAAGGGAGGTATAATGACCAAAGACCTAGGAAGTGGCAGTCCAAGAGACCCGAGGTTTACTTTAAAATAATCCAGCCGTCTAGGGGAGAAGGAGACAAGACAATCGCACTCAGAGAAGTGTTCAGCCAAGCAGGTTGGTGACATTCGAGCCTGTCAGGAATTGAGAATCTCAGGTCCCACTTAGGTTTACTGAACCAAAAGTTACGTTTCGCATGGTGAAATCCTCGCTTTTCACGCTGTACTCAGTGAAAGGATAAAACAGAACCCGGACGCAGAAAAGAGGGATGAGGGGTGATTCATCCAATCAGGCTCTCCAGTGATTCATCTACCCTTCGACCAATGGTTTTATCGCGCGGTTCTTTTGAAAAATGACAAGACCAATCAGAATGCTTCTTACTGTATATAAGGGGAACTTCGCCCTTGCCCACCAGGTTGTGTGTGTTCTTAACTGTTTCAGATGGCTCGTACGAAGCAGACGGCGCGCAAGTCGACGGGCGGCAAGGCCCCGCGCAAGCAGCTGGCCACCAAGGCGGCCCGCAAGAGCGCGCCGGCCACCGGCGGCGTCAAGAAGCCGCACCGCTACCGGCCCGGCACGGTGGCCCTGCGCGAGATCCGCCGCTACCAGAAGTCCACCGAGCTGCTGATCCGCAAGCTGCCGTTCCAGCGGCTGGTGCGCGAGATCGCGCAGGACTTCAAGACCGACCTGCGCTTCCAGAGCTCGGCCGTGATGGCGCTGCAGGAGGCGTGCGAGGCCTACCTGGTGGGGCTCTTCGAGGACACCAACCTGTGCGCCATCCACGCCAAGCGCGTCACCATCATGCCCAAGGACATCCAGCTGGCGCGCCGCATCCGCGGGGAGCGGGCGTAATGCCGGCTTCTGGTTGAAAAAGGCTCTTTTCAGAGCCACCCACACTTTCTCTTAAAAGTACCTGTAACTTTTAATTGCTTGGTGTAATTGAGCCACTATGGAAATAGTCTTTTACGGATGTTTTTCATGTTCGGTATCTGAGCGTTGCATATCCCTTTCTCCCAGTCCGCTCAATTAAGTGATTTGTCATTCACGTGGCGGCTTGTTGAATATAGATATAGTTATTCACAACTTAGACCAGTTTGACGTGCATACAAGAAATTGAGGACAAAGTAAGCTTTTAATTGGCTTTGAGTTCTCCAGGAAGTTGTTTAATGTTTATTTTTGAGACCGGGCGAGTGGTGGGGAGGCAGAGGGACACCCCAGAATGAAACCGGCTCCTCCTGGCTCCGAGCTGTCAGCACAGGGCCTGCCGAGGCCCGAACTCGAGAACCCGGAGATCCTGACATGGGCGGAAGTCGGAGCTTAACCGACAGAACCACCCAGGCGCCCCCTCCAGGGCGTCTCATTTGTAGTGCAATTCTCTGAAGAGCTTCCACAGATTCATTGTTACCTGGTTGGGCTTTAATAAAAGAGAACATTTAGTTATGTGAGTTTCTAGGAGCTCCTGACCATCTCCTGTAATTCCTGCCCTTGGTCCACTTAGCATAATAGAAGTTAACCTAATAGCATGATCAGTATCCATCCACTTAAGTGTTAACTTCCTTGTTAATTTCCTAAGTTTAAAAGTATAATGAACTGATGCTAGTTAAGCTTTTTCTGAGGCCTAAAATTTACACAACTTGGCAACTCTTAACAATTACAATTCAAAATTTCGAATACAAAACTAGACAGTGAATATTAATTTATAATGGAAAGATGAGCCAAATTCCAATTTTGCAAAAATAAAACCATAGCCATCACAAAGTTCAGAAGAATAGCACATTTTATTAACTCTCAAACACAACCTTATCATGCTTATTTTCCTGTTTTTTGACCGCATACTCCGACTTCGTCTTCACTCGAAAGTTATTTTGTACTATTTTCTATATAGACAATAGGAAGCGAATTCAGTATTTCCTCCAGCACGATTGATCACAAACTGTTTTGTTCTCCTGATCGCTTAGTACTTTCAGCTTCAAAGCACATTATTGGTAATGTCATGTGTAAGACTGTTTTCAAATTTAGAAAATCCTGTCAAGCTTTTTGCATATGTGAGTTGTAAAATTTAGAGGATTTCTTCATGGACTAGCTTCCCGTTCTGTACATTTCAAATCTTGACTCGTCTGTACTATACATTCACTGCCAGCGCGGTTGCTACGAAAATGTAGATGTCATATAATGACAGGAGTCTGACATCTTGTCTGTAATCCAGCTGAGTTTGTCCGTGAACAGGAGAAAACTCCTTGACACCATTCTTACTTCAGATTGGCTAGAACTGAACTATATACGGGCACATCTGCAAATCGCACTTCTCATCTCATTAACCCTTACCCAAATACATTCAATTCCATTTTCTCTTACCCAAATCCAGATTTGTTCTTCAGTATCTCACCATAATCAGACAAAGGTGAACTGTAATGAAAGGGAAGATTAATTTCCAATAGACAACAAGTCTAACCGGCTGTGAAGAAAATATTTTAACATTGAAATTTTGCAAAACACGAGACCCAGTGAACACAGTCCCAAGAGCCCCTCTCAGGCCTTTGCGCCTAATATTTGAGTTTCATTAGCTTCTGGGTAAACCTGCTTCTGATCACTGGCTACGTATTTCTAACTTATATACGGCTTTCCCATGCCCTCCTACCACTCTGTTCTAACATCTCAGCCTAGCACCCTAGGAGTTGAGAATCACTGGTTTGGGATGACTCTAGGTCTCTGGGAAAGAGCTTTGCTTTGCATGATGCTTTGAACTGTGGTACCATTCTCAGAGTTACCAGAAGAACAAAAGTTGTGGGGAGGAGATAAAGTCAATTCTGAGCAGTTTGAACATTTTCAGTATCGCGGTGAGTTCCCTGGGACAATATTGCAGGATGGTATTGATTTAGCCTGGGCTGAATATCATCTTCCTTTAGAGAAGGTTCCATGGAAGAGGTCCCCACATTTTCGTTGGAGTCTGTCTCCTAGTTCTCCATGGGTCAGTCAAGTAGCACATGAACCGATTGGCCTGCATTATTATAGAACATTCTTAACACAATCCTGAAAATCAGGTTCTCTCACTGTCTCCATTGTATAGAGGAAGAATGTTAGCCCAAGAGAGTTTACTTTAATTGGCCAGATTCATAATAGATATCATTGACAAGCAACCTCACACCAAACCCACACACTAAATATCTTCGGACCAATAAGACTTCCTGGAAATGGATTGTTAGACCCAGTTCCTCCTCAAGGCTCACTCGGACTCACAGATTAGTGGATGGGTGGGAAATGCAGTGGTTTGGCCTGGGCTATGTTCTGTTATCAGAGTCCTCTGGTCAGTGGCCTAGTACGAGGGGGAAATGCATACGATGCATAGAAGAAACATCACCTTTCAGGGATGCTCTCTGGGCTTCAGGACCAGCTCAGAATAATCATTTCCTTGGAAACATCTGGATTCTACTACAGAGCAGGTATTTGCTTGTGTTTTCATCACAGTATTTAGTTACTGTGGAACTAGATCATCCAAGATAGTAGCCACTAGCCATATATGGCTATGAAGCACTTGAAATGTGGCTGGTCCAAACCGAGATGAGCTTTACGTGTAAAATACGTACCAGGTTTCAAAGAGTTGTCTGAAAAATAGAATTAAAAAAAAAATCTCAGTATTTTTTATATTAGATAACTTGTTGAAATAGTATTTCTATAATAGTGAGTTAAAGTACTATCAAAATAGATTTTTCTTGTTCCTTTTCGCTTTTTGAAATGTGGCTACTAGAAAATTTCAAATAACCTATGTGACTCCTATTGTATTTCTGAGGAAACGCACTACTCTGCAGAGGGTAATGACACCGGCTCACTGAGCAGAAACTAACTAGCTATGTTCTTAATATCACCAGTCCTCAGTAATCATGACGCGTACCTCAGAGTGCTGTGATAAGAAGGTGTTTGAAAAGAAATGGAGGGGCGCCTGGGTGGCTCAGTCGGTTAAACGTCTGACTTCGGCTCAGGTCACGATCTCAAGGTTGGTGGGTTTGAGCCCCGCATCGGGCTCTTGTGCTCACAGCTCGGAGTCTGGAGCCTGCTTTGGATTCTGTGTCTCCCTCTCTCTCTGCCCCTCCCCCGCTTGCACTCTGTTTCTCTCTGTCTCAAAAATACTAAGTAAACATTAAAAAAAGAAAAGCAATGGAGACTTCTCCCCGACAATGCTTGGCACGTTGTAAATTAGAACTCAGGAATTGCTAGCTCTCGACAGCAGTGTTGTTCCCACTGTACCCTAAATCCCAGCTCTACTCTGAAACCCTCTAATGATGTCACCTTGCCTTTTACTGGACCAACTGTTCATCTCTGGCCTGGATTTCAACCCAAAGTTACTCTCTACATTTCCCTTAGGCGTAGAATCACCTAGAAATTTGCCTACGAGAAGTAATAGGATATTTAATTTTTCAGCCACGAGACCACTTGTGTATGCGCAGAAAAATTTTAAAAGGTGGGTATAATGCATTAAAATAACCTGTAATTTTTTTTTCTTTTCTTTACTTCTTTTTTTTTTTAATTTTTTTTTTAACGTTTATTTATTTTTGAGACAGAGAGAGACAGAGCATGAACAGGGGAGGGGCAGAGAGAGAGGGAGACACAGAATCTGAAACAGGCTTCAGGCTCTGAGCTGTCAGCACAGAGCCGGACGCGGGGCTCCAACTCACGGACCGTGAGATCATGACCTGAGCCGAAGTCGGACGCTTAACCGACCAAGCCACCCAGGCGCCCCTAACCTGTAATTTCTGAGTTACACTTTTATTGTACGTGGACATGAGATCATGAATTTTCATGTTGAATTATCAATCAGCAATTTAGTTGATGCAGTAATCATTGCCAAGTTTAGGTAGTCAGCCATGTTTGGACAATTATTTGAATATATTATTGCCGTTGTCAATATTATTTTATAATAATAAGTAGATTATTGAAAACGATAACATTAATAATGTCAAAATAAAATATAGACTTCATAAACTAAAAATCAAGACAAGGACCTTTTTCTTAAAGCAGCCAATGTAGAGTCTAATGAATGGCTTACGGTATTAGACCCTTTTAAGCCAGTCAACTTTGTGGACACCCGTGAGGGAATGGGTCAAAATCAAGGAAACATATTGTTGAAGGTCTTATCGAAAGTCTAGGCAAAATTAGAGGTTTTTATGATAACTTTTAGCTCTCTGTGAGTGAACTCTCCCCTCACCCTTACTAGAGAAGGGCAAATATTTGTTTTTGAGGAATACATTTCATTTGAATAGTAAAAGGGTGCCTTTTACCTATGCAAATATGTTTGCAGGAGACATTCAATGTTAGGATCCATTGTAAGTATATGAACCTAAAAAGTGTGTGGACTTGAAAGCATGAGCACTTAGCACAAGTACTTATGGTACTTAGCACAAGTACTGTGATTAAATTTAAGTGTCTTAATTGGGTCTCCTGGTTGCTGCAACTTGACCCAACCTGAGCCAAGGGAGGCTCCTGCCCCAGTGACAGGAGTACGGATGGCTCAGAGGACCCAGAATCTCCACGTTAGGAACCCAGAGAACGAAGCTCTATGCATCTCTCCTCTGTGCTCTGCCCTTGGCTCCATTCGGCATTTTTGATTCACCAGACCTCCGGGTGTCTCCTACAGATGAAACTCCCAGCCCCTGACATCAAGTCACCTCAATTTCTGCAACTCAGTTCCAGTTTTTGAACAGAGAATTTTTGATTGGTTCATATTGGCCCAATGACTTTTGGACCGGTCAACCCCCCTTTAAGGTCAAAAGTTTAGGTCCACGGAGGACAGCGTATATGAAGACCCACTGATATGAAAGCTTTAAACCAAGGATGAGGCTAGAGAAGAGCAGGATATTTGGGACCAGAGGGCATTCCAGAGTTTATTGTCCGTAAGGCTGCCATGAGCCACGTACAGTTGAGTGAGTTCTTGAAATAGCCACGTAGGAACTGAGATGTGCTGTTTGTGTAAAATACATAGAGATTCCAAAGACATAATACAAGAAACAAAAAAGAACGTAAAATCTCTCATAAATATTTTTACATTGATTTTGTGCTGAGCAAGAATATTTTGGACATGTTAGGTTAAATAAATTATGTGGTTTTTTTTTTTAATATTTCTTTTTGAGTGTGTGTGAGAGAGAGAGAGTGGGGGAGCAGCAGAGAGAGAGGGAGACAGAGGATCTGAAGAGCCTGATGTGGGGCTCAAACTCACAGACCATGAGATGATGACCCCAGCGGAAGTCAGATGGTTAACGGACTGAGCCATTCAGGTGCCCCTAAATTATGTTATTAAAACTGATTCACCTGTTTCTTTCTTCCTTGCTTAATTTGGCTACAGACAGGACTGTTCTAGAGGTTGTTCATTCACTAGGCATAGATCCCTTCCGTTACTGGATATCTTCAGTGTGCCAGGCCCCAAAGGAATCAAAAATCGCATAGGTTGTCATTTTCAACAGCAACAAAGATGACAAGATATCTGGGAATAAAGGGTAATATATAATATGAAGATCTGTCTGCAGAAAATTTGAAACATTCTCCACAGGTACAAAATTATTGGGGGCGGGGGGGAGGCATGTGAAAACAAAAAATGTTCTTGAACAGGAAAACTCATCCTCTCCCCAAATTAATTTGTAAATTTAACACCATCCCAATAAAACTAGAGGATATTGAGGTTGTGTGTGTGTGTGTGTGTGTGTGTGTGTGTGTGTGTGTGATAGAGGGGTGAAGAGGTGAGGTGGGAGGGAGGAAGCATCTTAAAGTGCATTTCGAAAAACAAAATAAATAAACAAAAACTAGGATAACCAGGAAATTCTGGAGAAAAAAAAAAAAAGAGCAATGAGAGGGAATGAGCTCTATCCTCCCTCGGTCATGTTATAACATCTCAGTTTCTCAAACATTCCATTTTTATTTCAGTACCTACCATGGGTTATGTATTCTCAGCATTGAAGACAGTGCTGTGAACAATACTTAACAGTATGATCTCACTGGAGAAATGGCCAGAAAGATCAAAGGGACAAAGTAGAAAACCTAGGATTACTCCACGTATCCATGGAATTTAGCCTATGATAACGGTTGGCATCTCCAACGGGAGTGAGGTGGGGAGGGGAAAGGAAGCAGAAATGGAAGAGTCGTACGCATTTATTAAACCTTGTAACAAAATACAGGGGTTTCAATTGCTTCTAAAGTGAAATTGACAACACAAAAATTATTGAAACAAACCTTGGGAAAACTTTCTTGGCGTGAATGCGCGCGCGCGGGTGCGCTGTGCTCTCAAAGAAGGGAGGTCTTTCTACACATGAAAACGAACCTTAAAGTATCCCATTCCGTTGGGAGGGACGGTGCGGGCAGGAATGAACTCCGTGGTCACTACCGGTAATGGGGGGAAATTAATCTAAGTTACTTAACGACTACATCAGTCGCTGTGGCAATGGGCGAAGAACTGAGCTTCGGGTCTCCAGAAGCCCCGGTTCCTGGAACTTGTCTCAGGAAAATCCGTGTTGACCAGAATATAAAACACGACGCTGGACTTTCCTCTGCCCAGAAGAAACGCCATCAGTATGAAAGAAGCCGCAGATACCGCCGTGAAGATAAACTAAAGGCCTTCGTTAGAGACATCACTTCACCCGAACACATGCATATACGTTCCCAGGTTTACCCGTACGTTACTCGCGTAGAAGCCGTTGGGACTTCGGCCGCGCAAAAATGCGTTGAAAGCATCTCCGGCGTTTAGATGTTGACGTCTACCGAAAACGACGCTCGGTGACCCGCTGCCGGGACAAGATGGCCGACGAAGGGTTGTTGTGATGCACTCCGATCCATCACACTTTTGCGCAAAGTTACATGACGCGAGGGACAGAAGGGCGCCGGTCCAGCGGCGCCCGGTGGCAGGGTGGCCGCCGCCGCCGCCGCCGCCGCCGCCGCGCGGTGGTCCAGACGCGGTCCTCAGCGGCCGCAGCGCGCGGGCTGGCCCACGGGAGCGCGCGGCACGGACGCCCGCACCGTCTCCTCCCCGGCGGGGTGCTGCGGCCGTTCCCGGACACGAGCTGGACTCTCCAAACCATGGGAAGTGTCCGAGGTATCAGGGACACACACTTACCGGGCGAAAAAGGCACAATCAATCCACTGGAAACGAAACGTACACAGAATACACAAGAGGCCGGCCTCCACCCAATAAAACACGCGATGAAAAGCGTGGGCCGGAGGAGTGGGCCAACCCGCGAGCAGGGCGGGACTTTTGAACGGCTTTCCAACCCAATCGGGGGATTCCTGGAGACCAAGAACTGGCTGACTTGATTTGTGGTTGTTTTCGATGGCCTGGCGCGGGGCGGGGCTGGCGCGCGAGCGCGCGCCTCCGGGACAGCGCTTCCGCAAGGTAGCGGGGGAGGCCACCCGGGCTACCGCTGGGCAGGGGACGAGCCCTAGGGTCGCGCAGAGACCCCCGCCGCCCCTTTTCGGCTGGCCGTCAACTGTAGCTGCCAACCACACCTAAAACCAAAGGTTAAAGGGGGAAAGGGACAGGGTTAGAAGGTTCAGCTCTTTCTTTGAGATCAGTGGTGGCTCTGAAAAGAGCCTTTTTGGGTTTCAGAAGCAGACGTTCTTCAATAGCCTACTTCTTTTTGGGTGCAGCCTTCTTGGGCTTGGCAACCTTGGGTTTGGCGGTCTTGGGCTTCACGGCCTTAGCTGCGCTCTTGGCGGCCTTCTTCGGCTTGGCAGCCTTCGCTTTCTTCGGACTCTTGGCCACTTTCTTGGCGACAGCAGCCCCCGCCGGCTTCTTCACCTTCTTCGGGGTCTTCTTGGCGCTCTTCTTGGGAGTGCCGGCCCCGGTGGCCTTCTTGGCTTTCTTGGCCGCCCCGGCAGCCTTCTTGGGCTTGGCCGCGCCCGCCTTCTTGGCTTTGGGCTTGGCCTCCCCGGACGCCGCCTTCTTGTTGAGCTTGAACGAGCCCGAGGCGCCGGTGCCCTTGGTCTGCACCAGGGTGCCCTTGCTCACCAGGCTCTTGAGGCCCAGCTTGATGCGGCTGTTGTTCTTCTCCACGTCGTAGCCGGCGGCCGCCAGCGCCTTCTTGAGCGCGGCCAGGGACACGCCGCTGCGCTCCTTGGAGGCGGCCACGGCCTTGGTGATGAGCTCGGACACCGGCGGCCCAGAAGCCTTGCGGCGCACCCCTGCGGGTTTCTTGGCCGCCTTCTTCTTCACGGGGGCCTTCTCCGCGGGGGGCGCGGCGGCAGGAGCGGCGGGAGCGGTCTCCGACATGCTGAGGCTGTAGGACCGGGGACAAGTGGCAGAGCGCCGTGGGTGCGCCGGGGCCGGGCCGCCGTATATATAGAGCGCAGGCGCGCGCTGATTGGTGCTCCTCTCGCCCGCCTGGCTGGCAGGCTCCGAGCCGCCGCCGTGCGCCCAAGTTGTGTTTGTTCCACTTCACAAAAGGGGGAAAATGTTAAAATACCCCGCACCAAATCTCCCGGCTTTGGTCGGAAAAGGATCCGAGAAGCCTCAGGCTCCGGGCTCTCCATTTATTTTTTCCGCAACCCCACAGGCGACGCGTCCAGGAGCCCCCAACTCCCCCAACTCCGAGGGAAGTCCAGGACGGTGGGAGACCACTTTCTGTTTTTCTCTTAAATTACCTGTTCGCTCCTTTGCCCCTGAAAGTTCTTTTTCTCAGGGGTGGTTGGGCACATGGTTGCCTTCTTTGGGAGACAAAAACGAAATGGTTTCCACCTAAATGTTCACGATAATTCTCTTTCTTCGCGAGGGAAGTAACACAGGTCCTCTGTGAATTCTGCGCACAGACCCACAGGAACCGTGGACTGGGACAAGGATTCCCGGGCCAGTCCAAAGCAGTTAGGGTTGGATGAAAGGGGGTCCAAAGGCCTTGGGGGGTGTCCTGGACCGTGGGGGGTTAGAGACTTAAATCTTAGATTTGAAGACACTGAAATTCTTTATCAACTCCGTCTTTTCGTAGATGGGGGCGGGGCACTCTTCACTTCTCCAAAGGCGAGAAATTGGGCAGTTTTTAAAAAAGATCTCAGGTTCCCCTCTGGGTTGTGCAAGGCAGGGGGTCTGACCCTCAAGAATAGAGATAATAAGGGAAGAAGGGAGACCCCCTAAGCCTGCAAAGAATCCTCAATAGACTTGGTAGCTATAGACATTGAGATGATCTCTCTCCAAAGAAAACAAGCATTTATTTATTTATTTTTATATGTTCCAATAAAGACATGAACTTCAGCACGTGAAAATTCTAGATTACTTCCAGTAACAACATCTAACCCATGTTATGGTATAGAAGGAAACTCTCTACCTGGGAATTCGACGGTCTCGATGGAAGGAAAGCAGCTAACATTAATGTGATACACTTTTATAAGGTGAACTGGAGATTCGAAGTAGAACAAAATGGATGGCAAATTTTTAAATAGAAATAGAGGAAAATTCCTAGAACATGTAAGTTATTATAGCATTTTTCTGTTGTTGGTAAGATTACCCCTTCTCATGCCCTTTGGTGTTGGTCATTCGGATTCTATTCTAAAGTTTGCTTTGTCTTTTAGGGACCAAGGAAGTATTACAACTTACCCGAAATTCCCATTCAAATATACAGCCACATGAAAATATGTGTTAAGGATGGCAGCCTTGGACCGGGGTCAAAAAAGGTTATACAACTTAAGTTCAGTGATGAAAAAAAAAAAAAAAAAATGAGGCATTATTTAGACTAAGGATAACTCCATTGTAAGTTTCACCGAATAACGTTTGTTCAACATTCGGAAATCGTGTCTACTACTGATCATGTCCTCTGAGAATTAACAGCCTAATGAGATTAGTGATGGATGAATTAGCAGCCATAGAAAACCACTCTAGACCTGCCATCCCTCGCTGTGATTTTGGATATAGGAATCGTAAGAAATTATTGAAAGTGTCTGAACAACTAAAGCACTTTTATCACACTAATGTATCTTGGCATCGAAATAACGAAATCAAATAAGAACATGCACTTTGCTCTGATTCTATGTACAAGGAGTACCCCCCCCCCCCAGCCATTTGAAATTCAGTGAAATGTCCTGTACCCACCAGGAAAATAGCAATGTAGAATCTTGATTGCCAGGTCACTGGACCTCCCCTCACCATCAGTCGGCGTCCTGATTTATACATCAACAGCACATAAGTTCGATTCCTGTGATTCAAGTCTCTAATATGATCACTCAGGTTGACTCGATCAAAACACATCTCCCTACAGGCAAGTCTGACGTCCAGATCTCAGGTCATTCGGACACCAGCCACTCAGTCTTGCTCCCAACCTCCTGGCCACAGGGTAGAGACCAGAAGGCAGAGAAACAAGATTCTTGATCTTCTCCAGATTCTTGTAATGCATGTTGAGAAAAGCTATCCAAAAATGAAAAATGAGGCAAAACTGTTTCTTTGTGTCCTTCCAAGCTGTATTAGAAAATTGTCTAAGTTCATTTGCAGGTCATTTGATGCTCTAAGGCAATACTACACAAAATAGAATGTGGGTCACATACGTAATTTTACATTTTCTAGTAGTCACATGACCCAAGTAAAAAGAAACATGAGTTTAATTTTAATAATATATTCTGCTTCACTCACTATATCCAAACTATCACCATTTCAACGTGTAATCAGTATTTTTAAAAATACGATGGTTTATATTCCCTTTTTTTCACATTGCGAGGCTTCCAAATCTAGTATATTTTACATTCGTAGAATATTCCATTTCAGGCTAGCCACCTTACAGGTGCTCCCTGGCCACATAGGACCAACAGCTACCATTCTGGACAGCACGGCTTTGGCAAAGGTAACTTTGACTTCATAATTACTCTTTGATTACACCCAAAGTATGTAAAATTAGACAGTCACATATAGAGGGTTGATACATTAATAAGTGTTTTGTCCAGTAGAGAGGCACGTGAACTCCTTTCAGTAGAAAAGCCAACCCTAACAGTGATGATTGTATTGCTTAATAGAACACTAACCAGTTTTGTATTTTTCCGCCTTCCCGCCTTTTACCTTCTCCTGCCTAAATGCGTATTTCATTCTCCTGTGTCCTGCTTTGACCCAACTTTGCCATCCTGCTTGCTCCCTTGTCAATGACATAACATTCTTTGACCCAGGCATGAGCTCACTCTAAACAGTACTTGTATGAGACTTGTGTTTTTAACTTCTTGAAAAGCATACTTTGACGCTCGGTTCATCGGTTTGTTCCAAGCGCTCTAAAACAGAACCTTTAGACACCATTCTAAAACTCGGGAGATAGAAAACTTTTTGACCGTCAACCTTACAGTGACCTTAGATCTGGCAGGTGGGTCACAGAGTCTCAGGCTTTGAAACAAGATGGGACAAGCCCGTGAGCCACCAAAAGCCTGTTAAAATTACCTCCAGGGGAAAATTCAGGTGAAGGGTGTGGTCTTCCCCCCTCAAAATTGATGGCCTTAAGGGGGCCAACGATAAACTGAGGACAGAAATACTGCAATGCGGTCAATTGTGTATTCTTGCATTTACACACGTTCCGGATATTACACGTTGGCTGCTTTCGTTTCATGTGCTTCAGGTCTGGAAAGCTGGTGAGCAGAGCTAATGACGCAGAGCCGAATGTCCAGTCCAAAAGGCTGTCATGGGAGCTGGACAGAGGGTGTGGGGGAGAGACGTGAACAGCGAGAAATACATAAGGACAGTGAGGGGGGTTGCTGGAGCAGGTGCACGGACTCTCCCTTTACCAGGCCAGAATAAGGTTCTGTCTGCTTTTGAAGGTAGCTAACCTGATATCAATGAGCCTTGTTACAGGCCCCAACTGGGAGCGATTAAAACCTGCTCTTTCCTGACTCCCGAGGGATGGGGCTCCAATAATACCAGCCGCTCTCCTGGCCTGCCTGCCCAAGGGCGTAAAGTGTTCGTGCTTGGGTCCACCTTGAGGTTGATCATAGAGGGCAGCCTGAGAAAAAATATGCAGGCAAGAGATTCAGGAGAGTGGCCTAAAGAAGATTGTAGGCCCTCCAGTCTGTTTGCTTGCTTTTTAGCCCCACAAACAAATAACCCAGTCTCTGCAGGCAAATGGCCAACGATTAGGGGATCAGACCTGAGCCAAAATGTTTCCCCCACCAGCCCGTGGGGCACTTTAAGGGCTGAGACCACGGTTTCTGTATGTTTATTCCCGGACACATCCTTAAAAGACATTGGGGAAACCGAGAACGTAATAGTAAAGCACACGGTTGGTGCTTAATAAATGCATCGGGAGTATCACCAATGGAACGACACATTCCAGAATATATTCACCTGACATTTTGGAATTGCTCTTAGGACCACATGAGTGACGCAGGCAACTAGCTCATTCATTGCCACCTCACTCTTTAAGCGTGTTTTCAAATGACTGTTTCAGAAGTCAAACCTACCCTCAAGAGGATTTCTCAACAGTGAGATTATATACATTTTTACAGCTTCCTAGTCTAGGTCTCTAATAAAGGCAGTGATGATGCACAAGATGCAGACATATTTTAGGCAATAGCCTTAATCGGAATGAGGGTATAGCCTCCCTCAGTGACTGTCTTGGAGGAAACACAGACGTACAAGTTTTGATAGATTTGTTAGGATGTGTGATTGCTGTTTTATTCCTAGCCCGTCACGATGCCATGCACGAGCTTCCCACACACAGGGCACTTGTTAAACAAAAGACACTGGAAGAGATAATAAAAGCAAAGATCAGCCCAGCAAAGTGTCTCCTCTCAAAGAGCTGTAACTGGTGGGACAGTCAGAGACAAGCATAAATATCATGCTGTGGGATGAATCTGGTGGGAAAGACCAAAACCACTGAGAAACCGGAAGAATAAAAAAATTAAAATGTTACTGTGCTGGTTACACCTTCGCCTTCGAATCCTTACCAAACCCACTGGGAAAATAAGACATTCGATTTCAGCCTAGAGCAGTGGTTCTCAAACTTTAGATTCCAGGACTCCTTTACACTCTTAAAAATTAGGGCGCCCCCCAAATCTCGTTAGTGAAGGTCACGAATATAGACACATGAACCACTTTAGAAATTAAAACTGAGGATTAAACTAATAATGTATATCTAAATGCACTTGGTAGTATCCATTAAATACAAAATTAATTTTATTTATTTAGAATTGTACATAATTAACAGATGGCATATGTTGCATATTCCTCTATATTATATACTATAGGCTTGTATGTGTGTGTGTGTGTGTGTGTGTGTGTGTGTACACGCATGCAGTTGTGAGTGTGTGTGTTGGGGAGTGGTAGGTGAGCATAACCCAGGACCAACACTGTCACTCGGAATCTACCCCCACGCTGCTGTTCTTGGAGCTCACTCCTTGCCCAAAACTCCATGGGAAACGGTTATGAGGACGCTCACAGTCACCCAGTCCCTGCCTTCTGTATGTCAGGTGCACGCACACTTTCAGCGGCAGGCAGGTCTGGCTGTCAGGGAGGACTGCGTTGCCAGTACGTGAGAGGGACCAAGGTACTCCGTCACCCTGAATTTGTTACTACCAAACTCACCTAAGCGGGCTTAAGTTAAACAGAAATCCTCGTTGGGACCAAATTCTTGTTGGTCCTAGCTTACCTCCGGATTTGTAGCTATGCTTCAGTTAAAGCATAGATTTCGTATTCTTTTCATGGTTAATGGGAGTGGCACTTATATTTCCTCTTAACTTTATCAAATAGTCCAAGAAAGATACAGAGGTGGCACAGTACATTTCTCAAAATGACTGTCCCAGAAGCTGGAATGCCTGGGTTCAAGTTCAACTTTGCCACAGGACGAGTTAATTCCTTTCTCTATGTTGCAGTTTTCTCATCTGTAAACGTTGATAATAGTACCTGATTCATAGGATCATGAGAATTAATGAGTTAATATTTATGTAGCTCTTAGAATAATTAGTGCCTACCATATAAGTACAAAATTTTACATATATATGTTCAGTAAAATTAGTTGTAGAAGCATATATGTATTATTATAGCCACAATATGGCACCATGCTGCAACTTTGGTTTTAAGAGTAAACCGAACGCTTTCTACAGACCAGGCATTGTATGCACTATTCTCGTTCTGTCTTCACCACCGACCTGTACACCCTTTACAATCATTATCATTTCATCGATAAGAAGAATGGAAATTGAGAGTTCAGATTTCTCCTGGGCCAGCCCTTGAAGGCTGATTACCATCCATATCCCTAAACACACACACACAGCTACCAATCGAACTACAGTTGAAGGCAAGGCTTACTTTTAATCTATGAAGTGCATACAAGTAAAATACACCCCAGCTATTAAATACTTACTAATCTGTTCGGTGAGTTTCAGGTAGGAAGCGTTTTCACACGTGTGAATACTTCCTGTTTGGACCTCACACCTTCCCAGCGGAATTCAGTACAATCCATCGTGCTGTTTGTCTTGATTGACACTAGGTGGCGCTCGTAACCAACCAACGCTTATTTTAGAGGCTGGTATGTTCCAATCCGTCCAGGCCTTTATGTAAGTATTAACATCTCATCATACACTTAACAGTTCCCTGTCTCTTTTGGTGAACAGAAATTGCTATCCCCGCTTGACAGATGGCGATCCGGGGGCCTTGGGAAGCCCTAACACTGCAGGAGGTCCACAGGCAGAAAGAACATGAGAGGAACAAATTGAGTGACTTGGGCTCTTGTTTAAATGGTGTAGGAAAATCATGCTGGATAATTCATTCATTGCGCAAAGAATTCGTCAGCACCTTCGATAAGGCCAGCGCCGTGATGGGCTCGGAGAATAAGAAAGTAAGGAAGACAGGCTCTCCCCTCATGGTGGGGTTGGGAGGAGGGGAAACCAGGAAATAGTGGATCACCGTACTTGTGAAAAAGGGGTCAGAGAGGGCCTGAAAAGGGGGAACAGTTGATTTTACCTGGGAGAGGAGGCTAGACATCGAATCTCACAAGCGCAACTTTTAAAGTACTCAGTTACTTCTTTTCATTTGCCAAGTGCAATGATCGCAGAGAGAATGGCGAACGAACACAGCATTGTGCAAAGACGGGGACACGGAAATTGCCTCTTCTCCTGCTTAGTCGGGAACAAAATTATGAGATTTCTGGTTGGGTGTGTCAGTTATGGCCACGGGGGTAGTCATAATAAGAATAATAACAAATGTATTCAACAGTATGTGTTGTAGGGGGTTGTGACCTCGCAATGTGCCTAAGATCAATCCGGCACCTTGGCTGAAACGCACACACCTCAAACAGAGCCCCCAAGAGTGTCCTGCACTGCAGGGTAGGTTTATGAAAGTCCAAAGGAAGAGCCTCCTGCCACCTAGTTTTCTCGTCCGTGAAATGCAAAACCTTAAGTAATTGTAAAACACCCAATTGCTGACCAGTAATTAGAAAGAGTTGTCGATAAAGAACTGAATAGAAAGGTTATGTGTTTAACCTTTGAAGTTTCCAGGGCTAGCTGAATTGTCCAAGGACGACAGTACAATGCACAGGTTTGCTTTGGCCTCGACCCTTTCCTGCCCGAAGGCATTTCCGAGGCAGGATGCTGTTTGCGCCACTAGGCACGAGATGGCGCTCCAGATCCAAACGGCCCCCGGCGGGCAGGCTTGACTCCCGGGTTGCCTGCTGGCGAAGTCATTCATCATTTATTCACCTCGGGTTGACGTTGTACTACCCAGAGGGTTTTAAACCTCATCCCTGTACAGTCTCCGGCCGGACAGAAGTGATTGTGACTCACGTGTGACGATGACAGTACTGAGAAGCAGCGAGACTGGAGTAAGGGCCCAGAGCAGTCAAGTCGAGGGGCTGGCGGCCGGGACGTCTCTGGTCACTACTCTTCCTAAAGAGAAATACATGGTCCTGGACAAGAAACCCACGTGGCTTGATTCACTCACTCGTCCAATAATTACTAAGCAGGAGAAATCCGGACGGACAACTACTGTCGCGGTGCCTCCGGTTAGAATTAAGAAGACGCGTGGGAAGGGAAGGGGTGGGGGGGGGGGGGGGTTAGGGCTCTCCACCCAGCACTGAGCACAGGCCCCAGGAGGAACTGAGCCCAGCTTCCCGAACGATGGGGTGAAAACAGGCTGACAGAAGCCACGTCAAATGGCTTCTGTGTCTCAAATGTGAGTAGCAGGTCAAGCAGAAGAACCCCAGACACCTGGAGAGACTGCACAGGCTTTATCTTTTAAAAATGATTATTATTTTAAGAGTGAGATAACCATGATATAGACCATCTGTAAGAGGATACTGACCTGTTACCTGGTAGGAAGTGACATCCTCAGAGAAGCAATGTCATTAACAACATTATTATCATATTATAATATTATTTTAGAATATATAATAACATATTAGACACTAGATGGGATGTATTATATAATATTATTCTATTAGAATATATAACAGTATATTATAGAATATCTACTTTAGAATATATCCTCCTCCTCTTCATCATCATCATCAAGGTTTAACCTTGCTTGCATACCAGACACTTTCATTTATCAATTTTTGCTTTTTAAAAATTTAATTCTAAATATCATGGTATGAAGAAGCTATTATTATCGCCTCTCGACAAACAAGGAAATTGAGACCTTGAGAGTTTACGTGGCTTCACAATATGACTTTGCCTTGCAAGCTGATTATTATTCATGTGCCTTTAATGTTTATATTTATTATTTTTTGTTCATTTTTGACACAGAGAGAGAGACAGAGTACAGGCTGGGGAGGGGCAGAGAAAGAGGGAGACACAGAATCCGAAGCAGGCTCCAGGCTCTGAGCTGTCAACACAGAGCCTGATGAGGGGCTCGAGCTCACAGACTGTGAGATCATGACCTGAGCCGAAGTCGGACGCTTAACCAACTGAGCCATCCAGGCGCCCCTATTCATGTGCCTTTAAAGCACACTCATATACTCGTAGAAATGATATACTTGAGGCACCTGGGTGGCTCAGTCAGTTAAGCGTCTCGCTCTCGGTTTGGGCTCAGGTCATGGTCTCGTGGTTTCATGAGATTGAGCCCCGCATCTTGGGCACTTCCCTGCCATCATGGAGCCTGCTTGGGGTTCTCTCTCTCTCTCTCTCTCTCTCTCTCTCTCTCTCTCCCTCCTTCTGCCCCTCCCCAGCTCACACACGCACTCTCGTACTCTCTCTATCAAGATAAATAAATAAACTAAAAAGAAAAAAAAAGAAGAAACGATATCCAATAGAGACGTTTACAAAAACTCAGGTGGTACCAAAGTGAACAAGCCTAGGCTCTATCACTTTTCTCATCCGTAATGAAAACTAATATGCGGACCGTTTCCATCGGAAGATATTAAATATCGGGGACATTTCTTCCCTCGAAGTTTCTCGGGCTGCCAAAGGGGCTGAAGGATCACAAGGAACAGAAGTAGTCCCCACGTGGACCTCAAACTCTTCCCGGCTGCACTAGACCCCTTTCCACTGTGCTATGTCACCAGTTCTCGCGACACTCGCCACCAAAATGTACCACATACAGTCCATTCCTAATCTGCGGGGTAACTGTTACCTTCTACTGGTGTCTCTATCTGTTCACAGCGGGAAGAGAGCATTCACATCAAGAATGGTTTGACGAGCGCAAATCATCACCCCCATTTAACAGATGAGCAGATCGAGGTTCATAGAGGCTGCGGTAAGGCGGTTCCGTAGCAGAGTAAAAGTAACCAGTAAACAGAGTAAAAGGCCAGGATTAAGCCGCCAGGTCTTTGGACTCGTGGTTAGATGAAGTTTGCGCGAAGAAACGGAATTGTCACTCCAGTTGTGGAATGGACCTTCACCTGTTTCTCCTGCTGGTTGCAGATACAGCAGAATTCCAGGGTGCTGCTATTTGCTTAGTTAGTGTATCAGGGCATATCTCTTCAACCGGACCATAAACTTCTCGAAAGATAGCAAGATGGTTTTGAGAATGAAGTGAGACCGTGTCTAAAGAAGGTTTGTACGTGGTTCCTAGCGAATAGGGTTCTCTCCCGCCACTAGTACATTGCATTATTATTTTTTTTTTTTATTTATAGGAACCAACTTGCAGTTAGCTGTGCTGACTGGGCATGTCAGTTTCTGCTTCTTCCCCAAACCCCACCCTTTTCCGGTAAAGGATTTTACAAAGCCCTCAAAGATGAAGAGAATGGGAGATGAAATAATCCGTGAAAGTTGTAAACGGAATTTGGGCATCTGGAGAGCAGGCGGACGAATGCCTTGTTGGACCAGAGAAAGCAGTGTACAGTACCTGGGGGGGCGGGGGGTACAATAAGAAGCAAATGCGTTTCCTCACATGGTGCCCTAGAAAGATCTAAGTCTTTGAGACGCCAGGTACCTTTGAGGTCAGGGTTGCGAGCAAGACTGGAAACAGACTTGCTAGAACCCTGTGGAAAAGGCATTTTGATGCCCAGATTACCTCCCCGTGTTAATAGCCAGGCAACCACTGGCTCAACAGGAGACTGAGGGTTTTCCTTAGGTGGTACGGAACCAGAACGACTCTGGACGCGGAGGCCTCGGGCATAGCTGACAAGAGGGCGCGTGGCCGAGGCACGAAACTGAAAATTAGGCTTTGAGAGAGAATTTGAATACCCCAAGTTCAATTCTCCCAGCTCCTTCCCCTTTGTCTCCTGGAACACTCCTACCCGGGCTTGTATCTCCTATCGTTTCTCGTTTCAACCAATTTCCTCTTGAGCGTCTACTCTGGGTAAAGCCCTGAGCCAGATAGGGTAAATGTGTTGGCTTGTATTAGTTTGCTGCTGGACAAAGTACCACACGCTGCCTGGCTTACCCAGCAGAAGTGTACTTCCTGTCACACATTCTGGAGGCTAGAAGTCTAGACCCGAGGTGGTGAGAGGGTTGGTTCTTTCTGAGGGCTGACAATGAGAATCTACCCTGGGTCTCTCTTCTGGTAGCCTCAGGCATTCCGTGACTCGTAGAGGACCGTCTTCTTCCCTCTATGCATGGATGTCTCTGTCCAAATTCCCCTTGTTTCTTTTTTTTTTTAATGTTTGTTTGTTTGTTTATTTATTTATTTATTTAGAGACAGAGAGAATCCTAAGCAGGCTCTCAGCCTGACACAAGGCTCGAACTGATGAAGCAAGAGATCCTGACCTGAGTGGAAATCAAGAGTTAGAGGCTTAACCCACCGAACCACCCAGGCTCCTCTCCCCTGCTTTATAAGGACACTGTATTTCATTTTCCTTTTCTCTCCTTGGGTAACAAGAAGGACTTGGACAGTCTGAAATCGCTGTTCTGGGGTTTGGTTCTGAAATGAAAGGGTCGGTGGGGTTGATTCCTTCTGAGCAACGCGAGGGAAAGTCTGGTCCAGGCCCCGCCAGCTGCCCTCGGGGATTCACACTCTCCCTCTGTGAGCTTCTCTGTGGCAGAATCTGGCCTATTGGATTAGGCCCCTCCTAATGGCCTCATCTTAGCTGGATCATTTGCAAAAAAAAAAAAAAGTCTATTTTCAAATAAGGTCACATGCACGGGTACGGGGGGGGGGGGGCGGGGGTCGGACTTGAACAATTTTAGTGGGGGACACATTTCAACCCATAACACCGGGCATCCACAAGGGTTTCCAGAGACGTGAAGGACGGGGGCTGAAGCACTAGCCAAGCGGGGAGGCCAGCCTGGAAGTGGTGGCCTGGGTCTTGTGGAGTAAGCCAATATCTCGGTAAGGAGTGCGAGGGCCCGTTCTTCATCCCACCCCTGCTCCTCAGAACCCCCTTCAGTATATGTAACCAGCCATGGGACCTCTGGGCAGGAAACAGCGTCACGGCGCCCAGCCCTGTGTTCTTTCCTCTTGATTCTATACTGAGCTTGCTCAGGTGGCAAGAAGGCCTGCACTCAGACCACAGAGGGTCCCTGCCCAGCACGAATGGAACCTGTCAGTGCTAGATGAAGGTGCCTGTGCCCTGGGGAGAAGAAGCCACATACCCCCGCCACACTGAACACGGAGGCCGGAATGGGGCCACCATTAGCACGTGGAGTAAAGATCTAGGATGTCCCGGCTCGTAGCCCTGCGGGGGGGGTTGGCATATTCACCTGAGCAGACAGCTGGGACAAAGGACCCGGAATCTCGCACCCTGGTGAGGTGGGAAAAGAAGTCACAAGTTCAGGCCCATTGAACCTCAAATGTTGCGTCTCATTTCAGAGCCGTCATCAGACTCTGCCACGCCACTGCTCAGACGCCATTTTGGCCATGGCTGGAATAGGAGTTCTTTGGAAAAAGCTCTTCTGACCAGGTAGGAAAGGTAAGAAGAGGCATGGTGGGGTTTGCTATCAATCTCTCCTGCATGGCCAGCCCCTGGAGCCCCAGACCAGACAGCATTGATTGTCTCCGATGTCCCTTCATGGAGTGAGAGCTCATCCCTGGCCCTTTGCTCTCCGGCAGGTGGGGTGAGAAGGCCTTTACTCCACCAGGACCCCCTATATCTGCCAGAGAAAACTACACAGAGGAGTGTGTGTATGTGTGGGTTTGATCTATTTACGTATTCCTTTCTGCCCCCATATCCCACTCCTATTCCGCCTTTGCAGACTGTCTTTCTAATGAGTTCAATGGGCATGCTGAGTTGCAAATGTCCTTCAGGGGGAGAATGTCCCTTGTGTTGCACTGCATGTATTTTTTTAAACATTTATTTTTGAGAAAGAGAGAGACAGAATATGAGTGGGGGCGCCTGGGTGGTGCAGTCGGTTAAGCGTCCGACTTCAGCCAGGTCACGATCTCGCGGTCCGGGAGTTCGAGCCCCGCGTCAGGCTCTGGGCTGATGGCTCAGAGCCTGGAGCCTGTTTCTGATTCTGTGTCTCCCTCTCTCTCTGCCCCTCCCCCATTCATGCTCTGTCTCTCTCTGTCCCAAAAAAAAATAAATAAATAAAAACGTTGAAAAAAAAGAAAAAAAAATTTATAAAAAAGAATATGAGTGGCGGAGGGGGAGAGAGGGAGACACAGAATCCGAAGCAGGCTCCAGGCTCTGAGCGGTCAGCATAGAGCGCAATGTGGGGCTCGAACCCATGAACCACGAGATCATGACCTGAGCCGAAGTCGGACGCTTAACCGACTGAGCCACCCAGGTGCCCCAACGCTGCATGTATTTTTAATTTACTAATGTCCTCGATTTCCTCCAATACCATGTGGAAGTTGCCCATTTTTACTCTCTCAGTGAAGGGTCCCCTGTCTGCCTGCACCTCCTGGTCACCCACAGACATGTCCCTTTATGGAATACATTTGAGAAATTCTTTAGGAAACGTGCTCCGGAAGGGAGTTGAAGCCCCGTTGTGCAGTCACATATCCACGCAGACACTGGGCAGTATTCAATTTGCTAACGTGTTAATGCTCTAAGAGGCACAAAATGATACACCCCCTTTCCTTACCCGTTCTTCCAAGTGCTTTGGATTTTCTATATATAAGTTTCCTGTTCCCTTTTTTCACTCATTTCTGATTTGGGGTTTCTGTCTCGGTCTTCTTGACTTTGAGGCGTTCTTTATCTGTTATAAGTACTAATCCTTTGGTCCGTTTGCAACATCATATATAATTTTCTGCCATTCTGTCAGCTCTTTATTAACTTTATACGTGGTGTCCTTCACTGACCAAAACTCCTTAATTTCGATAGAGGCACTTTCCAGAATACAGATCAGTGGAATAGAGCTGAGAGTCTAAAAATAAGTCCTCACATTTGCAGGCAGTTGATGTTTGACAAGGGGTGCCAAAGCAATTCAGTGAAGAAAGAACAGTCTTTTCAACAAGTGGTGCTGAGACCATTGAAGATCCACAGTAGGAGATAATGCAAAATATATATTGGCCTCCCCTGTAATTCCTGACACAGGGCTCCTGAAGGGCCTGTGATTTCCTGGGTGATAGGAGCATCTTTTGTTCTGATGAGGCAACTCTGGGTGGGCTCCTGGTGGCTCTTGGATGAGGGTCACCGGAAAGACCAAGCCGTGAATAGCAGCTTGGAATGTTCAACCTCGCCCTCCCTCCCTCCACCCTGCCCGCCATCCTCCAGAGAGGGAAGAAGGGCTGGAAATGGAGTTGATAATTGAAGCCTCCATAAAAATAGAAGTGTCCATACAATCCCAATGGAATGGGTTTGAGGGAGCCTCCAGGCTGGTGGACACATCCACACCAGGAGGGTGACACAGCCCAGCGCCACGGGGACAGAAGCTCCGATACTCAGGACCTTCCCAGAGCTCACCTTATGCATTGCTTCACCTGGCTGTTCATCTGTGCCCTTTATCACATCCTTTAATAAACACCTAAGTGTTTCCCTGAATTCCGTGAGCCACTCTAGCCCATTAACTGAACCTGACAAAGGGGTCACTGGAACCTTACAGCCCGTTGGACAGAAGCACAGGTGATAACTTGGGCTTGAGACTGGCGTCTGAATGGGGGACAGTTTTGTGGGGCAGGGCCCTTATTCTGTGGGATCTGACACTATCTCTAGGTAGATGTGTCCGAACTGAGTTTAATTGTAAGAGACCCAGCAGGTGTTACAGAGAGTTGCTTATTGTTTGGGGGCAAAACTACCTATTTAGTGAGGAGAAGGGTCAGAAGTGCTTTGTGTGAGTAGTACAGGAGACACAGTTGCATATGAAGGAAAAGCTCAGATTTTTACCTTTACACACATGAAAAAGAATGAAGTTGGACCTCTACCTCATACCGTATCCAAAAATTAACTCAAAATGGATCAAAGACAAAAACGTAAGAACTAAGACTACAACTACTCAGAAGAAAACATAGGTGTACATCTTTGGGACCTTGGATTTGGCAATGGTGTCTCCGATAGGACACGAAAAGCACAAGTCACGAAAGGAAAAATAGATAAATTGCACTTTCGCAACCTGAGTAGTGTCTGTGCTTCAAGGCACGCCAGCAAGAAAAGTAAAAAGGCAACACACTGAATTGGAAAGGATGTCTCCAAATCATATGTCTGGTATAGAACTTACAGCTGGAATGTGTAAAGGACGTTGGCAATCCAATAATGAAAAGCAGATTTTAGATTTTAAAAAGCAAATTTTGAAATGGCGAAGGATAGATAGAGGCACCTGGGCAGCTCAGTCGGTTAAGCATCCAACTCTTGGTTTTGTCTCAGGTCGTGATCTCACGGGTTTGTGGGTTCGAGCCCCAGACGGGGCTCTATGCTTGCGGAGCCGGCTTGGGATTCCCCTTTTTCTCTCTTTTTGCCCCTCTCCCCTGTTTGTGTGCTCGCTCGCTCTCCAAATAACTAAATAAACTTAAAAAATAAAATCAACTAAAATGGCAAAGGATCCGAATAGACAGTTTTCCAAAGGGTTTACAGGTGGCCGATAAGCAGGTGAAAAGAGACGTTCGCTGTCACTAGCCATCAGGGAGAGGCAAATCCGGAGCGCAGTGGGGCACCCCTTCTCACGGACCAGGACAGCCAGAATTAGAAAGATGAACGAGAAGCCGTGCTGGCAAAGATGTGCTCAAATCGGACTCTCGTTCCCTGCAGATGGGGGGATGGGGGTGAAATCTCGTAGCCGCTTTGCAAAACAGTCTGGAAGTTCCCCAAAAGGTTAACTAAACACAGAGTCACCGTATGACCCAGTAATTCCACTCCTAGGTGTCTGCCCGACAGAAACGAAAACAGAAGTCCGCACAAACACTGGTACATGAACGTTCAGAGCAGCATTATTCCTCACAGACAAAAAGCTAAAATAATTCAGGTTTCCATCAACCGACGAATGGATACATAAAATGTGGTGTAATGGAATATTATTCCCCCATGAAAAAGGTGCACAAAAACATTATGCTAAATAAGAGAAGCCAGGGGCGCCTGGGTGGCTCAGTCAGTGAAGCGTCGGTCTCTTGGTTTTGGCTTAGGTCACGAGCCCAGTTTCATGAGTTCGAGCCCTGCGTGGGACTCCACGTGGGCAAGGCAGAGCCTGCTTGGGATTCTCTCTCTCCCCCTCTCTCTGGGCCCCTCCCCCACTCATGCTGTCTCTGTCTCTCTCAAAATAAATAAACTTTTAAAAAATAATAAATAAATACACAAATACATACACGAATACATACATACATACATAAAAGAAGCCAGTCGTGAAGAACCACATATTGTATGACTCCATGTGTACGGAATGTTCAGAACAGGTAAATCTATTGGAAGGAGAGGGTAGATCAGTGATTGCCTGGGGTGGCATGGTGGGGGGGATGGAGGGATTTGGGGGTGATGTCTAAAAGGTACAAGGTTTCTTTGCAGAGAGGATGAAAATATGTTCTCAACCTGGGGTAATGGTTACATGGCTTTGTGAAAATACAAAACCCACTGAATTTTACACCTTAAGTGGATGAATCGTATAGAATGTGAATTAAATCTTGACAATAAACCTGTTGCCAAGAAAAAAAAAAAAAAAAAGAATATCACCATCACCCCCCAATGTCCTCGTCACCAGAATCCAACATTTTCCCAGTTGCATTTCCTATCCCCCTACAGTCAGGCCCTAACTTCCAAGTTTGATTTTTTTTTTTTTTTTCTTAGATGGTCAAACTTTGCATCCATGCTTAAAAAAGCATTGCTTCTTGGATTTATTAGGTATATAAAGGCTTTAGGAAAATCGGATGTATTAAGTGTGTTAGTGTGTTTTGAAATATCTAAAGCAGTAGTTCCCAAACTTTGGGGGGGTTGGGTGTTGGGGGGGGGGGGTGGCCGCTTTTAAAATCCTGACACCCACCAATTAAATCGGTTCCTGAGGGTGAAAACGGCATCCATAGTTTTAATGATTTTCCAGGTGATTCCAACGTGCCACCAAGTTTGTGAAATTTAGCTTAACTATGGAAATTGTGAAAATGATTTTCCAGGTGATTCCAACGTGCCACCAAGTTTGTGAAATTTAGCTTAACTATGGAAATTGTGAAAGACGTTTCAGTGGAGTCTCATTTACGAACCTCATGAGGTCATTAATTCTAATGTAGGAACGAAATGAAAGGTTTACACGACAGTCGTTTTGCTAAGTCGAATAACGAGATGCGCCCAAGTTGAGCTGACGATAAAATTGTTGAAAATGTATCACCGAATTCTTAAATCACCGGCTATGTAAATACTGCAGATGAGAAATGGAACTACTTAGACCCGAAACTTGTCAAAGTTTCCCGCCTCTGCAACATCCCCAGAGGACGGAAAACCGGAGGGACAGCGGGGTCACCGAGACCTTCACGTGGTCCGGGCCGCAAGGGAGTTCAAGTGCCGGAGGCCCGGAAAAGGATCGCGCTGGCCAGGAAGTTTTGCCCGGTGTCCCCGCAGCCTCGGCAGCGGCCCCACGGGGACTCGCCGCCCATGGCCGCGTGGCCGCCGCACGGAGGCGGGTGAGGCGCGGGGACGCGCGCTCCGAGCCCGGGGGACGCGCGGGCGCGGCGCGGCGCGGAGATGGGCCCGCGAGCGCGGCGCGCGCTGCTCCTGCTGTTCCTGCCGTTCCTGCCGTTCCTGCCGCGGACCGGGGCTGCGCACCGGCGGCCGCCGCGTGAGTCCGGGCGGCGGGGGCGCCAGATCCAAACCCGCTTTGCAGCGCCGCCGGGGTCGCTAAGTGCGGAGGGACCGCTGGGCCGCGAGCGCCGCCTCTCCCGGGAGGGGGCGCCGCCGCCGGGCGCGGGCGGGGTGGTGAGACCCCCTCGTCGGGGACCTGTGACCCCCCCCTCCCCCGTCCCAGCTCCCCAGGGTGGCGCCCGGACCCACCCGCTCCCCCCCCGCCGACCGTGACGACAAATCTGTGCGTTTCTCACTGAGGCCGAGCTAGGATCCTGGGACTCGGGTCTGGGTGCTCCTGCTCCGCTTTTGGCCGTGTCTTGTCCCCCGGCCGTCCCCAAACAGGAAGTCCTTCTCCCGAGAGACGCCCAGGACCGGGCCGCTGTTTCCGCGCGGGGCTCTGCGGAGGGCTGGAGGCCGCGGCCCGGCGGGGTCCCCACCGCACCCCACCTGGCGGGCCGGGGGCTGGGCTGGCCGCGCCCCCCACCCGCACCCCCCTGCGGCCTCGGGTGGGGGGAGGCCCCGAGCCAGATCCGCCCGGGGCCTTAGTGGCTCTCGGCGCTTGTGCTTTTCCCTGGAAGAAGAGCCTATCTGTGATTTCCGGGCTTTTGGCCTGAGCCGCACGGTTCTCATTTCCAGCCGCTGGAGGTTGGTGATCTGCGGTGTTAACCGTACGGTGTGATTACCTGGCCTTTACTAAAGGACGCCAGCGTGATGTCACCTGACGTTTAAGTAATGAACTCGCTGTCCTGTGGTCTAGGTTGGACTCTACGGTGCATTGGGGAGGTCGGAGCTATTCTTAGGGTGACTTTAGGGGCGGTTAAACCGGCCCTGGGGTTAAATACCCACCCACCTCCCCCCTCCAGGTTACAAAGAATTGAGGCAGCGCCTCTCTGGTGGGAAAAGAAGTACCAGCACGGTTTCTAATCTCAGGCGACCGCGACGCTTTACATGCCTTTGCACACAGCCTGGGACCAACACGCACGGTTCGTCGTCCGTGTATCCACCGTTTATCCATGAGGAGGATGAGGCAGGACCCGCTCCTGGGTGACTTTGTTCCATGTTACCCTGGGCTTTTGAGGCAGAACCCGGGTCTCTGTGGCTCTGGCTGTTCAAGGTCACGCCCCATCAGAGGCTGAATCATGAATTGGAAGTCGAACAGAAACATTCGTGGCTCACAAGTCTAAAGAGGGTACCAAGCGAGTGTTGCTCTGTTCTAGGCCCGCGGGGAGGGCGGGAGCCATCCTTGCCACCCCCCCCCCCCCCGGATATTTTGCATTCTAGCGGGGGGATGGTCATGAACAAAAGGACACAGAGCACCAGGGAGTGCTAGGAGCTGTGAAGACACCCAGGGCAGGCCCTCTGGGGCCAGGGGACAGCGGGGACCCGAAGGAAACGAAGGTCATGGCCACTCGGAGCTCTGAGTGGGCCCTGAAAGTTGAATTGGGGCAGGCGTTGGGGCCCCGGTGCTACTGACACTTTTCTGTCATGGGGACCCTTGCGGGCTTTGTGGGAGGGCTGACAGCATGCCTGTCCTTAACCCACTGGATGTCAGTGGCACTCCCCCCAGTTACGGAGGCCAAACTCATCTCCAGACACTGCAACCTGTCTGCTGAGAGACCATTCCCGGGCTGGGAACCCCTGGGCTGCAGGAGGGGCAGGGACATCGGTGTAGCGGGCACGCAGGGGCCGCAGGCCACATGTAGTCTGGAGGCAGGTGCTGAGGGAGGTCTGGGTGTTGGGTGAGAGAAAGAGAACCGTCAACGGCGACTCTGTTATGCAATGGTTTTAAAATGTTTATGGGCTCGAGGAGTAAGGCGACAGGTGATGCCATGGCCGCGACGGTGAAGGCAGAAGAAATCCGGAGCCTGGTTTTGGACTTGAGATTCCAGTTGGTCATCCCCGCGGGTGGTGTCCCGTGGGCAGCTGGGCGTAAGAATAAAAATAGGGCACATCTCACCCATTCGTCCAGCAAGTCTGTGCTGAGCACCTCTCATGCTGGGCAGGCAGGGGCCCCCAGCGCCAAACCCCTCGTTCCAGGACCGAGGAAGCTGTCGGGGAAACTCACCTACTGGATACGGGGCTTGTGGTTACTGGGGCTTCTTCCCTATTTGCTTTGCAAGTGTCTTAGTGCTGACAAGGTGCCCTGGGTGGGTCAGCAGCAGACCTCCCAGCATCTGGTGGCAAACATTTGCTGGTTTCAGTAACAGGGAAGGGTTTCGAGCTGGGAGTAGTGTGGAAAAAACCCACCAGCCAAGTCCTCTGGACTTGGGTCTGATTCCGTCTGAGCATCAACTCCTGGCTCAGCTGCCCCGGCTAGAGACACTTCGGGATCTTATGGAGTCTGTGGGCTGCAGGGGCGATTGCCTGAATCGTGAGAAGCGGGGCAGAGGCCGGGGGCCGGAAGGAGTGGCAGTCTGCCGGGGAGGGGGGGCGGGGGGCGGGACAGGGAGAGCAGGCAGGCCTGTCGCGGGGGGAGGAGAGGCATCACACTCCACATCTCATGGGGTGCGCCGTGACACAGCAGGGGCTGGGCGTTGATTCAGAGGGGCTACGGCCCCTCCCAGTCCCCCTGGGGGCCCACGGGGCTGTCCTGTCACCTTTTCTCCAGGGTCCCACTCCCTGAGCTACCTCTTCATGGGCGCCTCAGTGCCAGACCTTGGGCTGCCCCTGTTCGAGGCCTTGGGCTACGTGGACGACCAGCTGTTCGTGTCCTACAATCACGAGAGTCGCCGGGCAGAGCCCCGCGCCCAGTGGCTCGAGGATGGGGCCCCCAGCCAGCTGTGGCTGCAGCTGAGTCAGAGCCTGAAAGGGTGGGATCACATGTTCATCGTGGACTTCTGGACCATCATGGACAACCACAACCACAGCAAGGGTACGCGGACGGGGCCCTCCCTTTCCGGGGGTGGGCGGAGCGTTTCTCTCCCTCAGAGATGCATCTGGGGGCCAGAGCAGGGAGTGTGGGGTCCTGGGGGGAGGTGGGGGCGTGTGTGAGGTCGTTCGGTCCCTGGGGACGGTGAGAGAGGGACTTACTCCTGTGGTTTCAGTCACAAAGCTCGGGGTGTCGTCAGAGTCCCACACACTGCAAGTGATCCTGGGCTGTGAGGTGCAAGAGGACAACAGCACCAGGGGCTTCTGGAAGTATGCCTACGACGGGCAGAACTACCTTGAATTCCGCCCTGAGACGCTGGACTGGAGGGCAGCAGAGCCCAGGGCCTGGGCCACCAAGCTGGAGTGGGAAGTGAGCGCGATTCGGGCCAAACAGAACAGGGCCTACCTGGAGAGGGACTGTCCCATGCAGCTGCAGAGTTTGCTGGCGCTGGGGACAGGGGTTCTGGACCGGCAAGGTATGGCGGGAGCACCCCCCCCCCCACTCATGCCCGAGGGGAACGCGGGGCGAGGTCCGGGGCTCGGGCCTCAGAGGTGGCCAGGGTCCTGTGACTCTCCGGGAAGGACCCGAGGTCCGAGGTCTCCACCTTAGAACCAAGGTGTCTGACGGCCAAGGGTCACGGCTTGCGTTTTTCCCTCCGTGCACGCGGCCGGAGAAGCAGTATCTGTGACCTTGTGATGTAACCAAGAACCCTGTGTATATTTACACCTTTTAGGAACTCAGCGATGTCAATTGTCTCATGAATGCCAGGTCATGAGAGTACCCACCGGCGGTGGGGGGCACCAATCAGAGAAACAAGATCCTTTGGAGGTTAAAGGTTACCGTCACAGATCTGGTCACAGAGCCCCAGAACCTAGAGATAGTCCCTGAAGCCTGGCTATCTTCCAGGCCCTTCTTACAAGATTTCTTGTTGGGTTGGGCGAGGTGAGTTGCCAGGAGTGGTTGTTCAACCCTCTCTGAGCCACATCCAGGGTAATTTTACCTGGTTCCGTGTAACACGCAGAAGGTCCGAGCTGCAGGCGTGCACGCTCGTGTGCGGGCCAGGCGGACAGACTCGGCCGCCGTCCCCGTAGCGCCACGTCAGGGCCGAGCCCCGCAGCGAGCTCTAGGACACAGAATGGCATCTCTCCGGCAGCCCGCCCCGTCTGAATAGGGCGTCTTGTCCCTCTACCCCGTAGAGGAGGGAAGTGAAAGCTCCAGTCTTCCTGGCAAGGGTGGAAAGATCCCCTCTCCAGATCCTTCTTCCTTCCTGTCCAGTGCCTCCCTTGCTGAAGGTGACTCATCATGTGGCCTCTGCAGTGACCACTCTACGGTGTCAGGCTCTGAACTTCTACCCCCAGAACATCACCATGAGGTGGCTGAAGGACAGGCGGCCACTGGAGGCCAAGGACGTTGAGCCTCAGGACGTGCTGCCCAACGGGGACGGGACCTACCAGGGCCGGTTGGCCGTGGCCGTGCCTCCCGGGGAAGAGCACAGATACACCTGCCTGGTGGAGCACCCGGGGCTAAACCAGCCCCTCGCTGCCACGTGGGGTACGGACGAGAGGGGCGGGCCGAGGGGCTCTGTCGTGGGTGGAACCCGAGCGCTAGCCCGCGGGGGGGGGGGGTCTGCGGCGACCCTCACGGCGTCCTCTCGCCTTTGCTGTTTCAGAGCCGTCGGTGCCCAGCACCCTGGTCATTGGAGCCATCAGTGGGATCGCTGTGTGTGTCATCCTCTTTGTTATTGGAGTTCTGTTCCGAATCTTCAGGAAAAGGCAGGCTTCGAGTGAGTAGGAAGAAGGAGGACGTCTCTTAGCGCCTCGGACCCCAGGACACACGAATTCTGTAGGAAGCGGGGCTTTGGGAGGGCAGAGCGGATCTGGCACCCACGAGAAGCCTGTTCCTTTTTTTCCTTTGGGAGCACTGGTGCCTCCTTGGGAGCGGGAATGCGTGGTTTTCCTCAGAATGGAAGGTGCAAATTCCACAAACTTCTTTTGAGCACCGGCTGTTTTGCAAGGTGCTGTTTAAGGTAGTGCAGGGGCTCTGGAGCTGAGGTCGTCACCTTGGTCATTCGGAGAACGAGGAAGGTGGGGGCAGCCACGCGGCCCCCCGAGCAGGAGGCCTCGTGGGAGGTGAGAAATCCTCGCCTCATCCCGGCCATCACCACATGTGCCTTCCTAGTTCCTGAGGGAGCATCTGCGGCCTGGGGAGGGGGAAGAGGGGCAGACAGAAGGCAGCCGCAGAGCCCTGGGGGCCTTGAGAACGTTCTACAAGGAGACCCCAGGGGAAGTCAGTGCAGGGACAGTAGGGGGTCCGCGATCTCACAGTTGGAGGAGTGTCAGGAGGTGAGAGGGAAGGCAAAGGAGGACGCGGGCTAGAAAGCTGGTAAGCAACTCCGGTGAGAGCTGATGGTGTGTGAACCCCCGGGGGGCTCTTCTGGCAGGGAGTGGTCCCGGTTGAGGTGACTGGATGAGGGAGGTGAGGGCCAGGGAGGTGACAGCACGCCCGCCGCTCTCCTGTCTCTCCTCTCTACAGGAGGAGCCATGGGGGACTACGTGTTGGCCGAATGTGAGTGACAGGCAGCCTGGGACCTCTCATGGGAGAAGACATGGAGACTGAAAGAGAGGGCGCCCTGGGGCCTTCTTTGCTTCCAAGACTGAGTCGGACCTACCAAGTAGGAAGCCACCGAGGAACTCTCTGCTTGCGGCCTTCCCCGTTCATTCTCGAGAAGTTTCTCTCATTTAGGTTTTTGAGTTCCTGCGCCTCTCCGGAACCGGCTCTCAGGAATCTCCAGCCGCCTCTAGGGTCTGCCCTATTTTCTGCACCATTTCGGACTCCGTATACCTATGACCTCTTCTCTCCCACCTCTGGAATAGGGCTCCTAAAATTTTGGGGGGCTCACAGTTCCTTTCAACATCTGAGAAAAACCGTGAACTTTCCCCTTGGGACATGGGAGTCTCATACCCTTACCAGAATTTTGCACACACATCCCGGCATTTTCTAGACCCATCCAAGTTTCCTTTTGACCCCCCGCCCTCTCTGTTACCCAGCAATTCACCTGTCACCAAGTCCTGTGGTCTTTTCCGCCAGAGGTTGAAGTGGGTCATTGTACAGCCGTGAGGGCCGTGCACTGCACAACCCAAGGAGGCCCATTTCCCAGAAGGGCTCTCAGGCGTGGATGTTTGTGTCCTGTGATAGTTTTCCAGAAAGTGGGTGGGAAGTGTCTTGACGAGGGGCATCGTTTTTCTAATTGGCAAAAAAAGTGTCATATAGGTTTCTGTATGGGAATGATTTACGTGAAGGCGTCTACGATGCCTCTGGGATATGCCAGAGTTGAAGGAACACGGTAATTTCCCACTTGGTCTCAGATGCTATGAAGTGATAATGAAAATGAAAATAAGGAGGAGGAGGAGGAGGATAACGTGGGGGATTTACTTGCTGCCAGACCGAGTTCTGAGCCCTGCTGACTCGCGTTATCTCATACAATTCTTACAATAATTGTTTCATGTTAGTACTATTATCCTCATATTTTTTTAGATGAAGCAAATGTATCCCCGGCCTGCCAGGGAGAGAGGCAGGTTTCAGCCTCTGTCGGATTCTGATCCCTGTCCCGCACCAGTGCATTCAGGCGGTTTAGACGTCGCCCAGGAAATGGAGAAGTTGGGGAGTGGGGGGACGGCTCTTCCTGTCTGTCTCGGTGTCTTTACTCTCAGTGAGCTGGATGGAAATGAAGGGGAAACGGCAGAAAATCATCCCAACCACGTTTCCTTTCAAAGTCTCTGGGGAAAGCACTCCACCCCCCCCCACCTGCTCTGTCTGGCATCGCTCCCGGGCCCCCAGGTCAGGGCTGTCATTGCTGGTGTCAGCCTGTCGCCGTGTTGGACCTCACGGTGTTTGCCCTCTGCCGGGGCCACCAGAGTCACAACGCCGGTGGCATTTCCCCTCCAAGAACCAGAGCAACCCTTGTCATATGAAGGATGGCAAAAATGGGGGGCCCGGTGGGTTAAGCGTCTGACTCTTGGTTTCGGCTCAGGTCATGATCTCGTGGTTCGGGAGTTCGAGCCCCACGTCGGACCCGGGGCTGACAGCGCGGAGCCTGCTTGGGGTTCTCTCTCTTCCCCTCTCCCTGCCCCCCACCCTTGCGCGCTTTCTCAAAATACATAAACATTAAAAAAAGTTGTTTTGAAGATGTTAAAACGGAAACCACCAAGCAACCTGTTGGCACCCTGGCATCTTCCTCCTCCCCAACTGTGCACGTTAAAAAAGAAACTGACCTGGGGCGCCCGGGGGGCTCAGTCGGTTAAGCGGCCGACTTGGGCTCAGGTCACGATCTCCCGGTCCGTGAGTTTGAGCCCCGCAGCAGGCTCTGTGCTGACAGCTCAGAGCCTGGAGCCTGTTTCAGATTGTGTCTCCCTCTCTCCCTGACGCTCCCCCACTCGTGCTCTGTCTCTCTCTGTCTCAAAAATAAATAAATGTCAAAAAAAAAAAAATTAAAGACCAAATAAAGCTCGACAGGTTGTTTGGTAGGTATTGAATTTGGGCAAAGAGATCTCGATTTTTTTTTTAACTTTTCTTTTTTTCTGGTTACGAAAATTAAGTAGATAAAAAGCACGCATAATTTGTGCTCACTGTAGAAAAGGTGACACTGTCATTCCATTGGCGAGTGGTAAACCCAATTAACGACCTATGTACTTCCTCTCAGTGTTGCTATATTAAAACATATAAAAGTAACAAATGCATTTTAATAAACATACGTGAATTGCATGGTGTGCTGCCTGATTTTTCTGACGTGCTTATCCATCTTATGGATTCGTCAGCTTAATCATTTGTGGGACGTTGATGCTGCTTTCAATGTTTTTGCATTTTTTAATGCAAAATTCTCTCTCTGACAAATTCTTTCTCTGTGGATATCATTCTGTACTCAGAACAGACCGCCCAAAAGCTTCCCGTGCTTTTCTAGCCCATGAAGGATATGTTACAATTAATGAGTCAATGGCTTGTTTTATGCTGGTTTTATTTCACACAGGCTGGGGTTACAAGGAACACCCTAGCCTTCACAGTGGCCCGTTTTGCAGACCATTGGCGACTGGTCTGTTACTTTTCTCGTTATAATGGAAGTTACAAACCTCCGATTCCTCTCCGTGTGTCTTAGCTTAATTTTTCTGCCCTTGTTCATCAAGTCGTAAGGTCGACTACATTTGAAAAATCAGGATTAACATTTTACATTCTGAATTTTGTATCACCTCTGGCAAAACCGCCTCCAAAGCGCGGTAGTGTGGAGAAGGGTGCCACCTGGTGGCTGTGATCAAAAGTGTCACGGTGGTCATGTGACCGTTGAGAGCTGGGGCCGGGATTTGGGCGGAGGGCCCAGGATCCGTGGAGAAGAGGTGGGCGCTTGACCCCGTTTGTGGAGAAGAGCCCCTGAAAATTTGAGGAAATAAACTAGTCACCAGGTGTTTGCCCACAGGGCACCGTTGAGCTACCTGAACTGGGAACAGAACAGAAAAGGATCTTTGGTAATCTCTCAAGGCAACGTGCAGCAGCTGGTTAAGACCTGCTGGGAGGTCAAGGGCAAAAACTCTCGCTGTGTTTTAATAACATAGTCTTAGGGTGCTGGGTATACTTGATGCACTACAGAGCATTCTTCATGTACACACGGATACACGTTTAAAAACATAACAGCTCTAAAATGCTGGAAAATTCTTACAAGTTAACATTTTAAAGCTATATATTTTTTCTAACCACCCTCTAGTAAGGACTAGAATCCAAGAATGCATGACTTTAAACATTTAAGATGTTCACATCTATGGACAGATATTTCGAGGTTTTGATTTCCCTCTGTAGACGTTGGGTCATCATTGTTTTCATTTGTCTTTTGGAACCAGTGTTAACAGGCAGAAAGAGTGTCAATTCAATATTAATTTTGGGGGGTGACAATTTCATTGCAAAGCCTCCTTGGCTTGACCTCCTGTAGGTGTATATTGCTTGGCTTGGGTGCATCCTGGTATTTCTTGCATTCTCTTTCTGCGTGATTCTTTCCGGTGTTCACTTGTGCGTGAGAGACACGTACGGTGTCTTTTAAGCAGAACTTTTTTTTCTCTCAGCTAATAATTATTACACACTAACCAGATGTCAGGTCTTGTTCTGAATACTAATGTTTCTGAAGAAGCCGGTGAGGTAGGAATGACTATTTCATTACCCTTATTTTGCTGTATGGAAACCAAGGCACAGAGAGGTTAAATAACTTGCTAAAGGTTACACAGCTAGAAAATTATTGGGCTGGATTTTTACCGTAGCTAGTCTGGCTCAGAGTCAAGCTCATAACCTCTACACGGTACCTGTTTGTGAGTCAAGAGAACATGTTGTGGGGCATCGTTCCCAACTTTGTGAGGTGCTCCTGATGGCAACAACCTCTGATGTTTCCTGCAGTGAGGACGGAATGTGTTTTAATATTTCAGATTTTGCCATATCCCTGTAATTGTTTCATAAATATTTGGACGTATTTTCTTGGGGTGTATTTTTTAACTTAAGGACTTTTTTTTCTGTCAATAAACAAATTTCTAACTAATGAATTCACATTTCTGTTTATTCTCTTTATCATTAAGGGAGAAATTTGGGGATGAGTAGCCTTAAAACACCTATGAACTATTTTTTTCACCAGATTTGGGTAGAAACTATTGTTAGTGGGGGGTTTTTGCTTGTTTTGTTTTTTGAAAGTATGGCTATTTTTTAAACATGAAAGTCTAGCTTTTGATGCAAAGATTGTACAAAAGAATTTTGGAGCCTTCTGTGTACTCCTGGTGGGGCGAGGTGGGGCGAGGTGGGGGCGGGTTGGGTAAGTACCAATATTTGTATAAACCTCAGTCTCAGCAGTTAACCTTACTCCATGGGGTTGATTAAATGTCCTGAATTTACAATGTCATTTTCATAAAACAGTCAATAACTAACCAACTTTGATATTGCCAAAGGAGCTTGACAATGTGTGCAGGAGAAAGCATCTTTTTTTTTTTTTTTTTTAATGTTTATTTATTTTTGAGACAGAGAGAGACAGAGCATGAACGGGGGAGGGGCAGAGAGAGAGGGAGACACAGAATCCGAAGCAGGCTCCAGGCTCCAAGCTGTCGGCACAGAGCCTGACGCGGGGCTTGAACTCACGGACCGTGAGATCAGGACCTGAGAAGTCAGAAGCTTAACCGACTGAGCCCCCCAGGCGCCCCTAAAGTGTCTGTTTTAAATACGAATGTAACAGCTAATGGTCTTTCCTTTGTGGATGTTTGGAATCACATTTTCACCATTAAAACAAATGCAAAATACTTTCTTGGTGCTTTGCGTGTGTGTGATTAAGAGAGTATTCAAGGTAATTTGGAAAATCAAATTCAATTACAGACATTTATAAAAACTTCGAAACGAATAAATGTATCGGAAAGGATAATGTTAGAAATTCTCTGTCCAAAGAACTTTTTTTCTTTGTAGGTCAAAATAAATTAAGAACGTTTATAGGAGCCAGCCCACCCAAGGACAGCAGGCCAAGGAAGTGCAAGGGACAAAAACTTTCAGTAAAATGTTTGGACTGAAAGGAGAAAGAAAGAACACTTTTCCAGAAGAGGAAGGAGAGAGATACAGTGTAAATTACGGGCCACAGGTAAGCCAGCGGGAGAGACATTTAGAGGAAGTGAATAAGACAGTGGATATTCATACCAGAGAAAAGGTTAGGTGGCTAGAAAAGAGAAATTCATTGACGCTTTAGAATGCAGTGGGATCCCTCAGCCAGTGGCGAGAACAGCTCTCTGCTCCAGACCAGGAGCCATGTCCCCAAATGCCTGGAGACAGCTAATGTTAGAAAGCCGGGGCAAACTAGGTTGGGCGGGGTTGCACTTACACATTTCCTCAACTGTAATATGGTGAAAAGTATTCCTATCCTAGGATTTCTTCTCCCTGAAGTACAACCATACAAAGTGATGGTAGTTCTGGTATTCTCAACCTTGGGCAAGTATCAGAATTGTTTGTTGACTGTAAAATATATCTTAATATATAATATATATTATTACACCATTTCTCAACTCTGATACTCTGAGTCTGCTGCAGAGAGTGGTTGTGGGCATTTCATATTTTTTATAAGACCTTTGATGAACCTCATAGTTTTATTTGTTCAAATGTGTGATGAGACCTATTAGCCACAACTCGTTTGCAGGGTTTTTTACCTGAAGGGCTTAGCTCCCATGTTGAAGGAATGGGGTTCCATGAAATCAGGTTCTCTCTGAGGATGAGCGGGAGGTGAAAAGAAAGCCAGCCACACAGGTTCCAGAGCGAGCCACTCCCTCCCAGGCCACACGACCAAGACCTGTACTCTTCTGAGGGTGGAAGGATCCATGTTTAATATATATCTTTACGTGCATGTTTTAAATTTTTCTGTCCTAACGTTCATGACTTCTGAGTCAGTGTCAGTGAGAAAAATTTATAAATGAAGACATTAGGAGAAGGGAATAGAAAACAGGAAGAAGACGTCAAAATAAAAGTGACGTTTTATTAATGACAGAGTGGGCAAAATAAAATTGGGAGAAAGCTGACCTAGACTTCTGGGTTAAATCTGGGCCCTGTGGTGCCTGGGTGGCTCAATCAGTTGAGCAGCGCCTTGGCGATCTCAACTCAGGTCAAGATCTCAAGGTTGTGAGTTCAAGCCCTGCCTTGGGCTCCATGCTGGGTTTGTAGCCTACTTAAAACAAACAAACAAAAATATATAAATGCAGATGGAACCCGCTGGGCTGTGTAGCAAGGGTGACTCACACCATGTATTTTTTCCATGAAATTGCCATATTATATACACTATTTTTATTTATTTCCATGAATTAAAGAGCATACTGAGATTTCAGTTTTACTTATAATCTCAAACCTTGCACTTTTTCTCTGTAGTGTTTGACATTCCTTCCTACCTAAGTGACCCCATATAAAGTATGTGTTCGAGGTGGGGAGGGGTTAGTAAAAGTCAGGAACCTCAAAATGCTCAATATGGGGGCAGAAGAATGTAATTACTTAATTATTTCGCAAGTGGTACAAATCATATGCCATGCAGAGCTTTCCTACCCTCTGCTGGCTCTCTTTTCTTTGCTAAAACAAGTATGAGGTTCTAACAGGTGGTCTCTCTCAGGCCAGAGTCTCATTTTAAGTATCTGCAATAGGCACCTTTTTGTGAACCAGGATGGAGAGAGGGTGTGCCCTCCCCACCTTTTAACTGGAATAACTGATCTTGGACATTTTCAAAAGCGGCAGCAGGAGGCTAAGGGAAATTTTTGATTTGAAAGGCTCTCTCTTCCAACCACATTCAGATCCAATTCTGCTTTTTTTCTTTTTCTTAACGGGATTAGCCTTGTTTAAAACACCAATAATCTCATCAAAGGCCCTCCAGGGGAGGGCCTTGTAGGCTTTGTAATGACCTTAATCGAGTATTAGCCCTGCCCTGCGATTAACCCCCAGCTACACCAAATGTTTGTTCTTGTCTCTAAACCTGGAGAAGGTTGAAAAGGGATCAGCTGAGGAGGAAAGGGGAGCTTGTCAGGAATTACAGGCAGAACCGAGAGGCCCAGCAGGGCCAGGAAGAAGGTCCAAGGGCAACGCGTTTTCCAAGCCTAGTTGTACATTCCCAGTCACAGACTTTTGTCGAAACAAGAGTCACCCAATAAATGTTTGAAAGAAAACAAGAAGTTTTAATTTGCAAATTTTTTTTTGTTTCCATAGGTCCGGGGCTTACACTGTCCAGCACAAAGAAGGTCATCTAAATACGTCAGTTTAATAGGAATATTAAAAGGAATGGAAGGGAAAGTCCTTTGACCTATAAGCGCACCGTCCTTCACATACCACCTCTACATTCCCCCCAAAAAATCATTCCATAATTTATTAGTTATTAAGTGAAAATACAGACAAACGTGGAGGGGGCGGTCCCTCTACTCAGCGGCTTTGACAGAACACATTCCACTGGCAAACGCGCGCGGAAAAAAGAAACGCAGAACAAAAAAAGAGAAACGGAAGCTTTTCGGCGGAAGGAGAGCTGACCCTCCCCCCCGGGCCGCCCTACTGCCGACGAAGGGCGAGATTCACTAGCCAATCACAACGTTGGAATGTTAATGAGCTCTCTTTGCCCCACCCCCTTGCTGACCTCATGGCGGGGGAACGCGTCAGTGCCTCTTGTTCTCAATCAGGTCCGCAGAAATGCTATTTAAGGAACTGCGTGAGGGTACAACGCTCACTTCGGTTGCAGCCATGTCTGGTCGCGGCAAGGGCGGGAAGGGCCTGGGCAAAGGGGGTGCCAAGCGCCACCGCAAGGTGCTGCGCGACAACATCCAGGGCATCACGAAGCCCGCCATCCGGCGGCTGGCCCGGCGCGGCGGCGTCAAGCGCATCTCCGGCCTCATCTACGAGGAGACCCGCGGGGTGCTCAAGGTGTTCCTGGAGAACGTGATCCGGGACGCCGTCACCTACACGGAGCACGCCAAGCGCAAGACGGTCACGGCCATGGACGTGGTGTACGCGCTCAAGCGCCAGGGTCGCACCCTCTACGGCTTCGGGGGCTGAGCGCCCGGGACCCGCCATATTTCCAAACACAAAGGCCCTTTTCAGGGCCGCCCACAAAGTCACTTAAAGGGCTGTCGTGCTTGCGGAAACGGGATCGGGGGCATGTAAGACTTCCGCAGGGGCAAAACTGGTGAGCAGTAAGATATTCTTGTGTGCGGTACTGTAGCGAGTCTTGTGACGCTTGGGCACACTTAAGATTTTCAAAGAAATACACCTTGGAGTAAATAGGTCAGTAAGTGCTGCCAATGAGAGGGTTCCAGAAGGGAAGTGCGTTCTATTCTACACAAATGGAAACAAAAGATCTTGGCCAACGTCCTTCGGATTCATCCGCATGACCGGAAGCGTCCTGGGCACAAAGCTCCGGTGACCGCAGCCGCGGCTATGTAAATGCAGGTCCTCTGAGGACAAGCTCTGATTGGGTGGCATTCGGTGTGGCAGAAGCTGCGGAGGGTGAGATTCCGGGGCCATTTTCCTGTTGGCCACAAAGGGTTTCATAGCTGTCCCCGGAACCCGAGGAAAAACCTCGGTTGGTTAACTTTGCTTTTAATCCAGGCGCTACACCAGTACTAGGAGCAAAAAGCAGAGGCTCCCGGGACCAGTTCTAGACGGATTTGCTCGGTGCGGGGGGGGGCCTGCTGGCTGCCAGGCGCAGGCCGGGGGTCAGTCCACTGCTGGGCACGGCAGTCACACCAGGGACTCACGGCCTTGCCCGGCAAGTGAAGCGTATTTCGGCGCTGCAGCTCCGACCTGGAAGGGAATCGCCGCCGTGTGCAAGCAAGACATGGGCTGTGCATGATTCTGTTCGACTTCAAACCATTGTTTATTCGTTCTGACAAAATTGTCAGAGGCCCAGTTATAGAAATGAATTTAGAAAGGCCAGGCTCTAGTGTTCTCTTCAATACATGGTTATATGCAAAAGAATGCGTTACGTAATTCTGCATTGGGCTTTGTGGGGTTGCCCCCAATACTACCAAGGCCCCAAATAAATCAGCGGTATGAATTTCATGTTTATAATCATCTTTAAATAAGAATGCCAGTTCCTAAATTGAGAGCTGGAATAAACGAACTTTTCTTAAAACGAAAAAAGATGCTTTGACTCAGACCCTGAGAATTTCCTAATAACAGTTTTTGTTAGGTCAGTTCGGACCTTAACAACTCTGTAACCCCACCATTTCCATACAGGTTTTAGAGTTAATATTCTTCAGCCTGTGGAACACAATCTGGACAAGCCTGTACACTCTCTTTCTTTGTAAATAAAATACATCGACTTATAATTAGACTAATCCTAAAATGAAGCCGTTTCTTAATGTGGCAACATAGTATTTGGAAATATTGAGGATAAGCGCTATTGCAATAGTCTCACAACTGTAAACTGAAAATACTTATTTCTGCTAATCAAGTGAAAAATCGCCCAGATTTAAAAACTTCCCCTTCATCCGGTTTGTTACAAATTTTTTTTAAAAATTTTATGTTTATTGTAGAGAGAGAGAGAGAGACAGACAGACGTAAGAGAGGGGCAGAGAGAGGGAGACAGGATCCAAAGCAGGCCCCAGGCTCTGGGCTGTCAGCACAGAGCCCCATGGCCGGGGCTGGAACCCACAAACCGGGAGATCATGGCCTGTTCTGAAGACGCTTAACCAACTGAGCTACCCAGGCGCCCCAGAAGCTTGTTACAATTTGATTCCTGTATATATTGACACCCCCCCCCCCCCCCCCGCAAAGTTGTGAGCAGTGAGTTATGAAACCCTGTTTACAATGTCCCGTGCGCAAGTGTGAACTGGACCGTGGCGCTTGGAAAGAAGTCACCTATGTTTGTGCACGGAGCTGATCTCCACTCCTTCCTCCACCTAAACGCAGGTATTCCCAGCTAAGGATGGGGGATATACAAGGCCGTGTACCCATTTATTTTTATTTATCCTGGGAGTGCAAGCAGGGGGAGGGACAGAGAGGAAGAGAATTCCAAGCAGGCTCCACACTGACGGTGCAGAGCCTGATGTGGGGCTCGAACTCAGGAACCTGTGAGATCATGACCTGAGCCCAGGATCAAGAGTCGGACACAAACGACTGCGCCCCCCCCCCCAGCCCCCTCCCCCATACGCTGTGTTGTAACTAGAAACATTTAAGCTCTTTGGGACCAGGCAACGCAGAAAAAAATTTCAAATACTGGAATCCCTATTGGGCGACAACACATCTGACAAAACTTTCCACATCTTACAATGAACTTGCTTAGTAGACCGTGCGGTGACCTATTTACGAACTTCTAAGCTTCCAGTGCCAAGCCCTTTTTAAAGCATTTGGGGTGGCTCTTAAAAGAGCCTTTGGGTTCTTTGAGAATCAGCCTTCGGTTTACTTCTTGGACGCCACCTTCCTGGTGCTGGTTTTCTGCTGGGTGACCTTGGCCTTCCCAGCCTTGGGCTCCCCTGCTCGGGCCTTTCCTGGGCTCTGCGCCGGCCGCCTGCCCCGGCCTCCCTTAGCCTTCCTGCTGCCTCGGGGTGCTTTCGGGGATGTTGCTGCCCGAGGCTTCTTGGCCTTCTGGGTGGTCTTGGCACTCTTCGGGGACTTCGAATCCTTGGAGATCAGCTTCTTCGCCTTGGCAGAAGTGGGCCTTTTGACCTTGCTCTTGCGGGGTTCAGGAATGGCCTTCTTGTTGAGCTTGAAGGAGCCCGAGGCGCCGGTGCCCTTGATCTGCACCAGGGTGCCCTTACTCACCAGGCTCTTGAGGCCCAGCTTGATTCGGTTGTTGTTCTTCCCCACGTCGTAGCCGGCGGCCGCCAGCGCCTTCTTGAGCGCGGCCAAGGACATGCCAGCTCGCTCCTGGGACACCGCGAGAGCCTCCGTGATCAGCTTGGACACAGAAAGGCTCGGGGTCTTGCGACTTGAGCCTGGCATGCCCACCGGCTTTCTCCCCCTCCTCTTAGCTGGAGGATGCTCCACAGGGGCCGGGGCCGTGTCAGCTGTGGCCACGGGAACCGTCTCCGACATGTCACGGAGACAGAAACAGCGAAGCGAGGTACCAAGCAAAGCGTAATGTGCAGTGGGGTAGGGGTGAACAGGGAGCCTCAAGGCCTTATATAGGGCACGGCGCGCTGTGATTGGTGCATCGCCAGGCACCGCCCCGCCCCTCGGGGGAGGAGCCTTTGTGTTTCTTTCACCCCCAAAAGTTGGATCCCACACAAATCCTCTGAGCAGCATCGCCCAGGGTTTACTGCTGAGTGATCCGTGGAGATCCGGATTTCACGTGCCTTTTCACCTTTTCATGAGAAATGACCTTGCATGCCCGAAGTATCAGATAAAGCCCTTGATTTTCGGCGAAATTCAAGGAGAAGAAGAAAACTTGCTCTTTTCCTTGTAATGTAAAAGTAAGTTTTAGCGCAAAACTTACCTCATCTCTTCTGAGTAGTTTTCCAAACGGCGGGCTTCCAATCGGTGGAGAAAATAAGTTATTCACGCACTGGTTTTTATGGGAAATTCTCTATGTATGTGAAGGAAATAACACAGGTCGCTTAAATGGCTCCCTGTGTAGTTAGACGATGCTTCTAGAATCGGCCAAAGAGTGCAGAGTACGACTTTATTTGGGCAAACACAATCTAAGAAACCATAACCTGCAAGGTATGTGGGTGGCATGTGACCCAAACCAGTCCTCCGTCCATGCAGTTTGATAGAAGACCCTTAAGACTCACACATGATATCTGCTTAGTCCAAATCAGGTCTGTCACCTCCGTGGCTGACGTCCTCAACTGAATTTTGCTTCTGTTTTCAGTCACCAAACCCCACTCCACCCCACCCCCACTGCCTGATGCCAAGCACACACACGGAAAAAGAGACAGTCCTTATTCTCAATCGCCTATAAAACGGGAGGCAGGAACGGTGGCTGAAGAGTTAAGTGGGAACCACAGGCCCAGATCTCTAACAGAACTGAGTTGGCAGATGTGCCTGCAAAGCTGGAAGAGAGTTCTCGCAACAAGGTTCAGGAGGCTTCTTTGGGCTTGTCCTAGGACTTGCCTCTGTAAGACGACCAGATTGGGGGGGGGGGGGGGGGGGTTGTTCTTCAAGGCCAGACCTTTCAGGAGGAGAGCAACGCGGTGCCGCCAAAGCTCCCCGGGGTTCAGCGGAGGAAAACCCCATAGGGACCATCTCGTGGAGATCCCCAAATGCTCGCGAGAAGTTGGTTATTCTGCAGGCGGGAGAACCGCCTGAAGGCTTTAAGGAGAGGATGTGCCTACTGGTGCTGTAGTTGTCTTGGTTTTAGAGTTTTCACAGAAACAATCATTATTGAAAATGGCCCAGGGTCGCCTGGGTGGCTCAGTTGGTTAAGTGTCGGACTTCCGCTCGGGTCATGATCTCGCAGTCCGTGAGTTCGAGCCCCACGTCGGGCTCTGTGCTGACAGCTCAGAGCCTAGAGCCTGGAGCCTGCTTCGAATTCTGTGTCTCCCTCTCTCTCTGACCCTCCCCCGTTCATGCTCTCTCTCTGTCTCAAAAATAAATAAACATTTAAAAAAATTTAAAAAAAAAATGGCTCAATGTCAGAGGTTGGTGGTGTGTTTCTGTAGCCTAAGAAAGACAAGGGCTTCGGCTTTGTGGGAAAGGAGAGAGTCTACGTGTGAAATATTTCTGAAGTGAAAATCAAAACATGAGACTTTCCAACTTCCGGGTGCAAAGTGAGATAGCAAAGTCTCTTCCTCTGTCTGGCTCATGGGCACGTGCTTACACACACACACCGGGAACAAAAATTCAGGAAACAGGGCGTCTGGGCAGGCCTGTCGGTTAAGTGTCCGACTTAGCTCAGGTCATGATCTTGCAGTTCATGAGTTCAAGCCCCGCGTTGGGCTCTCTTCTGTCAGCACGGATCTCACTTTGGACCCTCAGTTTCCCTCTCTCTCTCTGCCCCTCCCCCGATTGGCCTCTCTCTCTCTCTCTCTCTCTTTCTCTCTCTCAATCTCAAAGAGTAAATACACCTTAAAAAACATTGAGAAAACAATAACCACCTGAAGTGTCTGCATTCTGATACTTCCTAATCTATTTCATTGTTTAAAATGCTGGTTGCAAACTATGGGATTGATTTCACAACCCACTAATGCGCTGTGACCCTCCCGTTTGAAAAATCTTTTTTCAGGTTACAAGGTTACAAGAGGTTACAAGAGCATCTTACTGAGGACCTATTTCAGGGTTTCTTTACAATGTTTCTTTACTTGTGAGAGACAGAGCCAGAGACACAGTGCGAGTGGGAGAGGCGCAGACAGAGAGGGAGACGCAGAATCTGAAGCAGGCTGCAGGCTGCAGGCTCAGAGCTGTCAGCACAGAGCCCGACGCGGGGCTGGAACCCATGAACCTGAGCCCAAGTCTGACGCTAAACAGACAGAGCCACCCAGGCGGCCCAAGGACCCTAAGTTTTAACACGGGTTTGGTTTCCCGGACCCTCGGTGTGACCTCTGAGTACTTGTGCTTGGAGGTCAGGTTGTGAAGTGGATTGATCCTTGTAATTAATTACACGTTGACAGAAGATGTCATTCCATTGCTTTACAAGTAACAAAGAATTGGGAGCACCCGGGTGGCTCAGTCCATGGAGCGCCCGACTGCGGCCCAGGTCATGATCTCCCCATTTGTGGGTTCGAGCCCCGCGTCGGGCTCTGTGCTGACAGCTCAGAGCCTGGAGCCTGCTTCCCATTCGGTGTCTCTCTCTCTCTCTCTCTCTGCCCCTCCCCCACTCATGCAAGTGCTCTCTCGCGCTCTCTGTCTCTCAAAAATAAATAAACATTAAAAGTAACAAAGAATTGGAGAATTTTAAAAATGCTTACATTCCGCAATTTGAAACCTAGAGAGAGGACCATGATTCATATCTTGCACTGGAAATCTAAACGCTACCATGAACACCCACACACACAGCGCTTACGCTGTGTCGTCATCATCCCAGTTATTTCCCCTTCAAAAAAGGAAAAACTGTAGAAGCTAAGTTTATAGTTAAGAAACTGAGTCACAGAAAAGTCATGAAACTCACCCAAGGTCTTAGAGCTAGGAAGCAGGAGGCTGGCTTCAGAAGGCTCTGGCTAGTTATGCACATCAGCTGTGTTGGAGCATTTATTTTTTTTCTTCCTCTTAATATGTCAGGACTGTTCGTGTAATTCCATTTTTTTTTTCAACGTTTATTTATTTTTGGGACAGAGAGAGACAGAGCATGAACGGGGGAGGGGCAGAGAGAGAGGGAGACACAGAATCGGAAACAGGCTCCAGGCTCTGAGCCATCAGCCCAGAGCCTGACGCGGGGTTCGAACTCACGGACCGCGAGATCGTGACCTGGCTGAAGTCGGACGCTTAACCGACTGCGCCACCCAGGCGCCCCTTATTAAAATTTTTTTAATGTTTATTTATTTTTGAGAGAATGAGAAACAGTGTGAGCACGGAAGGGGCAGAAAGAGAGGGAGATACAGGATCCAAAGCAGGCCCCAGGCTCTGACCTGTCAGCACAGAGCCCAACGAGGGGCTTGAACTCGTGAACCATGAGATCATGACCTGAGCCAGAGTCGGATGCTTAACTGACTGAGCCACCCAGGCACCCCTAGAGCACTTGTGTTTGTGGACCAATAATATAATTTTATCTTGAAAAACTTTCTATTGTGGGAAAGTCACCCTTCCAAACTCTCATTATTGAAACAATACTCCTGCTGTAAACATTTCCTTAGATCAACTTCTGATGGCAGTTCTTCTGAAGTCAAACAATGGAAGCGATCACAAAGAAAATAAGAGAACTGTTTTCTTTTAAAAATATAATAAAATTATTCTCTCATGATATGGGAACTATACAGCCCATTCTTTTTTTTTTTTTTTCTTTTTTTTTTTTTTTTTACATTTATTTATTTTTGAGAGACAGAGCACAAGTGGGGGAAGGAGCAGGGAGAGAGGGAGACACAGAATCTGAAGCAGGCTCCAGGCTCCGAGCTGTCAGCACAGAGTCCGATGCGGGGCTCGAACCCATGAACCGTGAGATCATGACCTGACCCAAAGTCGGACGCTTAACTGACTGAGCCACCCAGGTGCCCCAGCAGCCCATTCTTAATATTAACATTCTAGTCTGTTGTTTAAAAACAATGTTTACCCTATATTTCTGTGTGTGTGTGTGTGTGTGAGTAAAATAAAGGCTTCTCTAGATTTTCACTGTGTTCAGTGAGATTCACGGGGCTTCACTTACTAACGTGTCCACCCTATATATTTCTTGGATTTTCCTGGTATCTAAGTTTTAGAACTACCTTGTAAAACTGTTATCCCTTTGTCATATGTTTCTTCTTTTTTCAGTAGCTGTTTTTGAACTTCATATTTGGCTTTCCACTATCTTTAACAAACACTATTTCACAATTAACCTTAACTCTTCTTCAACTGACTTCTTCCGTTTTGAATTATTCTATTTCGATTGACTGCTTGTTCAGCTATGGAGTAACTATTTTGTTTGTTTTGTAGGAAGGGCATGTGTATAATTTCATGCTTTGTGAAGGTTGTCTCTAAAAGTCATCAAGTGTTCGGGGTACCTGGGTGGCTCAGTCGATCAGGCATCCGACTTCAGCTCCGGTGGTGATCTCCCAGTTCGTGGGGCAAGCCTCGCATGGCATCGGGCCCTGTGCTGACAGCTCAGAGCCTGGAGCCTGCTTCAGATTCTGTGTCTCCCTCCCTCTCTGCCCTTCCCTGACTTGTGCTCTGTCTCTGTCTCTCAAAAATGAATAAACGTTTACAAATTTTTTAAAAATAAATAAAAGTCATCAAGTATTGAATATCAAATGCAGGTACGATGCTGTTCCAGGGCTGAGGGACAGAAAAACAACATTTTTTTTTTAAATTAAGAAAGAGGTATTACTCGGTCTTTAAGCTACAGAAGTTACCATTTTCTTTATTTGGGAGATAAGATTTAAACCTAGGCACTGACAGAGGCCTGGGTGGCTGAGTCAATCAGTTAAGCGTCCGACTTTGGCTCAGGTCATGATGTCAAAGTTCGTGGGTTCAAGCCCTGAGTCAGGCTCTGTGCTGACAGCTTGGAGCCTGGAGCCTACTTCAGATTCTGTGTCTCCCTCCCTCTCTGCCCCTTCCCTGCTTGTGCTCTCTCTCTCTCTCTCTCAAAAATAAATAACCATTAAAAAATTTTTAGTATATGCACTGACAATTCTTGGGTGCGGAGATCAATGTCGAAACCAATAACCTGCCCAGGTGGTTCACAATGGAGGACTTCGAGAGGGTGGCGGGAAAGTCTTCTTCTGTTGAGTCAGATGGACCTGAATCACTTGTTCAGCCTGTTTCTGCTGCTCCTTACGAAACTGAACACCTTCCGAAGGAGTTCTAGAAACTTCTCAGAGGACAGAGGAGCTAAACCTGCCACCATCCAATTAGGAAGCACTAGAAATGCCTGACCAAGAAGAAAAGCTATTTGTGTAACTGGGACCTCCCCCGCCCCCCCATTCAGGTGACCTTATTTCTGTTCTTCCAGACGTTCCGACCTCTCTTATTAGCTATTTATATGTAAGCAAAGACAGGTGCTCATATCGTGCTGTTTCATTTGTGAATAACACATATATAGACTTCCGTCCAAAACCTTTGTGCTAACGTGACCGAAACGATCCTCCTAAGCCACACAGATGCCAATGAGCCAGTCTTTGAAAGTCCGGAGACACAAGCATTGGAACTCGTGAATTTTCTGTTGCACTTTAATACAGAATACAGAAGCATCAGACAAAAAAGCAGGAAGCCTTTTCTTTTAACTTCCCGATAGTAATCCAGTAGACCTCAGATGGCCCTTGTCTAGTTCCCCTTGATCTCACCCCTTCTTCCAGGCTGGAGCATAGATTCGCCCTCCAGAGGCGCTGAAGATGGCCGTGAGGTTGAAAACTACAAGGGGGTGGAAACTGAACAGCTGACAGCACAGGGTGCTAGAGAAGCCTGTGTACCTGGGCTTATTTATTAAACAAAATAATAATAAACATTTTACAATAGATATCTTTCCAGTTTATTTACCTGTCTGAGGCACTACTCTAGGACCCCTGCGAAAGCCTGCCTTGCCACACATATAAACCCCAATGCTGCAAGGATAGCGTTAGGCTTTATATCTCTCTCCACCGCAGAGGTGAAAGTGGTTTTGCACACAGTTTGCACTGCAGTTTTGCATGAAGCGCGATGTTTTTCCTAAGCGAGTGGTCAGAGCATATTTATTCGAGCTGAAGCATTCCTCTTCCTGTGACAAGTCTTAGTCTAGTGCTGGCTCTGGGGACATGTGACTCTGGACCCTCTGAGGCTACTGTCTGCCTGTGGCACGGGGGAGCCCTGGCCTTGGAATGAGGACGAGCGGGTTCTCCCACCTTGCCTCTTTCTGATTCTTAATGATCTTGGCCAAATATAACTGTATTTCTCCTGGGCTTACTCACTTTCCTGGTCTGTGTGTCACAGCAATGACACCGTCTTAGTCTGCTCGGGCCACCAGAACAAAATGCCGTAGATTGGGAAGTTTAAACAATAGAAATTTATTTCCTCATGGCTCTGGAGACTAGGAATCTGAGATCAGACTGTCAGCGTGGCCGAATTCTGGTGACAGCTCTTTCCCAGCCTGTCGTTGGCTGTCTTCTTGCTCTGTCCTCAAACGGCCTTTCCGTGGCTCATGCACGCTGGGAGAGCTAGCTTTTCCTCCTCCTGTTCAGATAAGGCCACCAATCATTTTGGACTAGGACCTCATTTTACAACTTCTTTCACCTTAAATACTTGCTGAAGCCCTGCCTCCAGACACAGTCACACTGGGAGGTAGGGCTTCGACGTATGAATTCTGGGGGGGACATAATTCAATCCACAGTACACGCTTTTCTCATGGAGCAGTTAGACGCTCTCAAGAGACAATGCAGGCAAAAGTAATTTCAGCTACACACAGCCAAATGCAGTTCATTATTCCAGCACAGTCCTGGACAGAGGAGGCACCTGACTGACAAATACTAGTTTTTGGTCTTAACCAAACAGCCTGCTTATTCTCCATATGGTGACCCCCCGGGGGACAATCGTGGTCACGGGCATCATTAGGCCGCCCTTCGTTTCTTACAGGATCACAGCTAATGAAAATGTGGGGGGAAAGTACACTCGCTAATAACGAAGGAGCTGGCATTTCTATTATTATTATTATTATTGGCCTGTCAGGTTAATAATGCTTTAAAAAATTCTCAGTGTAAACAGTATGTTGGGATTATAAATTGGCATGGTCCTTCTAGATGGCGCTCTGGCAATGTTTTGTATTAAGAGCCTTAAAAAATGCTGTGACCTGGTGATTTAGTATTTCTAGTTCTAGAAGTCTATCCTAAGGAGATAATCACATATTTAAACAAAGATGTGTGATCTGTATGATCTATAATGCATAAAAATAGAACTCAATCTAGATAGCCAATAACAGAGGACTAATTACCCAAGTAATGATACATTCATAAAAAAATTGTGTTTCTAGGGCTGCCTGGGTGGCTCAGTCGGTTAAGCATCTGACTTTAGCTCAGGTAACAGTTCATAATTTTTTTTTTAACGTTTTTTATTTATTCTTGAGAGAGACAGAGCATGAGTGAGGGAGGGGCAGAGTGAGAGGGAGACACAGAATCCGAAGCAGGCTCCAGGCTCTGAGCTGTCAGCACAGAGCCTCACATGGGGCTGGACCTCACAAGACGTGAGATCATGACCTGAGCCAAAGTTGGACACTCAACCAACTGAGCCACCCAGGCGCCCCAACAGTTCGTAAATTTAAGCCCCACATCAGGTTCTCCGCTGTCAGCATGGAGCCTGCTTTGGATCCTGTGTCTCCTTCTCTCTCTGTCCCTCCATTGGATCCTCCCTCTCCCTCTCTCAAAAGTAGACAAACATTTTTAAAAGCTGTGCTTCTAAGCATATTACCTAGAAAATTATATATGTGTATCTATGGCATGGTACCTAAATTTGCTTTATATATGATATATGTTATGAGTGTACCTTATGTATTCATATTCATCTATACATATTTGTCACATACATATTAAAAGGAAGTACCAGAACACCTGGGTGGCTCAGTCGGTTAAGTGTCTGACTTCGGCTCAGGTCATGATCTCGCGGTTCATGAGTTCGAGCCCCACATCAGGCTCTGTGCTGACAGCTCGGAGCCTGGAACCTGCTTCAGATTCTGGGTCTCCCTCTCTCTCTGCCCCTCCTCCGCTCATGCTCTCTCTCTCTCTCAAAAATAAACATTAAACAAATTTTTTGGGGAAAAAAAAAAAGACATACCAGGACTATTTTAATTTCTTCTTTATATATTTTTCTTTTTACACACTTCTACAATAAACATTTAATATTTTTATACTCAGAAAAAAATATTTTAGCCAGGTTCTTACTGAGCCTTCCATGATCATTAAAAATATTTCCATTTATCCTCTCGTAACGTCGCTCGTTGTTTTATGCGAGAGATGCCGCGATGGTTAGCAGTGAGCAGTGGTGGGAAAAGATGTCTAAAACCCGTCGGCTCCTATGAAAAGAGAGAGATTGAGTGATCAATTCATTTCTATAATTCATCAGATACCTGACACTGTACTTGACTCTGAGACAACAGCGGTAACGGCAACGGCTAATTTCACTGGGAGCTCGTTCTGCGCCAGGCAGTGTGTGTTCTAAGCGCTTTATTGATGCCAACGCATTTAATCTTGGAGCAACCTTATGAGGCACCTGCTATCGTTCTGTTCGCTGGATAGATGAGAAGGCGAAGGTTAAGCTTCCCAGGTGACACGGCTGTTGGGTGGTGATTCACACCCTCTGGAGTCTCTGTAGACTCTTAAATAAAGGATGAATATGGTTCCGTCAGTGTCTCCTAAGTTACATTTGAGCGAAGTCTTGAAGGACGAGTAAGAATTTGTCGTGTCGGGGTTTTTCACAAAGGTACCGCAGTGACAAAGGCCAGGTGGTGGGGGTTGTCTAAGGTGGGGTGTTTGGGGGTGAGTTGGACTGCCCGTGAGGGGCGAGGAAGGCCCTTGGCACGGCCATGGGTTGGAGTTCCAGCTCGGTATTCCCACAGGGAGCGGTTGAAACCATCCCCGAAGCCACCCTTCTCTCGGGTGTCCGTCGCGCTGCTAACAGATGAAGTCACCCCCACCACCTTTGAAACAAGTCAAAGGAAACATATCTAATGGAAATGCGCCCAAATAAATGCCTAGTCTGTTTCTTGAGATGTTACAAAATGCATTTTTCCCCCTCGTCTTGACAAACAAGCAGAGGCAAACCTGATTTTATCCCCGGAGGCGATGGAACCCCATGCAGGAAGACATTGGCAGGGTTTCCTTGTTAGGGAACACTCCCCCCCCCCCTTTCAATGCATGCGGACTGACACGACCCTTTGGCGGGGACATCCGGGTTCTGTGACAAGTGTTCGCACACCTGGCGGGCCTGAGGACTCATAACTATAACCCGTGCTGGACACGTCTAATGCCCAGGCGATCATTTCACTTTACAGACACAGAGACTTTGCTGCACGTTTTGTATGGACTTACAAAAGGGCCATCACGGTCACATTCAGGTAAGTTTTAGGAGAGATTCTCCTGAAGCAGAGCCTGGTGGTCTGTGGGCGGACGAGGGAAGGCAGTTCTCTCTCTTTAACTGGTGAGGGACAGTCTGCCCCTCACACCACCGCCCACCTCTGCTGACTCAAGATGTGACCTCTGATATTCCGAGAGTGCATTTCACGGACTCACTGCCCCTTCAAATGTCATGGTCTGAACAATGACAAGGGCCACGTGTGGCTTTAAACCCCTTGAAGAGGCCCCCAATTTAAGGCCCGCGCTGGAGGCATCCCCCCCGCTCTCCCTCTGTGAGCTCACACATAATCTCGCCCGCTCACACCCGAACGAACACACAGACTGTGGAACCAGAGAAGGAGGGACAGGTCCTCGAAACACGCCAGAGGGACAATGGTGGACTTTGATTTCTCTTCTTTTCTTCATCACTCGTTCTTCTTCCCCGTGTGCTTTCCAGCAACCGTTTTATTGTTTGGGAATTAACTGGGTTAATAGAGCAAACCTTCAGAACGGTGCTTGGCTAAGTGCGACCCCAGTGTTAGCAGCTATGGTTACATTAAGCATTTTCATTAGTGAACATATTAAAATGACAGGCACTGCCACATGTGACCCACCTTTCCTTTCCCACATTCTATATAATTGTGTATAATAACTATTGTTTATTGTCTGTCTTCTCCAGCCACGATGTGAGCCCCGGGACGGCAGTGACTTTGTCCCCTTCCAAGGAGACGGTCACTGATGGTGAGAGGGTGGCCCTTCAGGGCTGGGGGAGAAAAGAAAGAACTGAGTCACCCCACGGCTCCCTCCTCATTCTTTTATTTTATTTTTGGGACAGAGAGAGACAGAGCATGAACGGGGGAGGGGCAGAGAGAGAGGGAGACACAGAATCGGAAACAGGCTCCAGGCTCTGAGCCATCAGCCCAGAGCCTGAGGCGGGGCTTGAACCCATGGACCACGAGATCGTGACCTGGCTGAAGTCGGACGCTTAACCGACTGCGCCACCCAGGCGCCCCCCATTTTGACCTTTAAGAGGGCCCGGAGGGTGAGAGGGAGAGGGATTGGGAAGAAAGCTGGACCTCGTGACTCCCAAGCACTTGCTTGCTCTGAATCCATCGGCTTTTTTTGCGCCGACCCACGCAGCCGGTCCGCATTTTCCCACTTCTCTGGCAGGTTAGGGGTGCTGGGACTGAGTTCCGATCAAAATCATGTGGACGGAATAACGTGTGCCGCTTCGGGGCCTGGCCCGTGAAAGCCTCCTTCTTCTGTCTGCAGGCCGGATGTCCGGGCTCCAGCAGAGATCTCTAAGACCCGGGGACATCTGAGGCACCAGGCGGAAGGAAACTGTCCCTGAGGGACCATGGAGTCGAGCCCCATCCCCCCATTGTGACGGGACACTATACAACACTGTGTAACAGAGTGACACATATCTATTGTGGTTAGCCCCTAGGTTTGGGAGATCTGTTTCATAGAACAGGGTCACCCACCTTGTTTTGACCTGAGGCTTGTCTCCTGAAGCAGACTCAACATTGTTATTCGTAGTAGCACCTTGATCCTGGATCTGGTCTCCCAGTCAAGCCCGGAGCACCCTGGGGCCCCCTGCTCAGAACTTCATTCCTCGTTCATCACGGCAGCCCCCACCTCATCGTCCTCATGCCTTAAGCCCGCCTTTGTTGTTTTGTTTTGGTTTGGCTTTTGGTTTTTTGGATGACACTTGCCTTCTGAAAGATCAGACATTTTAGCTATTTATTCTGTTTTTCAATCTTACCTTCCTAGAGTCCTAGCTCTTCGAGGGAAGGGATTTTGTGATTTTATTCACTGCTATATGCACACGGGACCTTGGGACACAGGCGGCATTCCACAAAAATTAGTGAATGAACTGATTCATTCTGTCATTTATGTGTGTGGCTGTGCACCAGGCCCGGCAACAGCCCCTAGGGATACTGTGGTGACCAAATCAGAGCCCAGAGCCTGTTGGACAAGCCTAGTAGACAAGGGGTCACAACTAAGTACAAACTGTGCAATGCTCACACCGGACAACTGGGAGGCGATGGGCCGGAAGATGCCTGTGGGATGGTGATGAGTAGGGGTTTCTAGGCAAGAAGGAAGGAAAAAAATTTTTTTTAAAAAATGGAGGTCCAGTGTATGTGGGTGGCAGAGAGCCAGGAAAGCAGGGTGTTGGAAGACAAAAGAGAGGGGAGAAGGAGGGCCCAGGCACAGGGTGGAGGGGAAGGGCGTGTCAAAGTGCGCTGGAGAATCCTAAAGGCAAGATAAGTATCCCCTTCAGGCACATGGGGACCACCCAAGATGCCCCAGTTCACACGCCCCACCAGACAGAGGCCCCGCCGCCCTTCCCCCCAGTTCCTGCTGATTAAAATCTCTGGTCATTTTAGGGCAGTGAAAAGCCTCTGTGTGATATTATAATGATGGATGGATGTCATGACACATTTGTCCGAACCCATAGAATGTACACGACGAAGAGGGAACCGCAATGGCCAACTATGGTCCCCGCGCGATTGTGATATGCCGGTGTAGGGTCATCCAAAAGAGTGCCATTTTGGTGAATGATGTTGCTAAGGTGGGAGGCTACGCACGTGTGGGGACTCCGGGTATATGGAAATCTGTACCCCCCTCTCAATTTTGTTGTACACCTAAAAATGTTTGAAACATATGTATGTGTCTGTGTGTGTGTGTATATATATGCATATATAAGCTCTAAATATATATAAATATAAAAGCATATGTATGCCCTAAATACACACACACACACACACACACACATATATACATATATATATATATATATATATATATATATATATATATATATAAAAGAATATAGGAAAAATTTGCAATCCATTCAGTCTTATTTATGTTTAGAACTGACTGGGCCAAGTTCCAGCTCTAACCCTGACAATCAAGACCCCTGAGCACTCTCCCAGACCTTCCCCAAAGCCCTCACCCTGACGCCCGCCAGGTATCACTGACCCACCCTCCCGCCTAGCAGCTTCCCTTCCCTTCGCGGTCTGAGAATCTGCACCATCTCGGTACGATTCTTAAATACACGATTTCATTGACTTTTCTCAGCTGTAAAAACTATATTTATTTCAGTGCCCTAAAGCCCAAATGTGTGTGTGTTTTCAAACCTAGCACCCAATATCTCTCGCCACAGCTATTTAAGCAAGTCCGGCAGTAAAAGGGGCACATTTCCATCTTCAGTATTTTTGTGTTTTTATATGCTGTCCCACAGCGGAGTTTGGGCCAATAAGAAATAACCGAGGAGAAAAGGGAAAAGAAAAATAAAGGAAAAGAAAATAAAGGAGAAAGTGAAGAGAGGAGGGAGAAAAGAATGAGAACAAAGGTTTATCCTTGTGGCTTTTGAAGGCAAGTCTTTTGCTTGGAGCACTTGAGAGGGTCGGAAGACAAGTTTAGTCTAAGGGATGAGGTCAAGGTTTCACGCCAGTATTGCCTCCTCTAGGTACGTCTGTCTCCTCCTCGATGAGAGCAGCCCTGCCACTGCCGTTCCTTTGTCCTGTCAGAGCCAACAGCTGGGACATCTAACACCACGAAAAACCATAGCAGAAAGAAACAGGCCTTTCTATCAACTACAATGCACATTGCATACCGGATGATAAAGCTACCTAAGTCTTCAACTGAGCCAACCAAAGCCTTCCTCTTCCTCACTCAAAAAGTAGCTCATTTTCCAGATTTACTCTCTTCTCCTTAAATTATAATGAACCCACAGTGCTTGAAGATGTCAAGCTGATTGGCAGAGTCTAGACATTTTCATCCGAGCCTAGAATATCTTGCAGGAAAGGTCACCGGCAGATGTGTATTCGGCCCCATTTCTTTTTCCGCTTGGTCATCCAGGATGGCCCAGGGTGAAAGTTTGGAAAAACTAACGTTTAATGCCTTTTAATTTAGGACATCTGGGACTACTTAGCAAAGTGCTGAATCTACACACCTTCCAAATCTGGAAGACTCAAGAGAAATGCGGGGATTATTCTTTATGCCCTTAGGAAGAGGCCTAGAGAGGTCATTAAATATGGGGTGTGGTGCGGGGGGCGGGGGACTGCATTTTCTTTCAACCTATTGGACCAGGGTAAAACATGGTGAAATCGGTTGGCATTCTTTTTATATCAGATCACTTGTGAAATTCCCGATTTATGAAAAACCGGCTTTTACCAAGATCATCATAATCTGCCTTAGGTCCCTTTAGGGATATAAAAAAGGCTATAAATGAAGTTTGTCAAATATCAGCAGACACTGAGCACTGCCATGTGCGGGGCACTCTTCAAAAGTGCTTTCTGTGCGTTAAAGATCTTTAATCTCCACAAACATCTAGAAGGTAGACGCTATTACCATCATCCTCAAGACACCAGCGAGGCCAGGGGTGCCTGGCTGGCTCAGTTAGTAGATCATGTGACTCTTGATCTCGGGGTCATGAGTTCAAGCCCCGTGTTGGGCATGGAGCCTACTTAAAATAAAAAAAAAAATAACAATTAACAAAAAAGACACAAATGAGGACACTGAGGCACACAGATGAGATGAGGATTTGCCTCAGTCTCACAGCTAATAAGTAGGGAGCTGGGGGGGGGGGTCAAACCTGGAGATTCTGTCTCCAGACGCTATGCTTTTTTCACCATGGAGCTATTTTACTCCCATGATACCATCCCTGGGATGAGTGCTTTATATTTCCTGTTTCATGTAATCCTCACCCCAGCTTCATGAGTAAGCAATTATTACCACCCAGCGGCTCAGAGCGGTAGGTTTGTCAAACAGAAACTCAAAGACATTTGGGTAATTACCAGCCGGCTGTTTTCCTGCGTACAAAGCAATACATTGATTTCATCCAACAAAGTCAAAAAAGATGATTCTATAACAGAGATGGGGGGGGGGGGAGAAAAAGCCTGCAGAGTAAGAAGAGGATGTTACGTTTGTGCATTATTTTTAGTCTGGACAATCTGTTCTTACACAGACCAAGGAGGACTTTCAAAGAAAATAATTAGCGATTCTTCAGAAACTCTCAAGATTGTCTGTGGAGCACGGGACAGGCTGTCTCTGCATAGAATATTCCTCCATCCCTCAGTCACCACCACCATCTTGGGTAGGCCATGTCTCCACCATTTCTGGCACAGGAATTTCTCAACTCCCCCACGTTTGACTTTGGTCAAAAAAGGTATGAGAGTAATCACACACATATAAGTATTTGAAGTCAAGGTAGTCTCCAAGTGTTTAACTGGCTTGTCTTACTTAGAATAGTTCTCAAAGATCATTCTGATATATTTTAGTTAAACGTGTATCATTTTTCTTGACTATTTCCATTGTAATTTGAGCCACAGTCAGAAGCACTCATTCTTGTTTAGGAAATTTTAGCCAAGGTATGGAGGTCTAGGCTCTGAGGAATCCTATCCTATTCTATTCTATTCTATTCTATTCTATTCTATTCTATACTGAGGAAGACCAAATCCAAAGTCGAATTGTTGGAAAGACGGATACTGGAGAAAAAGGCAAAACAGAGAGGAAGAAAAAGGAAGAAAACAGTCGACTCTAGATCTCATCTTGATCTGTAGAATCATAAGAGCAAGACTTCTTATTTCCAGAATTCTGGAGAGTTTTTAATGAGTCTCGGATTGTGTTTCCAATAGGAACTTAGACCAAAGTGGTGAGATTCCACATATGTCTGCACTGAGAATCAAATATCCCTCTGTCCTGGAGCGTAAAAACAATGTTTTTAGTTAGAAGTCCTGCAGATGGCCTTTTCTACCATTGCTATAAAGCTGACATTTCTATTTGATTTTATTTTACATTACTATTTTATTTTATTTTATTTTATTTTATTTTATTTTATTTTTTAGAAAGGCAGACTGCCACGTGCAGGGCCTCATACGGACGTATCAGGAATCTTGGAAGCTTGAGTCCCCTACTTCCTCCTACAAATGGACCTTGAGAGCTTGTTGGGAGATTCTGGCGGGAGAGCACAGCTACTCCCGTACCTTTGACCACAGAATGGTCCTCCTGTATTGGGGAAGGTCATCCTCTCCGACCTAGCACAGCCCCGGAAGGGACTCACATGGAGTTGTGAGGGAGGAAGGGGGACGCCAGCCTAGCCAGCCAGACCAGCCAAATCAACCCTGGCCAGCAGTGGGGTGACAGATGTCATAGCAAGACACTTCTTGAAGTCTCTTTGAATGCAGTCTATAAGTGTATATTTTGTAGAAGTGAGTGTGGTGACATCTTTTCAAAGGTAACTTCCATTTGCTCAATTATGATAGTGTATGAATAGCATTAGTTATTCATAATATACAACAACGTCAGAACACCCCAAAGCAAAACATGTCAAAAGAGAAGAGAAACCAAGCCACACGGATCTTTTGGTACAATCTCTAATGATAAGAATTTATGAGAATCTTCAGGGGTGGACACGTTATCATTATTATTAGGGGAAAGAGTAAAATTTTGGCACCGTAAGTTTAAGTTGTTTGGGGCAAATTTTACTTTAAATTCTCTCATATAATCTACTCAGTAGATGGGGGATGATATGGACAGATGTCCAATATAATACTTTCATACAGATTTTTGAAGGTATTTTACCTATGATCTTTTTATCATTCACAAATAGTAAAGGCATTACCATGGGGGGGAAAATCCATAAATTTTAACAATAACATGAAATTGATTCGTTAATGTGGTTCTTAAGGTGGCTGTTGCAGCCTTGCCCCACCTTTATAGTTTTGCAATTTATATTAATTATAAATAAGGTGAGATTCAATCACTCGTCGCGTCTTTGGCCTAATCAACATATTGTAAAATTTGAACTGGTTTGTGCTTGTCGTGGGAGTTATTTTTTTGTTACATGACTGTAAAGTCTGGAGATGATTGGGCTATACAAGAGTTGTGAGAGATTTGTGATAGTCGATTTTCAATATTTTTTTAGTGTTAATTTATTCTAGAGAGACACAGAGACAGAGTGCAAGCAGGGGAGGGCAGAGAGAGAGGGGGACACAGAATCCGAAGCAGGCTCCAGGCTCCAGGCTCCGAGCTGTCAGCACAGAGTCCGATGCGGGGCTCCAACCCATGAACCGTGAGATCATGACCTGAGCCAAAGTCGGACACTTAACTGGCTGAGCCACCCAAGCGCCCCTGTGATAGTCAATTTTTATTGAGGGGCCGGTTATATTTGATTTTATTTTCAGAAATCAAACTAGAAAATTGTTGTTATAGTATTAATGGTGATGAAAACGTTAAGGGCTGTTTTTCACACTGCAGTTGGGGTATTTTCTTTAGCATTACCTTTAATTGTAACTACTCGTTCTTCCTTTTCCTCTCATGAGTAATTATCCTCCCCCCACTGAATTATTCATTATAGGGAACAGTTAAGTTAAAACATAACAGTAAAAATCTACCCGGATTACTCTTCAGAAACAATTAACTACCAAATAATGTGTCAAAAGTGTAATCAGGGTGGGACATCAGACAAACCAGCATAAAACGAGCTTAGTGTGAGAACAGTTGTTACAAAGTTATATGATTTACTCTCATCAGGAGGTTGGGAAGCTGGGTTTAGACTGGAAAATTTAGGAATTCAAGGTTCCTAGGTGGCTCAGTTGGTTAAGCGCCTGACCTCAGCTCGAGTCATGATCTCATGGCTGTGAGTTCAAGCCCTACATCACCATCTGTGCTGACAGCTCAGAGCCTGGAGCTTGCTTTGGACTCTGTCTCCCTCTCTCTCTGCCCCTCCCCCACCCGTACTCTCTCTCTCTCTCTCTCTCTCTCTCTCAAAAATAAATAAACATTCAAAAACAATGTGAAGGCAAGAAAATTTAAGAATTATATAAAAAGCAGACCAAGCAGTGATTTGGCAGTCAGTATTTGAAAAATACCAAACACACCTAATTATTTTATCGTCCCTCCTCTCATTAAGTGGAGGGAATAAATCGTTGGTTACCCAATGGCTGTCAAGCAAGGCCCAGTGTAAAAGAAATCTTTTTGGAGTTTTGATCTGTAGTCAGAGCTTGAATCTGGGACGGTGAAAAATAAACTTGTCAGAGCAAACTGCTTATTACATTAAGACGTAACCATAGGGGCGCCTGGGTGGCACAGTCGGTTAAGCGTCCGACTTCAGCCAGGTCACGATCTCGCGGTCCGGGAGTTCGAGCCCCGCGTCGGGCTCTGGGCTGATGGCTCAGAGCCTGGAGCCTGTTTCCGATTCTGTGTCTCCCTCTCTCTCTGCCCCTCCCCCGTTCATGCTCTGTCTCTCTCTGTCCCAAAAATAAATAAACGTTGGAAAAAAAAATTAAAAAAAAAAAAAAAAAAAAAAAAAAAAAAAAGACGTAACCATAAATCATAGGTATATAAAAATGGGGAAATGGTTGCAGTCATATTTTAGAGTGCCCTGTAAAACACAGCATAAAGTGATGGGAGCAGGTTCTTTGACACAAAGCACTTTTGTTGAAAATTATCTTACACTTGGCAGAGAGACAATATATTGAAAGTTCCATTTGAATCCTGAATTTTTCTCTTTCTTGTAGTGTTTTTTGCTTCTGTTTTTAACGAATCCTAGTAAACCTTCCTGTGCATGTGTTTTTAGATATACCCATACCATAGATAAATATAATGATAAAGTCTATAATGATCAATTCAAAGCCTTTAACTTCACTTCTGAAGTATATTTAACTAATCAGCATGCATAAAACACATATTAAGCTGAATTTACTACGTTAACAAACGGTAACAACTTCCATTTGTTACCGTAATAAATAAACACACTAAATACAGCCATGATCTTGTGTGCATATTTGTGTCTTTCTACAGCTGTAATACTTAATAGGATCAGAACTCTGTGTGTTAACAACAGCCCTTAAAAGAAGCAGGTGTGTGGGGCGCCCGGGTGGCTCAGTCGGTTGGGCGGCCGACTTCGGCTCAGGTCACGATCTCGCGGTCCGTGAGTTCGAGCCCCGCGTCGGGCTCTGTGCTGACGGCTCAGAGCCTGGAGCCTGTTTCAGATTCTGTGTCTCCCTCTCTCTGACCCTCCCCCGTTCATGCTCTGTCTCTCTCTGTCTCAAAAATAAATAAACGTTAAAAAAAAAAAAAATTAAAAAAAAAAAAAAAAAAGAAGAAGGTGTGACTCAGTCAGTTAAGCCTCTGACTTCAGCTCTGGTCGTGATCTTAAGGTTCGTGGATTCAAGGCCCACATCAGGCTCTGTGCTGACAGCTCAGAGCCAGGAGCTTGCTTTGGATTCTGTGCCTCCCTCTCTCTCTCTGCCCCTCCCCTGATTGCTTTCTCTCTCTCTCAAAAATAAATACACCTTAAAAAAAAAAGAAAAGAACCAGGCGATTGTGTTCTCTCCTGGCAAAAATAAGCGAATATATCTACCTCCATTCTCCTAAAGCATCTCCACATTCTCTAACTTTTAATCTAGGGTCATTCTCCACTGTGTAAAAATAAGGGCCTTGCATAGACCAAATTGTTTTTAGGGATGCATATTTTGTACCCTCTAATTCAGAAATTGTCCAGGTATCCAAAGATTAGGCATTTAAATACTCAATTTAATATGCCTTAAAATTCTTACAGTTATGTATAGGTTGTGAATTCAGCATTTAAGCTGACACGCTGAGCTTTTGTGATTTGTATGCAACATTATGAACATTAACTGTTTTAAAAATATTATCTATTATGATTTAATTTAGTTCAGTGTGTAATTTACAGATGTGTAATTTTAAATAAAGTGATCTTAACTCTTCTAACCAGTAAACCTACTGGAAGAAATTTAGTAAGTTCAAATTAATTAGGGTTGCTTTCTTTCTTTCTTTCTTTCTTTCTTTTTTTTTTTTTTTTTTATTTTAGAAAATAACCCTACCTATGACCCAGCAACAGCCCTGCTAGGAATTTACCCAAGGGATACAGGAGTGCTGATGCACAGGGGCACTTGTACCCCAATGTTTATAGCAGCACTTTCAACAATAGCCAAATTATGGAAAGAGCCTAAATGTCCATCAACTGATGAATGGATAAAGAAATTGTGGTTTATATACACAATGGAATACCACGTGGCCATGAGAAAGAATGAAATATGGCCTTTTGTAGCAACGTGGATGGAACTGGAGAGTGATATGCTAAGTGAAATAAGTCATACAGAGAAAATATCATATGTTTTCACTCTTATGTGGATCCTGAGAAACTTAACAGAAAACCATGGGGGAGGGGAAGGGAAAAAAAAAAGTTAGAGAGGGAGGGAGGCAAACCATAAGAGACTCTTAAAAACTGAGAATAAACTGAGGGTTGATGGGGGGTGGGAGGGAGGGGGGGGTGGGTGATGGGCATTGAGGAGGGCACCTGTTGGGATGAGCACTGGGTGTTGTATGGAAACCAATCTGACAATAAATTTCCTATTAAAAAAAAATAAATAAAATGAAAAAAAAAAAAAGAAAATAAACCCTAGACTTGTGTGAACTAGAATAGCATGCTAATGTTATTTTTACATCATGACAATAACAAAGAAAAAGACAAAAAGCCATTTCTAAAGCAAAAGTGTGAAGCCAATGAATGTATCCAAAAAGTTACTTCATTAAAAATATGTGCTATCTTCCTATAAAATTACATACCATGAACTAAAAATGTTAAGTTGTTCAAAAATGATAGAGTTCTGTTTTGTTTCTTATCCTATAACCTCTTACCTAAAACCACTAATTTGGGGCACCTGGCTGGCTCAGTGGGTTAAGCATCCAACTTGGGCTCAGGTCATGATCCCCCAGTTCGTGAGTTCAAGCCCTACGTCAGGCTCTGTGCTGACAGCTCAGAGCCTGGAGCCTGCTTTGGATTCTGTGCCTCCCTCTCTCTCTGCCCCAAACCACTCGCATTCTGTCTCTGTCTCTCTGAAAAATAAATAAACATTAAAAAAATTTTTTTTAATAAATAAATAAAACCACTAAATTCACAGTTAAACTTTTCTGTTTTCTCTGAATTATAGTTGAAAGGGGTAGCACACTTAAAACATTGGGAGAACGTTTATTTTGATTTGAGTTTCTCTTTTTTCAGTTTTTATTTAAGTCGCAGTTAGTTAACATACAGTGTAATATTAGTTTCAGGAACACGACAGGGATTCAACATTTTCATGCATCACCAGGCGCTGTTCACAAGTGCCCTCCTTAATCCCCACCATCCATTTAGCACACACACCCCCCCACCCCCCAACCTCCCCTCTGACAACCCTCAGTATGCTCTCTATAGTTAAGAATCCATTTCTTGGGGCGCCTGGGTGGCGCAGTCGGTTGGGCGTCCGACTTCAGCCAGGTCACGATCTCGCGGTCCGTGAGTTCGAGCCCCGCGTCGGGCTCTGGGCTGATGGCTCAGAGCCTGGAGCCTGTTTCCGATTCTGTGTCTCCCTCTCTCTCTGCCCCTCCCCCGTTCATGCTCTGTCTCTCTCTGTCCCAAAAATAAATAAACGTTGGGGAAAAAAAAAAAAAAAAAAAGAATCCATTTCTTGGTTTGCCTCTCTCTCTCTTTTTTCCCTTTGCTGCTTTTGTTTCTCAAATTCCATATACGTGTGAAATCATACGGCATTTGTCTTTCTCTGACTGACTTATTTCCTCTAGCGTTATACTCTCTAGCTCCTAGTGTCTCTTACGTGCAATTGTGTCTTTCAGTCTTTATATAAGCCCTTGAAAATGTAAATAAGTTTCCACTGTAATTTACTGATCCCCTGCTGAGGTAGAGTAGACAACTTGCTCCAAATCATTTGTATTCACAAAACAGAAAATATTCTCAAAAAAAGGTATCCGAACCCTTCACTTTTGGTCCGACTCAGTAGTGTGATTTATGATACCACGTGTCTTCTCTCTTCTCTCTAACCTTGAAAAGCCTGAAGCGACAATAATTTTGTGTTGCTGAATCATAAACTTCAGAGGCTTCTGCCTCGCAAGAGACAGGCCTTTGCACGCTGGAGATTTGCTTAACTTGTTTTCTTTCTTGTCATTAGTCTCCTGTAAGGCCTAACCGCTTTCTTAAAGTCAAAAGTTACTACGGATTGCCAGTCTGTGTTTGCATTATCTTGGAAGCAGGGATGCTGTTTTTGCAGATACTGACGACTATTTGGATATGTAAGGAGAAAACACAAGAAAAGAACGTTTGGAAAGGAGGAAAGAGACTCTTATCTTTAGTTTCAGGAATCCACAGCATACAAACATAAAACACCAAACCCAGGGGATCACATTAAAGGCCAGAAAGAAAAGACCAACTTCCTGTTCGTGTGTTCTCAAATGCCAGAGAATTATAAGAACAAATAGTACATAAACACAATCAACCCCAGAAAAATTAACAAATGATCTAGACTTCAGATTCCCTGTCCTTTGCCACCAACTAATCTCTTCACGATCTGACATAAAGCCAGCAGGGTGTACCCGATCTGCAAAGGGCAATCAGGAAAAGCCAAAATAAGAAACAACTTTGGGCAAGAATACGTTGCAGCCATCAAGAACCAAAGGAATATAAGCACAAAACTCCCAACAGCCCAGGGCTGGACAAGGTTCCTTTCCAGGTCACACATTTCTATTGATTCCTATGGTAGGACTTAGGTAAACAACATCTTGGTGGAACCTTCAGAAATAAATGGTCAGGTAGTTCATGAGTAGCCCGCCCTTCACTTGGATAGAAGGGAGAACAAACTATAGAATTATTTCATCCAACAAAGGCAGACCAGAATTTATATAAGACAAAAAGGGGAGAAGCGACGGAAAAAAACAAGAACACAAACAAACAACAAACAACCCCTTGTAGTCAACCTGGTAATAGTGAAGCTGCACGTTTTGGGGGTAACCTGATTCGCTGACAGGTGGTCAGTCTGGACTGGACCACCAGTCCTTAAGCAGGCTCAATAGGCACATAGGAGAATTTAAAAAATCCAATTTCAGTTGCTGAAGGACTCAGGAAACCTTCACGTTTGGCTGAGGAGCTAGTGACCAGCGTCTGCCACTGTCCTGCATTTTATCCGAAATTGTACGGGTCTTTGTGTCCTTTGTAACAAAGTGTATTCCCTGTACCCTCCCACGTTTTTAATGGAAGAAGCAAACTTGACCACTTGGTACTGAAACGTGTGACTTGAGTAAAACAAACGTAGAAGGCGCTTTTTACACCTTAAAACTTTTGCCTGGAGCAAAGTCCACGAGGGAAGTGCTTAAAGTGGAATTTCCCCACACACAGACTGCCTGCGGTATCTGGTACCGGAAGGTTCCCTATTGGGAGACTGAGTGTGCCAACTTCAATGGCGTCCTTCCCGTCGACCCACCTCCTTTCTCCGCCCCTAGTACTTGCTTGCCTTCAGTTCAGACTCCTTGGAGGCAAGTTACCCAGCAGTTTTGACCAGGCGTCTTCTACAGCAGTATGTGGATCCTAACTACAAGCCACCAGCCACCAATGAAGGTTGGGAGTCGCATAAGGCAGACAGCACGGACCCGAAACAGCATGCGTTTTCACTGAAAACTCCCCGGAGCATAGAGTAATGGAATAGAACATTTCGCACAAAAAATTCGGCAGTGCCTAGTACCACCTTCACTTCCGTCTCTTAGTACCGTTAAAAACAAACAAAAAACCTTATTCCTACAGTGCAATGGCATTTTCTAAAGTAGAATACCTTAAGGTAAATATCTTGCTAACTCCCCCATGCAAACTCAAGTGTTTGATTACAGCTCTCTTAGTGGACATGTGGGTGGCCCTGAAAAGAGCCTTTGGGGTTGGGTAAGAGGGCGCTTACTTGGCGAGTCTACTTGGAGCTGGTGTACTTGGTGACGGCCTTGGTGCCCTCGGACACGGCGTGCTTGGCCAGCTCCCCGGGCAGCAGCAGGCGCACGGCCGTCTGGATCTCCCGGGACGTGATGGTCGAGCGCTTGTTGTAATGCGCCAGGCGCGACGCCTCGCCCGCGATGCGCTCGAAGATGTCGTTGACGAACGAGTTCATGATGCCCATGGCCTTGGACGAGATGCCGGTGTCGGGGTGCACCTGCTTCAGCACCTTGTACACGTACACCGAGTAGCTCTCCTTGCGGCTGCGCTTGCGCTTCTTGCCGTCCTTCTTCTGCGCCTTGGTCACCGCCTTCTTCGAGCCCTTCTTCGGGGCGGGAGCGGACTTCGCTGGCTCAGGCATCTTAAAACCTCAGAACGCCAGAAGTGGAGTGAAAGCAGGAAGCGAATGTCTGCTACTTATAGGGCTTTTATGCTAATGAAGGATGCAGACCGCGTCTTAGTTCATTGGAAGACCAGCCGTGAGGCTGTCATCCATGGGCAGAACTATGCAAATGAGGTATGGAAATAAAGCTTTTCTATTGGCTACTTGACTGAGACTCGTTACTAGCCAATCAGGCAACCGGGTTTGCTCCCCAGGAAATGGCTATAAAAGCAGCGATGTTTTACCTACTTCCCGGCTTGCTCTCTTTTGGCAAGTGACTAGTTCTCTTGTCTTGGGATTTCTTTTCGTTGCTTACGATGTCTGGACGTGGCAAGCAGGGAGGTAAGGCTCGCGCCAAGGCGAAGTCTCGCTCTTCTCGCGCCGGGCTGCAGTTCCCGGTGGGCCGCGTGCACCGCCTGCTCCGCAAGGGCAACTACGCCGAGCGGGTGGGGGCCGGCGCGCCGGTGTACCTGGCGGCCGTGCTGGAGTACCTGACGGCCGAGATCCTGGAGCTGGCGGGCAACGCGGCCCGCGACAACAAGAAGACGCGCATCATCCCGCGCCACCTGCAGCTGGCCATCCGCAACGACGAGGAGCTCAACAAGCTGCTGGGCCGCGTCACCATCGCGCAGGGCGGCGTCCTGCCCAACATCCAGGCCGTGCTGCTGCCCAAGAAGACCGAGAGCCACCACAAGGCCAAGGGCAAGTGATCTGGCAGTCCTCTGAGTTTCCGGAAGCGCTTTCATACCCAAAGGCTCTTTTCAGAGCCCCCCCCACCACTTCAAAGGAAGAGCTAACACCACTTTTTAGGTTAAGGCGGGGAAGTCGATAAAGGTAAGTTGACTTTAGCCCAAGCCAGGATAGTGCGGTTCCTCGGCTTTTGAAAAAAGGTGTCCAGGTGTTAAAATCGCCCGGTCCTTGTAGGTAACGGCAAATCGAGTGTCCGACGACTGCTTGTGTTTTCTGACTTCACGAATCTAGGCACCTCGGATAGTAATGCCTAACTTAAAACTCGGCTAACTGCGCAGCTCCGCAGTGATTTCTTAAGCTGTCTTGCGAAGTTGCTCGGATGCCCTTGAAGGTAAACTTAACCGAGTAACACGGTAACTCCCTGGCCAGTCTCGTAGGTGCCTCGTCTTGGGCTGCGAGCAACCCGTCTTAACTAATCTATAAAGGAGTTAGCGTCTGCTCCTGTAAGTTTTCAAAGATTATCTGAAACTTCAAGTATGGGAAAGGGTCTCTGAAAAGTGGCTTTCCCCGAACAGGATAGTTCACAATACTGACTGAATCCACATTCGAATTGAGGCTTCTCCTGTTTACAAGTCAATTGGCTTTGGAACCAGTTTCTAACTCCTGGTACTCGGTCTTGTCATCCATAAACTGGTGGGAAATTGGTGTTTTCATTAGACCTTTCTGCCAATCAATGCATTTAGAGCCCCTAACCTAGAGCAGTGCTGGACTTTCAACCAACTGCAATTAACACTTTATTTCAAGAGGCTCAAATGCCTAGGTTCCTAAGGCAGCCTGAAAAAAAGGTAGAATCGGGCCACAGGCCTCTCCAAAGCAGTTGCTACTAAGGATCTAGTCATTTAGCTGCTCCCAACACCAAAAGCTGCAATCTGGGACCGTGCAAAACTTCCTGCAATCTTATTTTCTAGGATTGAGTCTCCAAGTGATTCTTTGGGGTGACTGGGTTAGTGCTCTGGAAAGTTCTTAGGCAGAAAGGGTGAGTGGGCCACGGGTTGCCCACACCCCTGCACTCGGAGACTCTGGCGGCCCAAGGAGAAACAAACAGCTTCTTGCACACGCTCTTGGAGCTCCCACTGAAGCATTTCAGGTGGCAGTGTTGGGAGCATTCATATCGGAATATGCACGGGGAGGGGAGGGGAGATCGTCTAAACAGAAGCTGGTTCCCCGTGGACATGCCTCCCACTTTCTAAATGGTGACGCTTCTGGAATGGTCTGGAAGCAGCCTCCACCCTCCCAGCCTTCCTCCTCCTCCACTCCCACCCACCTCCCTCCTTCCCCGAGTCCCGCCTCCTGCTCCCCCAGCCTGATAGTCACCCTGGAAAAAAGGGGCTAGGGTGTCTGGGAGTTTGGTGACGACAAAGCAGCAGAACAAGTGAGCGCCTTGATTCTAACACGTTAGAGTTTTCTGAGTTTGTAAGGATTCTAAGGGGTAGGCTGGCTGAGACTGCACACGGGGAGGTTCCAGCCTGGCAGCGGTCCAGACTGGGGTCCGCCCAGAGGACCAGGTTCTTTGCACCCAGAATTTCTTGTATGCTGGAGAACGTGGATCCTTAGGTCCGAATTGCTTTATACGAGCCTAGCAATGCTCTTCATGAACTTTCCAGGTTGGTTTTGAGCCCAGCTCCAGCACTGACCAGGTGGGTGACCTTGGGCTTCGTGGTCAATTCCCCCCTGCCTCCATTTCTTCCTGTTCACCTTCGCTCACCTAGTGGTGAAACAAGTAGGCTCAGCAGTGTGGGTTCTGAAACTAGAACACAGGCACTCAAGGGCAACAGCTGACACTAAGCACTTTACTGTGTCAGGCATAGTCCTACCTGCTTCCAGAAAATTCATTTAAGCCAACAATCTACAGGTAAGTGCTATCGCTCTCCAGACTTGAAAGCCTAGGTAACAGGAACAGAACACAGACTTAGACCTTGTCTAAGTCCCAAGGTCAGGAAGCCAATACTTTAACTGCTGGCTGTTCTGCTGTAAGCACAGCTCCCTTAATAGGTGATTGTCGGAATAATAAAACCGGTAAAAACTCAATACATAATGGCTTAACTTTGTCCATGTACCCGACTGTCACCAGTTGTATCCTCAGCTGTGAAGAATTCAAGGGAAAGAGGAGAGGTGTTCTCCCTGGAATCTACACAAACGGAGGAAGGTCACCCATGGTATTAGCACTGCAAACCCAGAGGAAAAGCCCCTCGGCTTGAAACAAGGGGAACAATCAGGAGGTGGTTCGGTAAAGAGTTACAGGACTTTATCAAGTAATTTCTTGTGCATGAAGAAGGAGTTAGTGAAGATATGATTTTGAATTCTCCCCTCTGGGCTTCAGTAACAAAACTCTGTATTGTTGGGTTAAGGATACATTGTGTTAATTTTATTTGTTTTCTCTTCAGCAAGACCTCCTTAAAGTCAAAGACCCCATCTTGTTAAATTAACAGTCAGCATGGACCCTTACATAAGATAAACACTCGAAAATTCGGCAGTGTGTAAATGTTGAGCTGAGTCAGTGGCTGGGCCATCAGGAAGCACTTTGTTCTAGAGGGTCTGCTTATCACCAGAGGAGACTAACAGGTTGCTAATAACATCTTCTCTTTGCAGTAGAAAATCTCTTCTGAAAAACTAGTTTGCATTGGCATCTTATTTGGGGAGCTTCGGAGAAGCACAAAAGGTGCCAAGTGACCAGCTCTTACCTAAGAGGACAGCCAAGAGGCCGTTCCCCGAGCAGAGGACACTGCTTAGAGATGTGTCCTAGCTCCCCCTCTCCAGCATACTTCTTTTCCTTCCTCTTTGAAACGTCACTGTTTATATCCAAAAGCCCTAGCTACTCCTTTGGAAAATTCTCCAGTGAGCAATAAATTCTCAGTAGCTTCAGTTGGTTTCCAGCCACCGAGCAGGTCTCCATCCGCCGTGCCTCAAGGGTCCTGGGGAGGACCATTTCAGTTGGGGCAAGTTGATGAGAATGATAAACCCAGGCCTTCCAATTACTGGAGACACCCGGACCCCAGGGACAAAAAGTTGATCTCGGGGATTTACTGAGATGTGAGGCTAAGCTGAATCATTATTTGGTTATTTAGGGCATCCCCAACAATGCAGACCAGGATGATACAGCATCACCAGCTAGAAAACCCCTTTTTACATTTTGAAACCACCTATGCAGTAGGTGTTGAGGCTAGAGTTGAGGCTGTTTCCCAAAGAAGTGAGTGTGCTAAGCCTCAGGCTCTTTGTCACATGTGGTTTGTCTGCCAGGTGGAGCTTAACCCTTTCCCACATTCCTCACTCTCGGGGACACCAGGCGGTGGTGATACCCAGAACCGAAAGAACAGGACTTGACCTTGCACCACAACAAATTGCCTTTGCGTTAAAGATGGATCCCAACACGGTCAGACTAGACCACGTGCCCTAAAGTTCAGAACCTTGACGCTTGGTACTTGTTCCCGGTCTTTCCCCGATGCCCTTGATGTTCCATCAAAACTGCAGTTTCCGAGGCTGTTTTATGCGCAATAAACTTCCAATTTTACATCTCCAGCCCCGACCTCCACTGTGAAATGCGAATGCGTGTATGCACGTTTCTCCCCAACTCCTTTACGTGCAACTCTCTTTTCAGCCTGAATCCACCTAAGACACAGGAGTTGACGTCGTAAGCCTGTTACTCCCTCTATTCCTTCCCACTCAGGAAGTGACACTACCCTAAATCCATTCGCTCAAGCCAAAACTTTAGGGGGTGAGCCTTCCTCGCTTCCCTTCCTCTCCACAAATCCAAACTATCCATAAGTCATGTCACCTATACCCTCAACACGTGTCTTCCTGTATTCTCTACGCTCCTTGCCATGACCTGAGGGGCCACCCATGACCACCTCAGGCCTCTGGCCTCTGGCCTTCTCTCGGACTTATCTCCATCTTTCTGTTCCAGCCGCACTGGTCTCTTTCCACCTGCCAAGCTCTTTCCTGTTTCAAGACATTTTCACTGTTGCTCTTTTTCTCCGAAATACCTGTTCCCTGACTTGTCTTCTGGAAAGCTCTCTCTCACCCTTCAGGACTCTGCTTTTCTTCAGACAGTCCTGTTCTGACAGACCTACCCAGACAGATCAAAGATCTGGATACAAAATACAAATACTGGATGACACTTTAGGAACCATCTTAACTTCAGGGGTGTGTGTGTGTGTGTGTGTACGTGTGCGCGAACACTGAGGGTCAGGTGTTATTGTTAAGCAAGGCAGGAAACAAAGCCGTAGAAGACAGGACATAAATTACATAGGCCAGAAGGAGATTTAAGACAATATAATAGAAGAAAATGACCAACCAGGATATTTTGTATCTTTTATTAAATTCAAGTGGCCAGGGGCGCCTGGGTGGCTTAGTCGGTTAAGCGTCCAACGTCGGCTCAGGTCACCCTCTCACGGTTCTTGAGTTCGAGCCCCGCATCGGGCTCTGTGCTGACAGCTCGGAGCCTGGAGCCTGCTTCAGATTCTGTGTCTCCCTCTCTCTCTGCCCCTCCCCCGCTCGGTCTGTCTCTCTTTCTCTCTCTCAAAAACAAAATAAATAGACATAAAAAATTTTTTTTAATAAATTCAAGTGGCCAATGCATATCGGGGTAAAAAAGTTAACCTTTCTAGTAGTTAAGCTTTGTATATACCAGTAATAACGGGATGCCTTTTCCGCTCCATGGAGAGACATCCACGGAAACTAATAGTACACAGGACTACTGAGGGCGGGGAAGGATTGCCACGGCCTATACTCTTTTGAAAAATTCTCCTGGAAATATCTATTTAAATGTAGTATTAGACCCTTGGCCTTGTGTACAACAAATCAGTTCTAGATAAATAAAGACAGAAACCAAACAGGAAAAAAAAAAAAGTTGGCCCTTGAAAAAAGAGGACATCTACCTTCTAGAAACAAGCCCCCATGATGTAAGGTTATAGGAAGAGAGGTTTTTCACCTTTACAAGCATCTGAGTGTAAAGTGTTAAAATGGGCGTGTATTAAGTTGGTAACTTCAAGTGTCAAGAATAAAGTTAAAAAGTAGCCTCCCTCTGCTCGCTGCTCCGGCAGGTCACTCTCTGGCCGTGACCCTGTGTAGATTCTTTGAACTACAGTCCCAGATTTTACCTATTGGGTCTCACAGCTCTGGCGTCTCCCCATTCCAGCCTCCGCTCCATGAAATGGGGACCTCTCTGCATTCTCACTGTGCCTTCCCTGCATCCAGCAGAAGGTCTGGGAAGTGGCAGCCACTCAACTCCGCCGAACGCGCAGGGAGGGGATGGCGTAGCCCAGAAAGCCCTCTCTGAGCCCCGCACGTGGTTGTCTACACGTCTGCAGAGAGGGGTCTGTCCACTCACCGTCACCCGCAGCTCACCCCGTTAGCAGGCGTGCAGCGAGATCGGGAAGTGCGCCCCGCTTGCCTTCCACGCTCCCCCTTTTCGGCTGTGTGCACTAACCTCCCCAGATTTAAGGTCTTCATGACAACCCTCAGGAAACCCTTCATTCTTTTAAGGGCCTCTTCTCTGCCGGCTGATACCCCCGCATAAAAGAATCCTCTTTAATGTGCTACTGGGTCTGTGGTTATTAAGGGTTCGCTTGGAATCCTGGAAAGAAAAGAGTCACGCAGCGGGTGCGTGTGACAAAGTCAATACTTTTTCATCCACTCACAGTGTCTGCTCTGCACAGAAGGGCAGCTCCTGGCTCCTACATTCCAACGCGCGGATTATCCAGTTAACACGCTCCTCTCCAGGCTGTTTGTGGAAGAATCTATCCCACCCGTGTCTATACCCTGGCACTTTACATTCTCCCCACATGGTGGAGTTTCAGTAAATACTCCGAATGAACGTGCTGACCACAAACCTTAGATGTGCCCAGAAATGGAATAGTCACCAAGCCGCAGGGCCTTGAGGGTTTATCCCTGGGGTATGTACCATTTTAGCCTCCACCCAGGCTTACATCCCAGTTACTCACTTTGGAGGGAGATCCATGATGGTTCTACAGCTGCCGTGTCCAACACAGTAGCCACTGGCCACATGTGACGTTTTCAGTTTAAATATAGCATAATTAAATTAAAGAATTAAGTGAAATTAAGTTGAAAACTCAGGTTTCAGTTGCACTAGCTACAGTTCAAGTTGCTGGTGGCTACGGTCTTGGATAGAAAGATACAGAGCACCTCGGTCATCCCAGAAAGTTCTATCGGTAGGCACTCCTTGTCCTTCTAATTGTTCACGGGCACTTACTCGATGCCCTCCAGGTGGCATCTGAGTGTGTAACGTATGGTCATCAGACCAAATACAGGATGCTCAGTTACATGTGAATGTCAGATAAGCAGCAAATAATTGTTGAAGACTAAATATGCTTTAAACTATTGCACAAAATATACGACGCTAAGACGAAAATTGTTGTTTATCTGAAATTCAGATTTCACCGGGCATCTTGCATTCTTATGCGCCAAATCTGGCAACGCTGCCTGAAGAACAAAATGAGAGCATCTTCCCTGGGAGCCTGGGTCCTCTTGACCGTGCGGAGTTTCTATAGGAGCAACTGAGAAGGTCTGACACCAGAGATGAGCCTGTGGGTCTTTCTGCCTGTGTTGAGAAAGGCCGAGGAAGAAGTTCCTAACGGCCTTTACTTTGGTTTCAGATCTTTCCTTCGGTTTCCAAAGCTTCTCACTACAGAGATGTCTGGGTGCAGAAAGTGTCTGTGAAAGTCATCGGTTCTCAGAAATAAATGGATAAATGGGGGGCCATGTTCAGTCATGGCTGACTGATTCTGCACCTGCAATTTTTTTCCTCCTGAAAACTTATTCCGGGTCTATTTCTTTGTGTGTACACGTATAGCTTGGGGAGGAGAGTAAAGGCGGGAAAATATTATTGAAGAGAAGCTCTGTCTCGTAGGCAGTATGTCTAAAGGTTTGAACAAGTCATCGATTCAGAGGGTTCAAACAAATCAAAGTAACAAGGTATGTGTTGAGAATCCACCCCTCCACTGGATTACTCTACGAGGTAACCATTAATTCCCTTGTATACCTACGCACTAACTCACGCAGATGTGAGTCAAGCCACCCCCTCCCGCCTTCACTGCTGAAAGACAGCCAGCTGTATACACTGTTCTGCCCTTACTCTTTTCCTACAACAGTGTATTTCGGAGAACTTTCCAGATGTGAAAACAGGGAGCTTTCTGTACACTATCCTGTGGGATTGCACTGTGTCCCTACCTCTTAGTGTATGTGACCCGTCCGCTATCGGGGGGCGTATAAAACGAGATGATAAACCCGGATTCACAGCACGTCCTGTTGACGGTCCTCCCGTTCTGCTGGGGTTGTGGAAAGTGAACAGAAACGCGTCACTCTTGGGTGAGAGACTCAAGGTTCTTTGCCTTAGAAACTCTATGGCCCTAGCCGAGGTAGCAGTTTTGAACCTCACTTTCTTCATCTGTACAATGGAGGTAATGCCTCCCTTACGTGACTGTAAGAATGAAAGAGGACCGTGTGATTGTTTGAAGCTCAAAAGAACAACACGGATAAGATCGTGTAACTTTCAACACCATTTCGCTTGCGAGAGTGAGAGATGATACGTTGTAATGGGAACAGTCTCCAAAGTCCAGCCTGCTGCTGGGGCGTGAGGTGGTGCAGGGAGGCAGGAAGGCCGGCTCTCAATTACCTGCTTGAGACATCTCCCGGGTGACATGGCCCTGTCCTGCCCACCGGAGTCAGAAAATACCCTCTCCCAATTTCCCCCGGTCCTTCTCCCTATTGCTTTTTTTCCTTCAACCAAGGCCAGCTTTTGTCTATTTGTTTTTTTGTTTTTAAGGTCACGTTTTAAGAATGTCTCTGCTAAGCTGTAAAGTCTGTGTGTGTTGGGGGCTGGGGGCTGTGCTGCCCGCTGTGAGCCTGGGGACTGACGTTGCCTGGCATACACTGGTCAGTCCAGAAACAGCTGGCGAATCCATCAGGCAGGCAGGTGTGGGAAGGGGGCATCGATGTACCGAGTCTATACAAAGTGGCTTGTGCACGGGCACGCACACACAAATACATGTAGTTGCACAGCAGACACGCAGTGAGACCTTCCGGGAAGGCATGGGAACCTGGAGTTAACTGCTGGGGTTTGTGTCCTACCTCTGCTCCGCCCCTTACCACGTGTCTGACTGGGCGTAAGTCACCTGCCATCCCTGAAGATCAGACTTGCCATCTGTAAAATGGGACAGCGCCTCCCAGAGTTTTGAGAACCAATCCAATGGGAGGGTACCTGAGGAAACACAGTGTTCCTCGTGAAGCTTAATATAAACATGCGCGAAACGATGCGGATAGAGATCCATCCCAGTCTATCTATCTATCATCTATCGATCCATCTGTCTATTTCCAAATATGGAAAAGCAAAAGCAGGAGAGGATATTGGGATTCCCCTCCGGGATCTGCTGGCTCCGCCTGTAGAGACAGAAGTAACCGGGCTTATGCTAAGCTGGAATACTACCTGCTGCTGGTGGCAACCAGGCCCATGGCAGGAGGAAGCTTCTAGAAGAGAGGGCCCAGCAGACATTCGCCGCTGAAATGGCAGCGGATGCTGCCACTCACCTCCCCCCAAGTCTCTTCCAGGTACGGGAGCAGCAGCCCCAGTGGAACGGGTGGGCCTTTCGAACCCAGCTGAGCTGTCTTTCCAAGAGCAGAGGATGTCAAGGCACGGATGCCCCATACGCTGCCCCCTCCACTTTGGGCTCGGTTCACTCCCTGGACGTGGAGAATTCACCCCGACCGGGGATCTGAGCAGCCTTGACACAGGAAAGAAAAATGCAGACGGCTATTAGAAAGAAGGGTCCTGGGTAGATGGGCCCTGGGGGAGGACAGAATAAGTGAGCGTAGAGCACAGAAGGAAACTTCTGTTTCCTTTGGCTCAGTCCCTGCAGGTGGTGAGTGAAGAGACCAGGGCCCTGAATCAGTTGGCCTTGTGCACGGTTGCTAAAGAGATCAGTGGTTTGTACACGTCCACACCCTGAGGTATATTTCTGCCCTTGACGTCCTGACTGTCTCACGCCTCCAGTGGACAGCTTACGTGCCATTTTGGATCTTTCCTTCCTCTCTTGCTACTCTGTGTTCAGTGTAGGGCTGGTAGCCTTAAAACCGCTGCTGCTTACGGTACCAGTAGTTACTAATGGGGATTAGTAAATGCGACACATCAGGGTGTTTGGTTTTCTCCTGGAGAGCCAGTTGTTAAACAGTGAGCAGCACACCGCCGCCTTGAACAACCGTCGCTCCTCTCCGGTGAGGACACACACGTTTGCTCACACTATTTTCCTACCCGGAAAGGTCCCGTCTCACTTCCCATGCTTCTGGGCTAATTTAAATCCCACACTCCTGCCCCCCCCTCCCCCCCCGAGTGGTTCAGTTGGCTAAGCGTCTGACTTGGGCTCAGGTCATGATCTCGCGGTTCAGTAGTTTGAGCTCCCTGTTGGGCTCTGTGATGGCAGCTCGGAGCCTGCTTCGGCTTCTGTCTCGCTCCCTCTCTCTGCCCCTCCCCTGCTCACACTCTCTCTTTCTCTCTCAAAAATAAACATTAAAAAATTGGTTTTCAAAGATAAATAAATCTGTACCTCCCATGTATATTTTCATATTGTTTCCCATCTGTACCTCCCATGTATATTTCGTATTGTTTTCATGCCTACTTTCCAGATTGTAGGAGGACATCTAGCACACTCTTGAGCCAGACAGATACTCACCTGCCCCAACCCTAACTTCCTTCATGGCTTTTGCTCCCTGATTATTCTCCTACTTCCAGAGGGGGAGAGTGGCCATGGCCTGGCAGGTGGTGACGCTGGGAGTGAGGGCTGTGAGCACAGCCGGCTCCGAATGCCCCGAGCAAGACACCACTAGGGCACAGCAGGGCTGTTTAAGCATTGACCCCAGGGACTTCCTCGGGGTTGCCTGGTGATAAACTGAGAACAATGGCTGTTTCTTTCCCAGTGGGAAGATCAGCCAATGTTCCCAAGTGCTGGGAGGCTGGCGCTCGCAGCTGACGCCCACACAGAAAATGTTTCTTCTCCCTATTCAAGTCTGCTTGCGTGTTTTTTCTACTGAGGGAACAGCACAGGCAGTGGGTGCCCTTGGGGAGCACCGCCCCTCTGGGCACCAGGGATGCGCCCCTCCTTCCCCGGAGATGAGCCCTGAGCGTTGCATGAGAAAAGCCAGTACCCTGGCAGACTTCTGCCCCCCCACCTAGTTCCAGGGGCCACAGCCAAGACCACCGGAGGCCCCAAATAGGAAGGCCTGGTCCGAGCCGCATGACCTCTAGAGGTTGAAGTCAGTGGAAAGGAGTGGAAAGGAGCTTCCATTAAGGGCCTACATCTAACTTTTTGATCATGATGGAAATCGCCTTGTGTCTGTCTTCTCCAATGTCCTTCATGAAAGCTAGAAACCAATTGCTGTTTCTATAATTTCCCATTTATCTCCTGTAGGTCCCCTTTCTACCGTCCCTCCTCTGCCCGCAATCTCTTTCCTCTCCACGTACCATCAACTATCTTTCAAGGAACACTTTTTGAAAGCGTCCTTGTGGGGGGAGCTGGATGGCTCAGTCAGTTAAGCGTCTGACTCTCAGTTTCGGCTCAGGTCATGATCTCACGGTTTTGCAAGTTCAAGCCCCACGTCGGGCTCTGAGCCTGCCTGGGACTTCTCTCTCTCTCTCTCTCTCTCTCTCTCTCTGCCCTTCCCCTGCTCACACAGCTCTGTCTCTCTCAAAATAAGTAAATACACTTAAAAGATTTTTTAATGAAACTAAAAAAATTTACAAAAACCCATGAAAGTAACTTCTTGTTTTCACACTAGATGGTCGGTGTTGGAATACGTGCAGACCCGCCACCACCGCGCTCCATGGATGCTCCAGGGGGACCCAGGCTCAGCTCGGCTTCGGGCGCCCGCGTCCCTGTGGCGGAACAGCAGGTGCACAGCGGTACTCTGGCTCCATCATCAGGAACCTCGCTGCCGGGATCTCACCTGTAGCTCAGAAGCTGGGCCTCAGAATCAGACAAATTGCCCGTCTACCCAAATTCACCGCTCTCCAAATTAGCGTTAGATTGTGACGGATGTAGTTCCTGCCTCGTTGCAGGAAGTAGATTATAATATTCACTGCGTGCCGAGCGCTACCTTCTTTTATCTTCATAAGGAGTTTATGAGGTAGGTGCTCTTATGATCCCAGAGACCTAGGGACGCAGAGACATAGGGAACTTGCCCATGTCGTCATTTTTCGTTACGCGCTGACCCCCGGGGTCTACTGGCCCAAGGAGTTGTGAACTGCCTGTCGCTTTGAAGGTTCGGTTTATTTGACTTGGTTGCCACTCCCATCTTGTAATGTCCTCTTGTAGCTTAGTCTTTAACCAAGGAACACCAGAAATGAGGCCCGACTCATTTGTTACTTTTTGGTGATTTTCGTCCTTCTGAGAGAGAGAACTTCTGAGAGAGACGTTCACCTTTAAGGAAGCAAGAAGATACCTGATATTGAACAATTTGTTCTTTTTCTTTGTGCCCAACCCAAAGGAGACGGACAGCAGCCGTGGAGGCTGGACACTGTAATTTCTGGGACCCTGTGGGATAATGGAAGTAAAAACACAGGTTTGGCCATACGTCAGCCCCTCCTTTGCAACACTACGTGACCGACTGAGAGCAAACCATTTCCCCTTTTTATCCTCAGTTTTTCTTTGTCTGGAAAATGGAACCAGTCCTATCACCTGCCTCGGGGGATGGATGTCAAGGTTAAGTGGGGATAATGTACTGGGCACATAGTAAACACTGAAAACAATGCCCCCTCCTCCTTTCTTTTCCCCTTACCTATGAGCTTGGCTCATCTCTAGGTGTATCCATTCTCTATCACCACGTCACCAATTATCCCCAAACTTGGCCACTTCAGGACCGGAACCTGGCCGTGCCGGGCCCTCTGGCTGTCTCGCAGGCTGCTTTGAAGATGTGGTGGGTCTACAGCGATGGCTGTAGTGGGGCCCAGTGTGTAGCGAAGGCCCAGTGTGGGATCAATCCACTCACAAACCCGTGTACGTGGCTGTTGGCAGGATTCAGACCCTCGAGGACTGTTAGACTCAAGTCCTCGTTGGTTGTTTCTTGTCTTGTGGGCCTTCCAACCGGACAGCTTACAGCTTGACTTTCTTCTGAGGGAGTGAGCATGAGAGAGGGCGCAAGTGAGGGCCCCAGACAGGGGCCACAACCTTTGGGAACCTAACGTGAAAAGGGACCCGCCGTCGCTTCTGATGCATTCTACTTGCTCCTAGAAAGTCCCCAAGTGCAACGCACAGTCACAGAAAACGGATAACCCGAGGGTGTGAACCCTCAGAGGCACAGGGTCACCTTAAAGGATGCCCACCACACGGAATATATCACGACCCGTGTAAAACAAGGTGAAACTGTCTTCTTGATCCAGTATCTTTAGAAATGAAAGAGTATCTCTGAGTTCTCACACACACAGGCCTGGTTGGGTGCAGGTTGGGTCATGTGCTCAGGCATCAAAAATTGCCCAAGTATTTACATTGCTGAATGTCCCTGGAAACTACATTTCCCAGGCTCCCTTGCTCTCTGGTTTCCAGGAGTCTTGACCAATGGAGACGCTGGTAGGCCATGTTGGTGAGACTGGGCACTTCTCCCTTCCCTCTTCACTTCCTAGGGTCTCCCCAGTTGGTACTCTATGGCTCTGTCTCATCAGAGGGCCTTCACTTGGTGCTCTGAGCTCCTGCCTTACCAGCCTGTGCTGTTCCGGCTACACTGGGGGGTTCCAGCCCCAGCTCCTAGTTAACAGGAGTTAACACCTCTTCCTCCCTTTGTCCCAGTAGCCCTGGGAGACACACAACTTCCTGCTGCCGCATATCTTTTGGTTACTCCCCACCCCTCTTTTGGTTTCTCAACTCTCTCATCACCCGTTTATATAATTATCTCAATTAAATTCCATCTGTATGAAATCCCTAGAGTGCCTTCTCGTTTTTAACCGGACTGTACTCATCCACTGGGAAACAGTGGGACCAAACACAGCTGACGAACACTGATCTTCCTTGAACAACTAATGTGCAGACCAGCGTTTACAGCGTTTTCTAGTCCTAAATATCTGCCCGGGTCCTCATGCTGCTGGAAGTCCAGCTCAAAATATATCCTCTAATCTGTACCTTGATCTCCTGACCAGAAATTAAGCACACATCTGATACTTTATTTAATATCAAGTGGGTCTCATTATACATTAATTAACGGTATGGCTTATAAACTCAGTTCGTGTGAATTTAGGATTAAAAAGTAACCTATATCAGGGTGCCTGGGTGGCTCAGTCGGTTGAGCTCAGTCGGCTCAGGTCACGATCTCACCTTTCATGAGTTCGAACCCCACGTCAGGCTCTGTGCTGACAGCTCGGAGCCGGGAGCCGGCTTCAGATTCTGTGCCTCCCTCTCTTTCTGCCCCTCCCCTGATCACACTGTCCCTCTTTCTCTCTCAAAAATAAAAAATAAAACATAAAAGAATTTTTTAAAAAGTAACATATATGGTCACTTACTATGTGTCAAACATTGTGAAATCACTTCAGATGAGATCAGGTGCATTCAGGGTGCATATGGCCCTAGACTGTTAAATCGCTTCAAAAAAATGACCTCATCTGATCTTAGCAACACTCCTACAAAGGAGATAAGAGTTGTATCTATGAGATTTTTGCCAGATTCTACAACAAACAACCCCCAAATCTTAGTTCCTAGCAATAGCAAAGGTTATTTCCGACTCACACTGTATATCTTAGTGGATCTGCCATGGCTCTGTTCCGTGGTTTCTTCATGGAGGGACCCAGGCTGAATGCGACATAAAGGGATCTTATTGCTGTTAATGATTTTGCTGGGAAGTGGGCACACGTCACTTCTAATATTTTATCAACCAAAGCCACTCCTGTGGCAATGACTGATGTTGATGTGGAGGAGAAATGTACTCTTCATATGGGGAGGCATATTGTAAATCCATATTGATGGGCAGGGATGTGTAATCCTCCCAAATATGCAGCAAAAATTTGAGAGTAGTAATTCGATCTACCATATTATTGTCATCCAAATTTTGAACATGAGACAACTGAGAAATAGAGGCTAGTAAATTTCTTAAACTCATAAATCTAGTAAGTGACAGGATTTGAATTTCAAATGGAGTCATCTGCCTTCAGCACTGTGACAGCCAGGTTCCAAGATGGCCCTGGTAATCTCACCTTCCAGTATGCACACACACGCTTGGATCATTCCCTCCCCAAACTGGATACACTGACCTATGTAAGTAATATAATTCTGTGGCTTCTGGAATTAGGTCATAAAAAATACTGTGGCTTCAGTTTTGCTCTCTTGGATCACTCACTTTTGAGGAAGTTAGGTGCCACCTAGGGAGTCCTGGAGCAGACCTACGGAGAGGCCAAAGAACTGAGGCCTTCTGCCCAATAGCCAGCACTGACTTGGCAGCCATGAGAGCCATCTGGGAATTGGGTCTTCCAGCCCCCATCAAGTCTTCAGATGACTCCACTTCCAGTGAATATCTTGACTCCAGTCTCATCAGATATCTCAAGTCAAAACTACCCAGTTAAGCGGTGCCTGGGTGGCTCAGTCAGTTGAACGTCCAACGCTCAACTTCGGCTCAGGTAATCATGTCACGGTTCGTGAATTCAAGCCTTGCGTTGGGCTCTGCCCTGACAGTACGGAGTCTTCTTGGGATTCTCTCTCTCCCCCTCTCTCTCTGCTGCTCCCCTGCTCTCTCTCTGTCACAATAAATAAACTTAAAAAAAAACTACCCAGTAAAGTCATCCCCAAATTTCTGACCCACGGAAACTGTGTGAGATAGTAAATCCTTTTTATTATTTTAAGCCATTAAAGGTTGGGAAAATTTGTTATGCAGCAGTAGATAACTATAAAAGAGTCTGCCATTATGCCAAACTGCCACCGTGTATGAATGAACAATCTGTGTAAATATATAGGCCTTACATTTACAAACCAGCAAATGCATATAATGCAGGGGGAGTGAAGAGGAAAAGTAAAGGGATCCTGAGGAAATAATAATCGGAATTATGATGGATAAAGAGGGAAAGTGAAGAACAGAGTAGAGATATGCAAGAAGGCCAGATGCAACCTATTCTTATTCATTGAACCATCTCTTCTAAAGACACCGGTGACATCTTCGAAGAAATGGATGCCGAAGATACTGAGTTAGACAATGATTATGAGTTCAATGTTAAGGTTAATGAAGAGGTAGTTAATATCTCTGAAGTCATTGTTTCTCTAGGCACTCTCTTTCCAGACAGAAGACGGTATTTGTTGGGATTTTTGCCAGGATTAAGGGATCTGGTTTTGACTCTTAAGAGTATATATGTAGACACTTATGCTTTATACTTTTATGCACTTCCAGCGCAAGAAAAGACACCCCAATCCTTCACCTCACCCCCAGATCCGAAACGTTCTCCACCTCCACCTTTTTCAAGGATCCTTCCTGCATCCAGATTCCATAGGATCTCCTTGCTGGTAACGCAGAGGACAAGTCCCTGACCTCTCTCAGGCTTTCATCTTGAAACAAGATGGATTCGTGGAGACTCAATGTGCTTCAACATCCAAATTAAGTTTAGATTTCTTAGATTTTCTCTTGCCATATTTTTTATCTTTATTCCACTGATTTATTTAGCCTCGGGCCAACGTAGAACAACTTGACTGAGTTCAGAACTTAAAATACATGTAGGTACATATATATACCGATGTAAATATGTAAGATAGATATAGAAATACACGCACACTCTATAAGGTATAAAAATGAGTTTGAGATCACCTCTTAAACTGCAACCTCTAGCACAGATTTCCTTCAGTCTGCTGATTGAGACCTATTATTTATAAAAGCAGTTTAGTTGCCAGTAGTCAACTTCGTTGAAATTAAATAGAGAAGGGAGGAGAAAGAAGGGAAGGGACTGAAAGGGAAGGGAGGGGCGGGAGGGGAAGGGAGTGAAGAAGAGACAGTAGCAGAGCAAATTGCACAGAAAAAAAACATACCTATTACTTTTGTTTTGTCTTCAGTCAGGACACGCAGGACGAGGGGTAGGCCAGGGTGAATATAATGTTGTAAGACGTGTTTCTTTTTTTTTTTTTAATTTTTTTTTAATGTTTATTTATTTTTGAGAGACAGAGAGAGACAGCATGAGCGGGGGAGGGGCAGAGAGAGGGAGGGAGACCCAGAATCCGAAGCAGGTTCCAGGCTCTGAGCTGTTAGCACAGAGTCCGACGCGGGACTCGAACTCACAAACCGTGGGATCATGACCTGAGCCGAAGTCGGTCTCTCAACCGACTGAGCCACCCAAGGCCCCAAGACGTGTTTCTTGATGCAGGCATTCACCAAAATGTTTTTAAGGCCACCGATCAGCTAATAAGTTACATGAAAATAAACTGAAATCATTACTGTTCAAGTTACAAAATATCTCAAAACTTAATTGCTAAAAACAACCGCCATTTTGTTATGCCCACAGACTTTGGACCAGGAATTTAGATAGAGCAGAACGGAGCTGGCTTGGATCTCTGCCATTATGTTTGGGACTTCAGATGAAAAGACTTTACCACTGTCAGTTGGAATAACCTGGAGCCTCCTCTCATATTTCTGGTCCTAGAAGTAGGATGGTTCAAATATTAAGACAGCCAACCAGAGTGCCCAAACTTGGTCTTCAACAAAGGTTGGTTTCCTCACAGCCTGGTGGCCTCAGAATCACCAAAATTCTTCTGAGATAGCTCAGAGAGCAAGCCTGAGGGCTCCAGCAAATAAGGCAAAAGCTGGTTGCTCCGTACGACCTGGGCTCGGAAGTCACACAGCCTCAATCCCCCCACCCTCTTGGTGTGAGCTGTCACAAGTTCACTCAGCCTCGAGGGGACAGGAATTAGATTTGATGAGGGCACAAGAGCCAAGACACGGTGGAGAAGGGAGTGTGGGTCAGGAAAAATTGCGGCAAACATTTTTGGAAAATTAAAGTTGCTTAATCATCTAACCAGGAGGATGTCCAGGCACAGGAAGCTAGATAGTAAATACATTGGGCCACGTTTATAAATGAAATATAACACAGTGCAACTTGACAACTAGAGCTCTCTCTTACCAATAATACAGAAGGGTGGTTCTTACTGAGGGAATAATCAAGACACAGAGGAGTAAGTACACTATGGTTTGGCACATATACATTTCAAAATCAGGACAAACTAAACCAGAACGTTCATGGATGTATATAATAAATCTTAGATAAAAACCAGAGAAATAATTTCAGTGAAAGCCCAGAGAAAGAGCAGAATGGTGTCTCAGCCTGTACTACCTGGTGTCTGGGAAACTTAGCATACAAAAAAACACAACAAAACAAAACAAAAAAATCTTTATCATATTTTTAAGGGAAGCATGTTGTTTGCTAATAATAAAGTAATTCATGGATCCATGGCTATGGTGAAAACTTGGAAGAAACGTAAAAGCTTGGACACAAGAATAAAAGTCATCTACATTTCCACCACTATGGAGAATCTATGTCACATGGATGTTTTCCCTTTCTATGAAAAATGTTACAACATGGTGAGATGTGAAGAGAAACTTTTTTTAGAAAACTTTTTTTTTGAACTAATTTTAGATTATACAGAAGTTACAAAACTGGTACAAAAATTCCCTTGTAGCGCTCAACTGGCTTCCCCTAATGTTCATGTCTTACATAACCGTTGTACAACGACAATACAGGAACAACGACAATACAGGAAATGCGACAAAACAAAACAAGCAAACGAAAGAACAGGAAATGGACATTGGCACAATGTTATTTACCAAATTTAGACTTTTTTTCAAATTTGACAAACTTTTCCACCGGTATCCTTTTTCTGTTCCAAGGTCTTATTCAGGATCCCGTGTTGAATTTACTTATTGTTTTTCCTCAGGATTTTCAGGTCTATAATAGTTCCTTAGTCTGTTCTCATCTCTCGTGACCTTCACACTTTTGAGGACTACCGATGAGTTATTTTAAAGAATGCCACTCGATTTGAATTTGTGTGATGTTTCCTTTTCATTGGAGTGAGCTTATGCATTTCTGCCAGGAAATATCCCCAAAACAGGTGTTTTCTCACTGCAAGGAGTTCGTGATGTCCATATGTCCTATTACTTGTCACATTTACCTTGATCACTTAGTTAAGGGATGTCTTCTGGGGTGGACCACTGTAAACTTATTACCTTTGTCTTCGTAGTTGATAGGTATCTTAGGGAAGACACTCTGAGACTGAAAACCCTGCTGTTCCTTAAACTTCTGCCTGGCGATTTTAGCATCCGCATGTGGATTGTATCCGCAACGAGGGAGAGTTGTCCTTCTCGTGACGTATGTATGTACTTATGGATACATATTTTATTCTAGGGAGCTAAAAAAGTCCAACGTTACCGATTTTTATTTTGTTGCTCAAATGGCAGCAGCTTTGGTCATTAGTAGCTCCTTGAGACTGGCTGCCATGTTTTTTCAAAGTTTCCATCTTTTAGAAAACATTTCCTTGTCTTCTGGTACCACAAGATGTTCCAGGCCCATCCTGTCTTTTGCCTGTTCCCTCCTTGGAATCAACCACTTATCCAAGGAGCCCTGGTTCTTTTTATTGGAGAATGATGCTTAAAGGCCAGATGTGCTAGGTTCCTTCCCCAACCCTATCGCTTTTAACAGTTTATTTTACTGGTACATGTAACATTACTATAGTTGGAAGAGTCAGTTACACCAACAGACATATTCAATAAACCGTTACTCCCTCCTCACCCTGAAGCTCTGTTCCCCTTTCTCCCTTCTTTATACTCCTTTCTAACCCTCCCCCACTGCCATAGATAACCCATCTCCTTTATTTTTGGTTTATCCTTCCTGTACATCTTCCACACAAATAAGTAGAAGGTGTGTTTTCTTATGTCCCCTTCTTTCTCCTATGGAGGGTGTCATACTATGGATACTCTTTTGCACTTGGCTTTTTCACTTAGCCATACATCCTAGAACTTGTTCCTTATTACTTCCGAGAGATCGTTCTTACCCATTTCTGTAGCTTCGTATTCTTAAGTATTGCAAGTGTACCCTAGTTCATTTCAACGTTCTCTTATGGGTTGATAATAAAGTTCTCCCCGACGTTTTATAGTTCCAAACAATGTTGCAAGTCAATAGTCTAGGGTGTGCAATCCACACTTGGATTGAATGGTGTGCAATCCACACATGGTTGAATGAGATAGAAAGAATAAGAATTTGTAAGGTAACATACAGGTCCTTTTAGGAAAATTTGCCAGAAATGTTCTACACCAAAAGCTAAGATAGAGTACCTATTAAAAGTCCACAGAGGGGAAGTCTGTCCCAACAGACAGAGTTCCAAAGGTGATCCACACAGTGACCACAGTCCACGGTGCCACGTCCTTTGCGTACGTAATACACCTCCTGTGCGGAAACTCGGGAAGGACTCGTTTGTCCTGCAAAAAGCACCTCATCCCCAAACTCTGCCTTCACTAAAGCACTCATGACAACATTAAAATAGCCAAGTGCAGAGTCAAGTGCTTGGAACCCAGAACAATGGAGTAAAAGGAACCAAGTACAAGCTTCCTATGCCTTTAACTTATCTGCAAATCATATTGTTGTGCTTCTTCCCACAATTGCTATCGTGTCCACCATTCACAGCATGCTCCCCATTGTCCATCACTTGGGTTTTTTTTTTAGAGGCTTAAAAAAAAGTCCGTACCAGGAAATCCCCCCTTTTTTTCTTTTAGCTCATTAGAGATTAAAAACTTGAGAATACTTCATGAGTTCAAGAAATTCCATGAGGAAGACTCCTCCCACTCTAGCCTATGATCCCACACAGCAAAAAATACGTTTCACATGGGAGGCATCAGCACACAGTCAAAGAACTGAGTGCATAACTGAAGCCACAGGCATTGGGCACTGGTATTGGATATTCTAGTCTAGTTCAGGAAGAAGAAAGAAAGAAAGAAAGAAAGAAAGAAAGAAAGAAAGAAAGAAAGATGGAGGAAGGGAGGGAGAGAGAGAGAAAGAATAAATGAAAGAAAGAAAGAAAGAAAGAAAGAAAGAAAGAAAGAAAGGTGGAGGAAGGGAGGGAGGGAGAGAGAGAGAAAGAATGAAAGAAAGAAAGAAAGAAAGAAAGAAAGAAAGAAAGAAAGAAAGAAAGAAAGAAAGAAAAAGAAACACGTGGCCTGTGCTACTAAATTGATTTCACAACCTCTAGTGATTATTCAGACCTACAGTCTGGAAAACACATTAAGAGCACATACTTTGAAGTCAGACAGATGTGAGCTGGAAACCTAGATGTACCTGTCAGCAACAGCCTGCTCAGAAGTCCTTAGCCGGTGCAAGCCCATATGCTCCTTTGTAAAATAGGGACAACAGCCCAGGCTACGGATGGTTACATTGACCAAGTAAGAATGTAGGTAGCACAGAGTACAATGACCAGTAAGTGGAAAGGGTAGCTTTTATTGAGAACGATAAAGTGAGAGGGGCACCCGGTGGTTCAGTCCCTTAGGCTTCCAACTTCGGCTCAGGCTATGGTCTCAAGGTCTGTGGGTTCGAGCCCCACTGCAGGGTCTGCACTGACAGCTCAGAGCCTGGAGCCTGCTTGGGATTCTCTGTCTCCCTCTCGCTCTCTGCCCCTCCCCCACCTGCATGCGCACGCTCGCTCTCTCTCTCAAAATAAGTAAGCGTTTTTAAAAATAAAAAAAAAAAAAAAACAATGATAAAACGGGATGAGGAGCAGAGATGCCATACTAGGGGCTTCTGGGAGTCCACAGGAAACCAAGGCTTATCCACCCCATGTGGATGGAAAATCATGAAGCATGGGAGGCTATGCCATCACTTTCTCACCTTCCAGAGCCCACTTGAGTGCCCAGTCAGGTGGGAATCCAAGGGAGTCAGGGTTGGATTGCTACAACACACCCTCTTAACCTGGGGTCACGTCTGGCATGTCACAGGCAAGTCCAGAAATCTGCAGGAACCCTCGCATGACAGAAAACGGGTTTGACCTGTTGGTCACCTCCAGGGACAGCAGTAGTTCCCAGACTCAGCTGGGCATCAGAGGGAACCGAGAACTTGTTAGATATTCTGAGACTCCCTGGAGTTACTGGTTCAGAATCATCTGAAGAAAGACTTTGGAATCTAAACTTAAAATACAAGTACACACACACACACACACACACACACACACACCCTAGTTGGAATAGGGCCAGCCAAGCTGATAGATCAATAGTAAAGTAGAGCCTTTGGTGTTACTCTTATGCCATCATAGAAGAGTGTCAAATAAACATTTGTTTTCATAGTGGGAGATGCTCAATGTATTCTTTGAACCCATCAGTTCATTTTATTGATGGGAAAACACACTGTACCAGAGGAGACAAGCATAGGTGAGTTGAAAGATCACAGAATTTGGAGACATTAAGTCCCTCAATGTCAGAAGTGTAAGGATTACATAGGCTCAAACCAGACATTTAAGAGGAAACTTCAATGGGTTGTGCAAATTTCAGCTATTTGCAAAAGTTATTGTTTGTCATTGAAAATGAGTATAACACACTATTCTGGGATTGAATGCCCATAAATCAGTTTCCCTAGTAACTATCAACTGGTCTGTTTTGGAACCTTATCCTCTCCCTTTTTATATTAATATATACCAAAGGGCATATTTATTTTTCACTAGCATGCACTAATTACATTGAAATGTTTATACATTAAGGCTTTAAAAATACAGATTATTTACGTTGATTTTGTACCAGCATTAACTTAAGTAGCACTAATCTGAAACTTGTAATTAATGTTGAATCAAAGGTATATATTCTCTTTGGATTTCAGTAGTAAGGTCTGTTGTGCAGGGAGATTTGTGGCAACAAAACTAAAAATTACCGTGATGCCCAATGCTGTGTTACAACCAGCTACACTCAAAGAATGGTGTCGTATCACTTTATAGCACTGGCCAAAATGGTACGTTGTCTCTCAAGTACATGGCTTGCAAGTTTTTAGAGACAATTCCAGCCAGATCATTTTCCAGGAATGATTTCTTTAGTTGGATGGTCATTGCTAACATAGACTCTCTGTTGATTGGGCAATTACCCAAACAAACCCATCTTTCACAGATCTTGCAAAGGATGTCTTCAGAGGACCATGACTTAACTTGCATAGTCCCGCAAAGATCCACCTCTAAGATGCAAATCTGAACTTGCAATTCAATCCAACACGTAACTTGTTTTCTTTTTTATGGATGTCTGGGAAGCATAGGGCCATAATCTTCATGACGGAAGCCATATTTCGTAGGTGGACTAGCCATTCATCAGCTATTGAGTAATGACAGGATCTGGGTTGCTCTAATAATGGGAGTAGATATGTTATCATTTACACTTCGAACGTATTTCCCCATACGATCAACGCTTGAATTTCATCTCTAACTCGTTTCTTACAGTTTAATCCTGAAGAATGTGCCAAAGAACCCCGCAACACTGCAAATTCCTCAACGTGTCCCTCCACTTCCAATGATTTTATGGACCTCATCTCTGTGTTATTTGAAAATTAATCCTTTTGCATCTGTCCACCCTGACTATGTTTTGGGGTCCCCTTACCGTCCCAAATAATCCTGAATTCAAGGTATCTAAACTCATGGAGCAGTTGTCCAGGGAAAAGAGAAGCAACAGCCCCGCCCCCAACCCTTGGGAGCAGAAAGGAAAAGAATTATCCTAAAGAATTATTTAAAAACCCAGATGCAGCCGACAGAAATAAAACCATGACTGCATAGACTGATGTCCCAGGGGTCCAAAATCTAACCCCAAATGGGCAATAATTTGTTTGCCATTAAACTAAACCAGTTTGATGAACTCAAATGCCCTCGGCTCAATAGGCAGGACTCTCCGAGGAGCCTGTGTTACTTCCCTCACTTAAGCGCAGATTTGTAATAAAAATCTTAGTGCCAGTGGCACGGTTTTTGGACATATAAGAAGCTAACCACTTGGAGAATCCTATTTGAGAGGTCAGAAAACTCCACAGTTAAAGATCGGTTTATAATTTACGAAGAAAATAGAAAGTTTTGTTTCTCTGAGTTGAAATTTGAAGAGCACGGCGGGAAATATTGTAAGTTTCTGGCATAAAGCTTTGTGCTTTCTTCATAATTTGAGACCGGCGTGAAGCCTGAGGCTTCAGGGATCATTTTGTGAGAAAAACCGGGCGATTCGATGTAGAGAATTTTGATATTTTTGGCATTTTTTGAGGTGTAACAAACACAACTCGGGATCCGAGAGGACACTCTGCGGCTGCCAGCGAGGCGGGCTGGACAGCGCACCAATCACGGCGCAGCTCCGCCCTATATAAACGGGAGGGCGCAGCGGCGCGGCCCGAGTCCCGGCCAGTGCCTCCGCTTCCGGCTCGAGTCGCTCTCCCCGCGCCCGCCTTCGACATGTCCGAGACCGCGCCCGCCGCGCCCGCCGCGCCGGCCCCCGCCGAGAAGACGCCCGTGAAGAAGAAGGCCCGCAAGTCCGCAGGCGCCGCCAAGCGCAAGGCGTCCGGGCCGCCGGTGTCCGAGCTCATCACCAAGGCCGTGGCCGCCTCCAAGGAGCGCAGCGGCGTGTCCCTGGCCGCGCTCAAGAAGGCGCTGGCGGCCGCCGGCTACGACGTGGAGAAGAACAACAGCCGCATCAAGCTGGGCCTCAAGAGCCTGGTGAGCAAGGGCACCCTGGTGCAGACCAAGGGCACCGGCGCCTCGGGCTCGTTCAAGCTCAACAAGAAGGCGGCGTCCGGGGAGGCCAAGCCCAAAGCCAAGAAGGCGGGCGCGGCCAAGCCCAAGAAGGCTGCCGGGGCGGCCAAGAAACCCAAGAAGGCGACCGGGGCCAGCACCCCCAAGAAGAGCGCCAAGAAGACCCCAAAGAAGGCGAAGAAGCCCGCGGCGGCTGCAGGAGCCAAAAAGGCAAAGAGCCCGAAAAAAGCGAAAGCAGCCAAGGCCAAGAAGGCGCCTAAGAGCCCAGCGAAGGCCAAAGCCGTGAAACCCAAGGCGGCCAAGCCAAAGACCGCCAAGCCCAAGGCAGCCAAGCCAAAGAAGGCAGCTAAGAAGAAATAAGTTTCTTTGGCCTACTGCTTAGAAGCTCAACACAACCCAAAGGCTCTTTTCAGAGCCACCCACAGACCTCAAGGAAAGAGCTGTTACACTGTGTTCCTTAGGGGGCGTGGCCGGGGGGAGGACACCACCTCGGTGGGGCGGTCCCTCGAGCACGGTGCGGCGTCTCCTGGCAAGGCTTAGTTGCGTGCTGCACCCCCTAAAAACTTGTACGTGCAGGGGTTTCAGTAAAGGCCCCGGAAGCCTATCCACGACTCAAAACTCGAGCTTATTTCTCGGGTAGGCTGGTCAGTGGTAAATTTCTCCCGCGCTGACGGGCAGGGTGAAAGTGCGAACAGAAGTCTGGGAAGCCGTATTTCCCAGGCATTTGCTAGTACAGGTACGTACGGTGTTTCTCACCTCCTGACCAGCCCGGCGCAATAGAGCAGGTTGCTAATCAATGAGGCGAGCTGGGAAGGACTATGGGTTTCGGGCCAACGACCACTTATTACCCGCCTAAAGCCTGACAGCTCCAGCATCTAGGGCATCCTAACCGCCAGATACCGACTGGTGCAGGCCCCAGACTCCAAGCACGAAGCCATACTAGCCAGCAGGGAGTGGTCTACACCTATAAACCGAAAGCGAGGATGTCCTCCGTAAAAGTTTCAGTGACTGAAATCTACGGCGCAAGTTCTTTAACAGGCTTATTTATAGTAGCTTTAGGCAGCCTACTCTAAGCCTTCTGATTGGCTCGAAGCAAAGTAAGGAAGCAGCCAATGAAAAGCTAGACCTGCAAGTATCTTTTACATCCGCATTTGTGACGACACACTAAAATTAATCCAATCGCGGACGAAATCTTACTAACCTCATTTGAATACCGCATCTATAAATAAACGTGGCTTTGGTGTCGCGAGTTATTTTCCCAGCTCTTAGTTATAGCGTGTTAACTTCACGGCGCAATGCCTGAACCCACCAAATCCGCCCCGGCCCCGAAGAAGGGCTCGAAGAAGGCGGTGACCAAGGCGCAGAAGAAGGACGGCAAGAAGCGCAAGCGCAGCCGCAAGGAGAGCTACTCGGTGTACGTGTACAAGGTGCTGAAGCAGGTGCACCCCGACACCGGCATCTCGTCCAAGGCCATGGGCATCATGAACTCGTTCGTCAACGACATCTTCGAGCGCATCGCGGGCGAGGCGTCGCGCCTGGCGCATTACAACAAGCGCTCGACCATCACGTCCCGGGAGATCCAGACGGCCGTGCGCCTGCTGCTGCCCGGGGAGCTGGCCAAGCACGCCGTGTCCGAGGGCACCAAGGCCGTCACCAAGTACACCAGCTCCAAGTAGACTTGCCAAGTAAGCGCCCCCTTACCCAACCCCAAAGGCTCTTTTCAGAGCCATGCATGTTTTCAACAAATGAGGTGTAACCCTTTCATTACGGACGCTGTTTTCAAGGATCTGGTAATCTAGCACGACTCAATTTTTGGTTAGGGCTGCGTAGAAAGTATTTTCAAGTTACTCTGTCAGTAACACCTACAGTATAAATTGCGTGCTCACCATAAACAACGATTCTCTACATCCATTATTCCTTCGGTTTCACCAAACTAGACCTTAATTTTAAATGAAACGCCATTGCAAGTGTACAACTCCTGGTTCCGTGGGCCGAGCTCCAAATTGATCGTCACGTTGTTCAGGCAGTTGATAAGGAAGGAGCTTACCCAGAGCACAAAGGAGCCTGCTCTGAAAACTTTATTCTCCTCACTTTTTTTTCTTTTCCTTTTTAATGTATGGAGGTGATACTGAAAACAGCCGAAGGCCGTGGGAGCGTCCGGTAAATGTTCGTGGGCTTTTCTGGTCGGCCTGCCTTGCAGCGGCTCCCATATCTGCTTGCTCTGAGCAGCCGGCCAGGGAGGGGGCCTCTCTGGGGGAGGAGGGTGGCAGAGTCTATACTGTATCCAAAAGTCGCAGCGGGACCGGAAGGGAACGTGTCCGGGCTCTGAGAGGCCTTCCAGTCCTGTCAGTTACCGTCGCCTCTGTCCTAGGAAGTCCTATTTCGCTTACAGTCTCTGGGAAGCATTCAGCTGTAAGGTCCTCTGGGCCACGAGACAGAGGCCCACTACTCAGTCCCATCAGGTGTGTGACTGTGATGAGGTGATGGTTCCCCCCGGGACCGAGGCCCCCTTCTCAGCACGCCGGCCGCTTCCCTGGCGTACCCTTGAGGTGAGGCCGGAGAGGAGGTTGGAAGGGAAGGAAAGCCTTTCGGGCAGGCAGCGGTTTCTGTTGCACAAGCTTCGCCGGCCTGAAGGGTTTCAGCTGCTGGGGAGTGAGGAAAATGTAGACTTTCTTTATTATTCGCCAAGAAACCTGATGAGAAATCTTGCCTGGTGACGCTGATGCCGGGTCACATCCTCAGGGTAGAAGGTGAGCTAGAAACGAGCACACACACAGACACACACACATGCACACAGACCCACACTCGCCACGGACAATGGCAAGGAAGAGGGTGCCCCGAGCCTTAGTGCTGAGCAAGGTAGATTCTGCCACCGGCAATCTGGACAATCCATTGGTTTCTGGCATCAATATCACAGGGATTCAAACACCCAGGTTGAGAATTAATTTAGGGATTAAGCCCAAGCTGGCTTTGTGCCCCTGAGCACCTGGGTAATGCAAACGCAAATCCTCTCTGGGGGAATGAGCTTCATTCTGGGCCTCAACAAATCCCCGCATAGGACACCTGGAAGGAAAGGAACCAGAGGCTTCGTACAGGACATTAGCACATTATTCAACAAGACACTGTGACCCAGAATAAGAGCAGGGAACTAGAGTAAAAGGAAATTAACAGATACAGATTTCAAGTGGCTCACTTTAATAACTCTTAAAAGAAAAAGGGGGAGACACCTGGGTGGCTCAGTTGGTTGAGTGCACAACTCTTGATTTGGGCTCAGGTCAGGATCCCAGGATTGGTGAGATCAAGTCCCATCTGGCTGAATGTGGAGCTAGCTTGAGGTTCTCTCTCTCTCTCTCTCTCTCTCTCTCTCTCTCTTTCTCAAAATAAGTAAATTATTTATTATTTACAAAGGGGGAAAAAAGGACTATTTGAAATACGCTGAGAACCTAAGAGAATGCAAAGAATGACCACAAAGATTTGAAAAAAAGAACCAAACACAAATTCCAGACACACACACACACACACACACACACACACAATTAATTATAAGAAAATTAACATTTAAAAAGCTTGCTGGATAGGCTAAATAGCCAATTGGACCCAGCTGAAGAATTTTCATGAACTCTGTAAGCAGGTCTTAATTACCCAAAATCCAGAGAGAGAAAAGTAAAAGTGAATTCAAGAGATCTGGAATTAGTAGCAAAATTGTCTGAAATACATCTAATCTTGGTACCAGAAGGACAACCAGAGAGAATGATGCTGATGTGAGCTTTCAAAGATCATGGCTGAGGATGTCTTAGAGTTAATGGTTTACTCGTGTAATTAAAAATAAATAAAAGAGTGAAAACTGATATAAAAAAGGGGGGGTCACTGCATCACACTGTGACCTAAGCCCCATAAACTCTCACAAGAGATAGAAGGCTGATTACAACAAGGTTTTGTCTTCGACCTGTTCTGACAGGTGTCATCAGACTGAAATACTGTTATAAATACTTGGGGGGGAGGGGAGGATAATTGAGAAATTATTTACATGCACTCTATACCTATCGATTACTAAACTTTGTAATTCTAATCGATATTTAATGGACTGTCTTGCTTTTCGGTGCATATAATACTATAATTAGGAAATTTTAAAAATTAATATTCTTTCCAATAACTATTTATGTTAATTACATTATCATGTTATTGTATCAGGTAAAATCACAAACTGGATGCCATATAGGTATGCTCTCAGTCATCATGGTCTTTTTCCTCTTTTTAATCAAAGTGGCTTTGGTAGTTCATGACATAAAAATTTGTTTCCCTGCTCGTTCACGTGTGCACGTGAGTGTGTGTGTGTGTGTGTGTGTGTGTAATCTGTATGTGTTGCTTAGTTTACTTCTAAATTTATTTTAAGTCTTTTTATTAGGAATGATATATGAATTTTTGCCATTTGATGAGCTCATGTGCTTTTTCTCCTTTATCCTGCCACAATGAATATATGTAGATTTCCTAATGTTAATCTATACTTGCATCCACCGCCCCAATCTTATGTGGTCATGTTATATTATTATCTTAAATATCAGCTGCATACATTTTAATATTTTAGAGTGGGTTTTTTTTTTTTCCCTACTCGAGTCACACTCTCTTTTGGGTTTAGCCATATCAGATTTTGTCATTAAGATTATGGTAACTCTCCTCTATTATCTACTGCTGTGTAACAAACTACCCAAAACTCAACAGCTCAATCCATGAACATTTCTTCCCTCAATTTGTTTCTGGGGATCAGGAATCCACAAGTGACTTAGCTGGGTGGTTCTGCCCAGGGTCCCTCGTGGGGCTGAAGTTGAGATGTACACACAGGCTGCAGTCCCCTGAGGGCTTGACCACAGCTGGAAGATTCCTTATTCCTTACCAGAGTTGGCTGGCTGCCCTCCTGCACGAGTTCCTGTTGGCTGTTGGCAGGAGAACCACAGTAACACCTCAGTTCCCTGCCAGGAACCCTCAGGAGGGTAAATCTCTTAAAAATGTGGTAGCATTTCTCTTGCAGAAAGAGAAGTCAGGCAGAGAACGTACCCTTGAAGTCTCTGTGACCTAGTTTTGAATGTCACATGCTGTCACTTCTGCCACTTTCTACTAATTAGAAGCAAGTCACTTTAAATGTGGCATGTAATCAGAAGGGGAACTGGGTTCCAGCTCACCTTTCCAGGTAAGGATGTAAACATATTGTGAAATTTTCACATCATTTTTTAATGCTTTAATTACTCGATTATAAAAAGTATTTGTTATTTAAGGAGTAGTCAGAGATCATCTAGACCTAATTCCTTTAGGTCGTTAAGAATTCCAGGAGTTAGACTAAAATTGACCACAATCCACAAAGACAAAAGCCAATGAAACTCCTCATGATGTCCTGATGGACTTCTCCCTGAGATTGTAAGGACCGAACAGTTGTCTCTGTAGTCAAATAAACCAGCACGTTGCCAGTATATAGAGAAAATGTTGAATTAATTGAATGAATTCAACAGAGAAATCGTAAACAGCCATCTGTACAACAAATCTCTGCTTCATGATGGTTGTAGGAATATCCAACAAAACTAGTAGGTTTGAAAAAGATAAATTAAAAGGGAAAACAAACACAATAAAAAGATAAAACCCCAAGCAGAGCGCTAGCCTCTTCTCTGCTGTCCTATCACTCCCTTTCAGTGTATTCAATAAACTTCTAACTCCTGGGGGGGGGGGGGGGGGGGGGAAGGTAAAATCTGAAAAATACTTTAGCCTATGCAAATATAACAAATTAATGATATAAAAATCAATGATATAAAAAATAAAAATTAATAAAATTTAAAGTGGGACAAGAAGTAAAAGCTCAATTAGTTGATTTAAGAGGTGGAATTTGAACTGATGATTGAGTCAGACTTAAAAGTAAACTACAATGTTTCAAGTGTAAAGTAACAGATTAAGAGTAGGAGAAAGACATACAAGAAGAAACTAAAGAGATTAATTTAGTCATGAAGGCTTATAAGGAGATCCATGACATGTGTCAAAATTCTTACTAGATTGTAGCATGGCAACAGTTCAGAGTATTATTATAAATCAGCTCATTCAAGATAGTCAATTGAACATCTTTGAGTCAGACACAGGCATGGGCACTGGAAATATAAAAAGAGGTGAGGGTGTCCTTGACCTTCTGGAGCCCTCAGGTTAGTAGACCACCAATGAAATTTATAGCTACTTTTTCAATTTTTTTTTTTATTATTATTATCACTCACTAAGACCTAAAAAAGTGTTTACCACTCTTTGGAAATCCACTGGCAGGGGAATAGACTTGGGCTCCCATGGAAACTACAAAGCTCATTAAGACAAAATGTTCATCCCAATATTTGAGTACTAAACAGAATCTAGTAATACTAATATCATTGTGACACAGTGCAAAGTTCAGGTATACTCCCATAAGCGTCCCCTCACATCTGACACCAAGTGCAAAGATGAAGGGTCTCCAAAACCATCCTCGGATTTGGTCATTCACTAGAATTATACCACAGAATCCACTAAACTTTATCGCACCCAAGGTTGGGGGGTATTAATTACATCAAAAGGATACAGATTACACATAAGCCAAGGTGAAAGGCGCATGGAGCACAGGCTTCCCAACTCAGAGCTTCTGGTAGGTCCTTTCCCAGTGGAGGCCGGGGGAGGGTTTATGTCTCCCTGCCGCACAACAATATTGGCACAACACACAGACATTGCCAACCTAGGGGATTTGTCATATGAACATGGTTGACTGTCCACGTGGCTGAACTTTAGTCAGCAGGCCCTCTGGAGGTAGTCCACATGCCACATGACCCAAAGCCCCCAACATAAGTGACATTATTACCCTATCCTGTGCAGCCCAGGGCTTCTAGGTAAACAAAGATCATCTTATCATGCAGGACATTCCATGAGCCTAGAGATTCCCTCCCAGCAGAGGGCAAAGGCCACATCTCTCTTTGGATAAAATTGGTCCTTCACCATACACATCGTCATAAGAAAAACCATAGGTTTACCGTTTTGATTAGATGGCTATGTTTGACCATAACTTGAATTCTCCAACTATTTTCTTTTTTGATGGTTCTGTCAATGGTTTGGGTTTATTTAGATCAACTGTGGACCCAAAAGTTATAAGGAGATTTCTAATTGAAGGCAATGTTTTTGTACTTTATTCAGATGAACAACTTCAGCAGTCTCCTCCTTGACTTATACTCCCACTGCCCTCCACACCCTGGCGGCAGAAAAGAAGACTTAGGAGAGGTGGAGATCACGCTGGGGAAAGTTCAGAGTTCTTAACCTTCATTTTGGTGGCGTGGGCACACAGCGCTACATAGAAGAAAACGCTCCCTTTGCTTTACGTGGACAGCGGCACTTGACTGACCTTTCCTTTCACCAACCATGAAATTCGCTACCGTGGAAAGGGAACAGGAATTGTAGAAAAGTGAAGGACTAACGTTTTCAAATTTTGTCTAAAAGTTTAACCGTGAATGTTAAGCTGCATTTCATAAATACAAAACAATAAAAGTATCACAGCCAAATGGTGGCTATTTTTTAGGAATAGGGAGAAGAAGGAAGGTGAGAGGGACTGAGAAAAAGAATGGAAGAAGCAAATGGCTACTGCGAAAGGGAGCGCCAAAGCCTGAAGACCAAGGGGAAGGCACAGAGGAAGATAGTAGGAGAAAGCAGAGAGGGAAAAGAGGGAGATGAAGAGCTAGACCTTGTTACGTGTTTGACACTTCAACTGGGAATAGCACATTTTACGTGCTGACATTCGCCCCACATTTCTTGGGTTTGGGGGTGAGTGGATGGTTACAATGTCACCACATCTGGGAGACACTCTCTGACCAGCAAATGCACATGGTGCCCTTCAATCCGGCTCTAAACTTGTTCTGTTCATTCTTCTTCATTACCCTTAGCATAACTGACATGAATTTGCATATTCTTGGTTTTCTCTTCCCATTCTCCAGGCTCTAAGGTCCATTGGGCAGAGTTAGTCCTTTTTGCTGCTGACTCCCCAATGCCTAAGGCTGTTCCAGACACACAGTAGGCTCTCCATTAGGATTTACAGCAATCATAACGAGGTAAAGTACACATATAACAACAGGGACAGGGGCCAGAGGTGAGTTGTTGCAATGGCTCCAAAGAATGAGAGACAGCATTCCTGAGTCTCACTTTCCACATCTACACAACAAAAATAATAGTATACTACTTCTTAGAGCTATTTTAAGGATTAAGTAAGATAATTCATGCAAAGCTCTTAAATCAGTCTTGAAATAATTTTGTAAGTGCTTAGCCAATGTTAACGAGTATTAGATTTCTTTAGTCATTGAATTAAAATGAAATCAGAGGGGCCAATTCTCTTCAGGTCAGAAACTAAAAGAAGAAAATGCAAGCCTTTGAACTGCTTGAATTCCACCTGTGGAAGGATAACTGGAGGATTTGGAACAAAGATCTTATTGTCCAGGGTTCTCTTTACTGGTTTGAGTCATGTGTTCATGCTAAAAATGACTAAAGTGTAGGTAATATTGGAGCAGAGATTCATTATACAAGCACATGTAAAAAACAAAACAAAACAAAAAAACATCTTTCTTGTACATCAAAGAGTAAGGCTGATGGCAAAATGGCACCTAACAAACCCTTTTTATTTCTTCAATTGGGGAGAGATATGAATGCAGAGAAGAAATGAATGCAAACAGTAACTGAAAAGTGAATCAGCCATAGAATTATGAAGTATGAAAAGTGATCTGCCCGAGAAGGATTGATTAGTATGAATATTCTGCCCGAATTTAACCCATCCTGGTTTGGTGTTCACGGATTCATTAGAAGGAGAGCCTTAGCGAAGAAGAAGAAACTAAACCGTGTTCTAGCATTTTCGTTTTATTTGTTGTTTTAATTATGAAAATAGAATTTACTGCTGTTACAGGCCTACAGAGAATCATTATTTACCATGGACTATGTTTGCTGGAGAAGTCTAAATGAGGAGGGCAAAAAGTCTGTAAATGAGATGTTAGGGTCAATAAAATTTGTGGAGAAATGGAATTCCACATTCCTTGTTGACCCAAATCATTCCCCGAGATCTCTCCTTTTTAGACACACATATATTTTTCACTTTATCTTCTGGCATCGAAGTCTGAGTGGGTAAAGCCTAAGCACTGTTTTGGCTCTGGTAACGATCTTGAAGGTAAACAGCTTGGGTTAGCTCAGCTGACATTTGAGGTGTCACTTCCAGCACCTGAATTAAGGGAAACACAATACTTCGAAGCAGTCTCAAAATTCAGCGTGTACCAAAACTACCTGGAGCATTTTTAAAACATAGATTACTGCCCTTCCCCCCCTTCCCCCCCCCCCCCCCCCCAGCTTCTGATTCACCAGATCTGTAGCAGGATCCGGTTATTTGCCGGTTGTATTGTCCAGGTGATGCTGATGCAGGAAGGCCAGGGAATCACACCGTGCTTTCAACCAGAAGAAGGGATTTCCTTAAATTACGAATGCCAAACAGCAACACAAACCCGTCACATTCAGGTCTAAACTGGAACTGGAAAGTCCTAAAAATTCGCAGCGACTGTCCTGCATCCTCCGCGTCCACGCAAGCATGGAAATGACCCTGTGGCCCGGCAGGCCCCGCCTCCGCACCGCCAGTCTCATAGCCACGCCCCCACGTCGGCTCTCTCATTGGCCCGTCCTGCGACGCCCCCACACGCCGGCTTTCTCATTCGTCTGTCCTGCCGCGCCCCCCACGCTGGTTCCCTCAGTGGGCCTTCCTGCAACGCCCGTCCATGACGCCCCCTGATTGGGCCTTTTCCGCGGCACGCGTCCCGCCCCCAACGAGCCTCACGTTGCGCCTGCGCCACGTTTCGTTTTTCGGGCTCCGCGGTGGGGTCGTTCGTTTTCTCGGTTGGTGGCGTCGCCGCCGGCAGGCTGTTTCCCGTTTCGTCCCTTTCTGGTGCGCAAACCGTGGCGACCCGGCCTCGCCGCGCGGCCGCTGGCCGTTCGCAACAATCCAGCGGGCCGTCCGCAGATGAGAGCGCGGAACCGAGCGGTGCGCGGACCGAGCCGCGGCGCAGCAGCTTCCCTGGTCGGTCTCCTCTCCGGCGGTTTCTGAGCTGGCCCGGCCTCGCTGCCCAGTGGCCGAGGAGACCCTCGCAGTGGCCGCGCAGGACACCCGGCTTGCACAGCCCCTGTTTACCGTCCTCGTAATTGTAGGGGATTTCGTGTGAGCACTGCGTGTGCCTATGTCTGTGTATGTGGGTAATTTTATTTCCTACTCAGATAACCATGCTTTTTAATTTCATATTCGTGTGCACGCAGGTCTAAATCCTTTAGGCACGGTCGGCACAGAGCCCAGGCCCCACAGTACTTTCAATGGCTCATGAAAATTTTGTCATTTTCTCTGAAATCAGAAGATAAATATTAACTGTGAAGTTGACCAAAAGGCTCTAGTATGTAATGTTAATATATTTACGTTTGTGTAATTTTAATAACGTTATTAATGTTATTATTTTAATGGAGGGAGAGGCCCAGGAAGGCAAAAGTCCCTAGGGCCCACAAAAATCAGTGAAACTGCGAGCAGATAGCACACAATCCTTCTCATCTATCTTTGTTTATTTAATTTTTTTTTTTTTTTTTTGCAAACACCCAGATACATTTCTGAGTACTTTCCAGATGTTAACTCAGGTGTTCCTCATAATACACACGTGAACTATTGTTATTCTAATTACCCCCATATATATTGAGTCACCCTAAGCTTAAAATTATTTTTACCCAATGTCCTACCATTAGTAAATGGCAGAGGGGATTCTTATTCTAACCCAGGCAGTTTAGGTCCAGGGTCCCTGCTCTTACCCACTAGAGTAAAGACATCATCTCTTGGCAACCATATGCAATTAATTCAAGTAACAGCAGGTAAAATTTACACCAAACTCTAGCCAGGCTCCTCTGAGCCTTCTTCTCAACTTGACTTATAAAAGCTTGGACAAGCATTAAAATCGTTTTAACAGATCAAAGATATATCCCTAAGATGACCCTAGCCCTTCTTAAAGTGCATGCCCTAAATCAAGACCCACCGTTCTTTATTTTTCCTTTTCTCTTCCTTTCTTTCTTAGAATCATCTTCAATGTTTTAGCTCACGAACGTGCGTTTTACAATGTTACCAAAAATCCAGCGACGTTTTGTGGCATAACATTAAATTTTTAGTTTATTCTGGAATTTATGAACATTTTACCATGGTGTCATCACAAAACATAAACACGGTGAAGTGTAGGTCTAACTCTTTAAAGTTAATCTTGTTTTACATCCTTCGATGACATTTTATAGTTTATTCATATAGATTCGAATTTTTTTTTTCTTGGACTTAGAATCCTTAGAATCTAAAGTACTATTGTGAATAACGTCTGGTTATTAATTTCAGTTCCAGCCGAGGCATTGCTAATGTATACAAAGGTCATGAATTTTGTGTGCTGATCATGTGTCCACTAACCCTGTTGAGCTCTCTCAGATCTGTTTGTAGAGTCTCGCGGATTTCTTAAATGACATCATTATCGAACAATAAAGATAACAGCTTTTTCTTACTGAATTTTTATCTATACTTATTCATCCTCCCCTGGTCTCACAGTGCTGGCCAGGCCTTTAGCACCATGTTGAATGGGAATCATGCCACTGAGCTCTTGTCTGGTTTTTGTTTTTTTTCTTCTTACTTCCTAGAAATTCTTCTAAAAGTGTACCATTATATGTCATGCTCACTATAGCTACTCTTTATAAAATAAGTAGCTACTCCCTCTTGTTCTAGTTTGCTGAAAATGTTTATGATGAAAGAATGTTGGGGCGCCTGGGTGGCTCAGTCGGTTAAGCATCCGACTCGGGTTCGGCTCAGGTCATGAGCCCACAGTTTCATGAGCTTGAGCCCCACATCGGGCTCTGTGCACCCGTGCACCTGCTTGGATTCTCCCCCAACCCCCCCCCTCCCCGCTTTCTGACCCTCCCCCACATTGTGCTGTCTCTGTCTCAAAATAAACTCAAAAAAAAAAAAAAGAAAGAGTGTTATATTCTAGCAAATATTTTCTCAGTGTCTGTGGAGATGACCATACAGTTTTAACACTAGTAATATCTTACACTGGCAGATTTAGGATGTTCAACTTTTCTTCCGTTCTTGGAATAAATCCTGCACAAAATGCTATTATTTGTTAAATAACATGGCTTCTTCGTTTCCATTTTCTTGCTTTTTAAATAGAGCTTTTCTTTAAGTGTTCACAAGTAAGACAAAGCCATAATTTTCTCTTTTTTTGAATTGTTCCTGTTCAGTTTTCATAATAGATTACAGACTTTCAAAAGAAAACACATAAGAGAGATCTATTTTTCCACTGAAACAGCTTTTGTAAAATAGGGATTATCAATTCCTGTAATTTCACTTAAACCTGTATAACCCAGCTCTCCTTAGTACCATTTGGGATGAAGGGCATAGAAGAGATTTTTTTTTTTTTAACTGCCCTTCCTGTTCCCTTATAATCATAATTTGCTTATTCATCTTGTTTATTGCTTCATGTTTTGTTCTTGAAAGACATTCTTTTCTGTTACATTTCCTTTCTTTATCTCCCTTCCTTCATTCCCCCCTCCCTCCTTCCTCTCTCTCTCCTTTCTTTCTTTCTTTCTTTCTTTCTTTCTTTCTTTCTTTCTTTCTTTCTTTTTTTCTTTTCTTTTCTTTCTTTCTTTCTTTCCTTCTTTCTTTCTTTCTTTCTTTCTTTCTTTCTTTCTTTCTTTTCTTTCTTTCCTTCTTTCTTTCTTTCTTTCTTTCTTTCAACTTATTCAAAGCATTCTCATGGTTCTTAATAACTCCCTTTCGGTAGCAACGTTCCCTTCTTAATCCCATAACTATCTCTCAACCGCCACCCCCACCCTCACGTGCACACACACTTTTTTTTCCTAATTAGTTTTACTAGAGGCTTGTCTATTATTAGGTTTTTCAAAGAATAAGCTTTTGGTTTACGAATCATCTCCATTTTTTCTATTTTTCTTCTTTTAAAATTTTGAAATTGACATATTAACAATAATATGTCAATGCAAAACTCCATGGAGTTTATAAATAAACAAACAATTAGATCTAATAAGAGTTCAACAGGGTATAAGAGCACCACGTAAAAATTCATGGCCTTTCCCCACATGAGCAATGACCTATCTGGAAATAAAATAGAAAACAAAGACATCATTCCTACCAGTACAACAGACACTAAGGATTCTAAGCCCAATTCTCAATTTACTATCATTTTTATTCTAGCTTTTTTGGTTGAATACCTAGGTTATGTATTCTCAGTGTTTCTTGTTCCTTAACTTGTGCATTTAACAGTATGTATTTTCCTTTTAGTACCATTACAAATACACCGTACATTTTTCATATGTATTATTCATATTTAGCTCAAAACGTTCCATAGCTTCCTTTCTAATATCCAGCCTAACCCATGTGCTTAAAAGTATGCTTTTAGTTTCCAAGCATTTGAGAAGAGTGCTTCATTTTTACCATCTATTTTTTTAGCATAGTGATTTGCCAAGTCTGTACATTATACTGTGTTGACCACAAGTGTCGCCACCGTCTGGCACCACACAACGCTATTACCTTATACTTCCATTGACTACATTCCCTATGGCGTACCTGTCATGCCCCTGACGTATTTATTGCACAAATGAAAGCTGTTCCTCCTACTCTCCTTCACCCATTTTGCCCATCCCCTCACCCTTCTCCCCCTGGCAACCATCAGTTTGTTCTCTGTGTTTATGGGCCTATTCCTGCTTTTTTGTCTGTTTTGTTGTTTAGATTCACATATAAGTGAAATCGTACTGCATTTGTCTTTCTCTGTCTGATTTATTTCACTTAGCATAATACTCTCGAGGCCCATCCATCCATCGTGTTGTCACAAATGGCAAGATCTCATTCTTTTTTATGGCTGAGTGATATTCCATGATGGACTGGACATACTCCACACGGATATACACACTCCACATCTTTATCCATTCATCACTGACGGACACTTATGATGCTTCCGTATCTTGGATATTGTAAATAATACTAAAAGGAACATAGCGGGGATATACATCTTTTCTAATTAGTGTTTTTGTTTTCTGGGATAAATACCCAGTAGTGAAATTACTATACTCTCTGGTATTTCCATTTTTAAGTCTTTGAGGAAACTCCACACTGTTTTTCTTTTTTTTTTTTTTTTTTTTTTTTTTTTTATGAGAATTTCCTCTCCCTCCTCCCCCTTCTCACTCTCCATTTTATTTATTTATTTATTTTTTAATTTTTTTTTTCAACGTTTATTTATTTTTGGGACAGAGAGAGACAAAGCATGAACGGGGGAGGGGCAGAGAGAGAGGGAGACACAGAATCGGAAACAGGCTCCAGGCTCTGAGCCATCAGTACAGAGCCTGACGCGGGGCTCGAACTCACGGACCGCGAGATCGTGACCTGGCTGAAGTCGGACGCTTAACCGACTGCGCCACCCAGGCGCCCCTCCACACTGTTTTTCATAGTGCCTGTACCAATTTACATTCCCGCCAACAAAACATGAGGGTTCATTTTTCTCCACATCTTCAGCCCTAGTTATTTCCTTTTTTTTTTTTTTTTTTTGCCATTCTAACGGGTGTAAGGCAATATCTCATTCTGGTTTTGATTTGCATTTCCCTGATGATAAGTGATTTGAGCATCTTTTCATGTATCTGTTGGCCATGTGTATGTCTTCATTGGAAAATGTCTATACACATCACCTACCCATTTTAAAATCTTATTATTCCTGATGTTGAGTTGTATAAGTTCTTCGTATATGATTTGGATATTAACACGTTATTGGAAATATCATTTGCAAATATCTTCTCCCATTCAGCAGGTTGCCTTTTCATTTTGTTGTTGGTTACCTTCTCTGTGAAAAGCCTTTGATATAGGTGTAGTCCCAATAGTTTATTTTTGCTTTTGTTTCCCTGGCCTGCAGAGAAATGCTAGAAAAATGTTGCTAAGGCAAACAGAGATTGTTAAAGAGATTATTGCCTGTGTTTTCTTCTAAGAGTTTTATAGTTTCAGGTCTCACATTTAGGTCTATAATCCATTTTGAGTTTATTTTTGTATATATGTAGGAAAGCAGTTTCATTATTTTGCACATAGCTGTCCAGTTTTCCCAACACCCTTTATTGAAGAGTCTTTTCCCCATTGTGTATGCCTACCTTCTTTGGCATAGATTAATTGACCGTAACAGTTGGCTTATTTCTGAGCTCTCTATCCAGTCCATTGATCTATCTGCCCATTTTTGTGCCATTACCATATTGTTTTGATTATTATAGCTTTGTAGTGTACCTTGAAATCTGGGATTATGATACTTTCAACTTTGTTCCTCTTTCTTTTTTTTTTTTTTTTAATTTTTTTTTTTTTCAACGTTTATTTATTTTTGGGACAGAGAGAGACAGAGCATGAACGGGGGAGGGGCAGAGAGAGAGGGAGACACAGAATCGGAAACAGGCTCCAGGCTCTGAGCCATCAGCCCAGAGCCTGATGTGGGGCTCGAACTCACGGACCGCGAGATCGTGACCTGGCTGAAGTCGGACTCTTAACCGACTGCGCCACCCAGGCGCCCCTTTGTTCCTCTTTCTGAAGATTGCTTTGGCTACTTGAGGTCTTTGGTGGTTTCATACAGATTTTAAGATTATCCCAGTTCTATGGAAAATACTGTTAGTACTTTGTCAAGAATTGCAGTGACTCTGTAGATTACTTTGAGTAGTATGGACATTTTAACAATATTAATTCCTCCAATTCATGAGCACGTAATTTATGAAATGTATTTCCACTGTATGTGTTATCTTCAATTTCTTCATGAGTGTTTATAGTTTTCAGAGTACAAATTCTTCACCTCCTTGGTTAAGTGTATTCATACTAATTTCTATTACATACTTTCTTTAATGATATCCATTCTAATCCACGTGTTTAGAAGTGTGCTTTTAGTTTCTAAGAATATGAGAAGATTGTTTCAGTCTTACTATTCCTAAAAAAAAAAAAAAAAAAAATTATTTCTATTGCTCCATAGTTAGATTATGATAAAATAGTGCAATATATACGAAACTGTTTTCTTTATATGTATGTATTTATATGTATTCTGAAGCCAGTGTTGACAATTTGAAATTATTAAATGGGTCCTTTGACAAATTCAGAAATACTCTACGTGTTAAGTGAAGGAATCACAGATAAATGAAGTTTGTTCATTGTGTTGTTCAATCTTCTATAACCATAAGCATTTTCCTTCGTTGTTATATGAATTTCTAAGAGTACAGTATTGAACCTTGCCCTACACTTGTAAACCTGAAATTCTCCTAAAATTTCTGGAAGTTACTGCCATACACAGTTAGTGGCTATGCGGTCAGGATTATCAAGGCCCTAAATGTTACATCTTATCAGTGGATTTTTATTTTATCATTATGAACTATAGATCCTTTTCATTTTTAAAAGTTCAATTTCATTAATTTTTTCATAGGTCTGGTTTTGATTGTCCCTTGCTCCTAGAGTGTATTATTTCATTTGTATTTCTTTAAACGTTCAGTAAATATTTTATAGTCTGTATCTGATAACTTTACTATCTGAGATTCTTTGTGTGAGGAAGAGGTGGGGATCGAAGGCTAAAAGCCTGACTCTTCAAAGTGTCTGTTCTCCTCCTAGGTTAGGTCACATGTATGATGAGTTTATATTTGAACATCCCAAATTCCTAGGAGCGCCTGGCACATAATACGTTCTCAACAAATACTAGGAAATAAGTAAGCAATTTATGCGTATCTAGAGAACTTGGATCCTAGATGCTTCCCTCCTAAAGGGGTGTGAGTTTGTCTGCATGAGGCACGAGGGGACACACAAGCTCACGCCACACATTAATGTCAGGAAGCTTTCACCAAAACTCTCTACTCTAAGTAGGTCTATGGTGAAATACTTGTAGCAAATTTCCTCTACCCTCCTCCACAGAGCCCTGCAGAGACCAACAGGTTTCTTGTTAGGGATCTTTGCTAGATTTTTTTCCCCTACAAGCCTTTGTTTTCTCAAAGAGCCCTGGCTTTTTGCTACAAGTCTCTAGTTCAGTTTAAATGCTGAGAATCCTCTTTTCCCCAACAGGCTAACATTGATTGACAAAGCATAGAATTCTGATGATGGTATTTGCCCCTAGGAACCAAATCTGGTGGGTTTAGCAGGCTGGCTTCAGCCCCGAGGTGTTTATTGTTCTGGGAGATTTAGGGAGTTTTCCTTGGTTTCTTGTGATTTGGCCATAATGTGCTAGAGTGTTTTTGTAGTTTATCTAGTCCTTAGCTATTTTGCTTCAGGACAGCTTTCCAGAATATCTTGTTTTCCACATTGGATCTAAAAGTCCTTATAGTGCATACCTCTCTACCCCCACAAATACTTTGAGCTTTGAAATGTGTTTAATATTAATATTACCATAGTTGCTGCCTCTTGGAAACGTTTACCATCATTCTTATTTTTTCTTTATTATTATATAAATCCAGTAATGGTTTCTTTTCAGACTCAAATAAGAGGAGCACTTTCTTTTTTTTTTTTCTTTTTTTTTTTTTCAACGTTTATTTATTTTTGGGACAGAGAGAGACAGAGCATGAACGGGGGAGGTGCAGAGAGAGAGGGAGACACAGAATCGGAAACAGGCTCCAGGCTCCGAGCCATCAGCCCAGAGCCTGACGCGGGGCTCGAACTCACGGACCGCGAGATCGTGACCTGGCTGAAGTCGGACGCTTAACCGACTGCGCCACCCAGGCGCCCCAAGAGGAGCACTTTCTAATCCACATTTTGTATTACACATATTTTTTTTTGGTTTGTAAAAAACATGGTAAATATCATAAAAAGATAAAATATTGAACATGTTCCAGAACTCTAACATAATGCTTTTCTGGGGAAGGCAAATGAAAGCTTAAAAAAAAAAAAAAAACTTCCATGAGACCACAATCATATAGCAAAACAACTAAAAAATATTACACGTAAGTTAGTATCTGCCATTATTTTGGAGTTACATTTTATGTAAATTAAAAAAAAAAAAATCTCTATTCTTAGATCCGGAGAGAATTTTGATGGGGAATAAGCCCACCAGAGGAATTCACTGATTTGAAAGCATACTTGTCAATTTTGCTTCTTTTTTTTAATGTTTATTTCTTTTTGAGAGAGAGATGGGGAGGCGCAGGGAGAGAGGGAGACACAGAATCCAAATAGGCTCCAGGCTCCGAGCTGTCGGCACAGAGCCCAGCATGGGACTCAAACTCAAGAACCGTGAGATCATGACCTGAGCTGAAATCGGACACTTAACCACAACTCTACCTGCCGGGTTGTCCACTGCTGATTGGCTTGACTCCATTGTATGATACTGGGTGGTCTATGGCCAAACCATCCCTTGTGGATCAAATGTTTTATGGTCTACTGCTTATTTTTAGTCAGGCCTTTTGTCAAATTCCTGAGGGAAACCTGAAGGGGAGTAGGTGGCGACTGTTGGCCTAGGCTGTTTGCTGTTTGCATACCATCCCAAAATATGTGTTTCCTCCCCCCAAATCAGGGACCTCAGGTCCCTCTCTGCCTATTTTACCCTATCTTTCCCAATCCTACAAGGTCTTGTGTTTCCAGGCAATGTGTCAAAAAGTGGTCACAAATTATTTGCAAAAAGAGAGGCCCTTTTCAGAGTGAAATCTCATGGGGAGGAAGACATTTGAGTAAAGTTAGAGAAATCATCATGCCTCAAGTGATTGCGCATAGACTTAACTCTATTGTTGGCTCTCAATCTGTAGCTTTCAAATTTACCCATAATGAAGATATGCAAAATTCTCAACTAGTAAATTAATAAAGAGGTCACAGTGGCAAAGCTAATAGAGACGAACAAATAAAACCAATGGCAACGCGAATATACACTAATAACTAAGTGATCATAGACAAAGAATTGAAAAGGGCAACTTGTTTAACATGGAGAAGAAAAGACATTCAAATAAAATCTGCCCCTTTATGCTCTTTGTTTTCTTGGGCCACTCACCCCGCCACATGCGCGAAGACACATACCTGCAACCATACAGACAGCACCCTAGATTGTGCTTCCCAAACTATGGCGTTCACCCAGGTTACCTGGGGATCTTGTCTAGATTCAGTCTGATGTGTAGCTCTGGGGTGGGGCTTACAATCCTATTTGTAACCAGCTCCTTTATGACATCCTGCTGGTGGTCCAGTGGCTATAATGTGAGTGCTCAGCCCTCGGTCAGGGGTGGGGTGGAGGTGATTAAATAAATTGCGGACCAAGGGTCAATGGGAAATGAGACCATTCCTCCAGGATGCAGGCCAGCAAAAGAAAGTGGTGATATATTTGTCTATGATGAAAATTCAAGGGGCACCTGGGTGGCTCAGTCAGTTGAGCGTCTCGCTCTTGATTTGGGCTCAGGTTATGATTTCAAGATCCTGGAATTGAGCCCCTAGTCCAGTCCTGTGGTCAGGCCCCAAGATGAGTTTGGAGCCTACTTGGGATTCTCTCTCTCTCCCCTTGTAGATTTGTGCTTTAAAAGAAAAGAAAGAAAATTCGAGAATCTCTCAGAGGAAGTGTTGTGTAAAAAAGGTAACCTTGAATCCATCTGCGCAATGGTAATGACAGCAACAAAGCATGTTTAAAATTTTGCAGCTCTGAGGATAATCAGTGTTCATGAACTAACTTCAGGAGCTGAAAACGAAATAGCCAGATACCTAACCGATTAGAAAAATGAGGTAAACTTGTTTTTTACCGGTACAAAATCTGAATCTCTGCTACTTTAGATATTCATCTTAAAAGGCTTAGGATACTTTGTGACCTAGATGGCTGATTTGTGCACGACAGCAACTATGTTCCTTTACCCTCTGGTTTCTGGGAGGGATAAGCAAGACATCTGAAGGGGGGGGGGGGGGGGGGGGGCGGAGCAGGGAATGAGAGTATATTCTTATTCCTCTTGGCTCCCTTCCTACAAAACTGGGCAGAAACTGCCTTTGTCTACCGACAGCCACAGCTCCTGTCCGACAGCCGTCTCCTATGCTCACTGCTCTCTTCAAACCCTGCTCTTCTCCTGCCTCTTCTGAACTAGGAATAACAGCCCAGCGTCCTTCACCATTCTTTGTTGATATCCTTTAACCCTGCTCACAACTTTGGAAACAGTCCCTCTATTGTTTAACTGTCCTAAATAATCCTATGGCAGACAGCTGAGAGTCTCTTCAGGGACTCGCTGCCCATGTGTGGAGTGTGGGTATCTAATAGCCTCCAGTGATGAGCTTCATCAGGGTCCAGTTCAGCGATCCATCTTAGGTCACGCTGGTCTTAGGGCAGGTGCTCAGTCACTGAGCAAGGCAGCTGTCAAGGGCCTGGTCATTTGACCCAATTAGGAATTTCTGTGATAGACAGTGTGCCCAGAGTTCCCCATTGGGCTGGCAGCGTCTCCACCTCTCTCTCACTGGTCTAGAACCCGGATTTAAATGCAAAGGTACGCCTTTTCCAGGAACCGTACAGGGGGGTTGCAAATCGGAGATGTGACCTCGACCTGACTACTGTCTCTTTGGCAATTCAAAACACAAGGGAGAGCTTCTACTTTCTAAAATTAATCACCAAAGTAATCTGGATGTTCATAAAGTAGTCTGAACTTGTTACCAAATAGGTTAAGAAGCCTGCCTGAATGGGGGAAACGACTCTCAGGAATACGTCCAATGGGACCGTAGAGCTGGAGCCAATCATGTGCAGGCAGGTCACACCACGAGTCAGCGAATCACAGGCCGCGAAACGCATTCCTCATTTGCATACCACTGACTACAAATAGGCGGGATCCTGGCGCGGACTCCATTTTCTCTTCACTCGGAAGAAAGCCGAGTTGAGATGCCTGAGCCCGCGAAGTCCGCTCCCGCCCCGAAGAAGGGCTCGAAGAAGGCGGTGACCAAGGCGCAGAAGAAGGACGGCAAGAAGCGCAAGCGCAGCCGCAAGGAGAGCTACTCGGTGTACGTGTACAAGGTGCTGAAGCAGGTGCACCCCGACACCGGCATCTCGTCCAAGGCCATGGGCATCATGAACTCGTTCGTCAACGACATCTTCGAGCGCATCGCGGGCGAGGCGTCGCGCCTGGCGCATTACAACAAGCGCTCGACCATCACGTCCCGGGAGATCCAGACGGCCGTGCGCCTGCTGCTGCCCGGGGAGCTGGCCAAGCACGCCGTGTCCGAGGGCACCAAGGCCGTCACCAAGTACACCAGCTCCAAGTGAGTGCTGGGAGGCACGATCCAACCCAAAGGCTCTTTTCAGAGCCACAGATTTTCACCACCAGAGCTGTGCGCTGACACGCGCTGGGGTCTTTCTGGGCATTCAGGTTACTGGGAACACACGGAACACCGTGACATGTTGTCGGCTTTGGGTGGGAGATTTCGTCGTGGCCTGTAAAGACGTCCTCACCGGCGAAAACCTCGCGGGCAGAACAGCTAGCGCTCTCTCCCTGGGCCGTTGCAGCTCCAGATCGCCTTCCTTAAAAGACGCACAGGCGCGGTGGCTACTGGCGCCGCGTCTCAAAGCAGACCCTGGTGTCTACTTTACAGCAAGTATCACCCTACCGGTGTAAGCAGCCACAGTGACATTTGAAAAGCCCGCCATCTAGAGGCGGGACTTCCTCTCCCGGTGCCGCGGGGACCACAGCCCGGGTTCTTTGTGTGGGTCGAGCGCCCTCGCACTGCCCTTCCCCCACCCGTTTGCTCAAGGCTCCCAGGGTCCTGCTTAGGCGTGTACCACGGGCCTTTAAAATGTGTGCCTTCACCGGCTGCCGCTCTCCAGTGAGGACGCGACGATTGTTACCATTTTTTAATCTTGCTTTACCTCTTTCTTAAGTTGCCCTTAAAGGCTCTCGTCATTACATTTGATGTTTACACTGTAACGTGACAATACATTCCTCTCCCACTCCCATCCGTGACACCCAGGTGACCGCCAAAAACAATTCTGGGTATTCAAGCGCCAGAGTCTCCTTACTAGTGCAGCCCCAGAATATGAAGTTGGCACAGCAGCCCCCAGGCCCTCCTTCTCTGTCACTTGCGAGTTTACCCCTAAACCGTCCACCTGTCCTGTCTCCAGCTCTGGTCCCCAGCTCAGCTGAGCAAATGGGCGATCCGGGAGAACACGGGGACCCAGGGGAGGTCAGAGGGTGGAGAGCAGGAAACGTGGACTCAGGATATGCGTTTTACTGACCTGATGCTGGACACCAGGACCCGGAGGGCTAGGGGTTGTGATCACGTGATGCCAAAGAGCCTAAACCCAGAAAATTAAAAGCAGAATCTGTCTCCCCTCACTCAGCAGACATTGTGACCTGAGGCTTCTTTCTGGGAAGTTAGCTGAGAAAGGTTGGGCTGGCGGCACCTTACTTATGAATGGAAATAAAACTGTACTCAAGAATCGCTACCTCTATCCTCCAGAAATTTCTAGCCAGCCTTCCCAGCCAGTCTATCTGATCTCTATTCTCTCGCAGAGGCAAAATAAACACACCAAAAAAGAAAAGGAAAAAAAAAAAAAAGAAAGAAAGAAAGAAAAAAAAGAAAACAAAACAAGTAATTGTTTTCATTGCCAAGTTACAACTGCATCTCAACTTTTTGTGATCACCTTGATTTCAGTTTGAGGTAATACTAAAACTCCTCTGTCCATAGCGAGCCTCCTTTTCATTCCAGGGGAGTGGTTTTGTGAGAAAGCATACGTGACCACGTATCATCCCTCTCGGTGCCTTTCAATGATCCCCGTGCTGGCTGCACGATTATCAGATATCAAGGTCCGTAGACAGCCACTCACCGAACGCTCAAAGCAAACCTCGGTGGATGCTTTTCCTCCCATTTTTTTTGTTGCTTTGCTTTTTGTTTTGTTTTGTTTCTTGCTTTTTCACACTTTTTGGAATGCCCCCTGACCTCTCCAGCCTCCAGGCCTTTGCAACTGTTCTCTTCCTGAAATGTCCCTGATTCCACTTTTCTCCCCAACACACACAGTTTTGTAATCAACAACTCTCCCTTCGGCTAGCTCAAAATGTTGAGGAAGCTTCTGAACTGCCCTGTTAAAGGCTCTCACAGCTGCAAAGAACTGGCCCTATTCTCAGCCCCAAATTCCTCATTACTGACTGGATGGGACCCTCAGGACTAGTGTGGTTGAATCAGGGCCTGCTCCCTGAGACCAGCAATAAAGGATCCCTTCTCTACAGCACAGGCAAGGAGGGAGGGGGGGACCTGAACAAACCCGAGGCTGGATTAGGAGGGGAAGTGGCACTGACTGCCTCATACAGACGCCTTCTAGGCAGAAACAAGGAACATCCATTTGTCTCATTGGCATTCAAGTGCCAAGCACTGAATTATGCACCCAAGATACAGAGCAGCGCTGCTAACCTTGAGTGTGCTTCAAAGTCACCTGGAGGCTTGTTAGAGGACAGATTGCTGGCCCCACTCCCAGAGCTTCTGTCGTCTCCTTAGCTCTGAGGGATATCTGGGAACTTGGCTTTCGAGCAAGTTCCCACAGATATAAATACTGCTTCTAGCTGCTCTGCTCTGAGCACATCTGATACATGGAGAACAAGCTGACCAAAGCCCCTTCCTGTGTGGAGGTTTCCGGTGGTAAAGATGAGGTTATGCTAGAGGAGGACAGAAAAATCAGAAAGCAGTTGAAGGGATTTCTTTCCGTCTTTTGTCAAATGGTGATCGATTTCCTCTGTGTGAGGCGTTAAGTGACAGCAGTAGGCATGACAGACGAGAGACTGCTCTGTGGGGCTGAGATCCTAGCGGGAGAGGAGAGAGAATCAACACACTGATTCCTCAACTCGATCATTCCAAATAGGAGTTCTCACTGCTATGAAACTATGGGAAATAAACCAAGTGCCGTGATACTGACCAGGTGAGGGAACCAAGGAACCAGGGGAGACGACTCGACTCGCAGGCCAAGAGACTGTTGCTACAACAAAGCTCTGAGGCCGGGAGAAGTCGCTGCTCAAAAATACAAGTTCTGTGTGCTGGGAGAGTAGTAAGCAAATATGAGGTGTTCGGGGGAGACACTGAGGGTTAAAGGGGGGCCTGAACATGTTGGACCTTAAACGCCAGGAGGGCACCCAGACTTTTATTGTGTCGTGAGAATCTATTAGAATTTTAAAGCACGCAGGCTGCTGTGTGGGAAATGGGATTTATGGGATTGAAGGTAGAAAGAAGCAAAGACAGAATTGAAGAAAGAAAGCAAGACGTAGACATGGGAGGAGAAACTCAAAAGAGTTCATTTATGAACTGAGTTTCATGGGTGAGGAAACGTTGCTGACATTTACTGAGTACTTTCCATGTGTTTAAGAAACTCTACCAGAGGCGCCTGGGTGGCTGTCAGTTAATGGTCGGACTTTCGATTTCAGCTCAATTCATGATCCAGGGGTTCATGAGTTTGAGTCCTGCATTGGGCTCTGAGCTGACAGCATGGAGCCTGCTTGGGATTCTCTCCATCCCTCCCTCTCTCTGCACTCCTCCCTCTCTCTAAATAAATAAAAATTAGAAAAAAACAAAAAACAAAAAACCTGTGCTAAACTTAGTTTTTTAACATCTCAACATCCGCATTATCTAGACATAACAATTCTCTCCTTCTAATCGACTGGGGACGAGCAAGGTGTGGGGCTGGGGTTGGAAGCAGAATGTGTGCCCCCAGCCTGTATGCTTATCCACCGCTTTCAGTGTTGCTGAAATTCTTGCATAATTACCAAGAATTCTAGGAGAGGATGAGGTTTCAGAGACCGGGACATGGCAATGTTTAAATCCCCTAAAGCATTCCATAGAAGGTAGCAAGTGAGTAGTTGTACATGTGAATCTGGGAACCAGAGCAAAGTGGGGACCGAACATAGAAATTGTGACAAGAGTTTGGAAATAGAAATGTTATTGTTGTTGGCATGCAACGGAATTGGAATTTTCCCGTGGGTAAAGAAGAAAGGAAAGAAAAGAAGATGGCCAAAGATTCTAAACGGTGAGGACAAAAACCAGGAGATTAGAGTCACAGAAGTCAGGAAAATAGTGTTTCAGGAAGGAGGACGTGTGTGACCAGCCTGCTGTGATGTCTACTGAAATGACAACATGGGAGACCTTTGCATACGGTAAATGGAACCCACTGGGAATTCGAGTTACAGGGAATAACAGGCAACCCAGACATTGACAGCATTGGGACTCAGGAATGTGGCCTCACCCTTGGGACATAAGAGTCTCCACTGCGTTGTCACCCTTTCTCTAGGGCCATGATGTCTGATTGGAGCCGGCACCTGCCCAGCTAGATCTGTCAAATCTACTTTCCTAGAAGCTGCGGACAGCGACAGAAGTGAAAGGCCTGAGGACCCAGCCATTTCTTCATTGATCAGGGAAATTCCCTTTCAAGAGTCTCTTGGTTTTTTTGCTTAATATTAGTGTGTATATTGGGGTGGGGGGTTGTTTTTAAAATTATCTGGAATTGAGTTTTTATGGTTGTATCCACAAAACATTCGTTAATACACTTGCAACTTCTTAAGAATGTACGTAAACTCGTATTTGTGGAACCCACACACACACTGTGACCATATTATTTATCCGGGGTTTTCGCACTCAAGCCTGAAAAAAAAAAATATGAAGCTTCCCCTGCATTATAGATGACAGACGTGGTTCGAGATTTGCCACAGAACATAAAGATACCAAGTGCAAATTGAAAACCTGAAGAGTATGTGTCACAGTTTAAATTCACCTTCTTTTTCTCTGGGCATCTCTCATTTCATGAGAAATAACAATACTAGTAATAGCAATCATAATAAAAGACAAAACGGAGCAGATACCAGGCACGAGGCACTGGACAAAATACTCACCAGAGGCTTAATTTTATTCACCCCAAACCTATAAGGTAGACACCGCTGCTATCTCCCTATCATAAAGGAGGAAACAGACACAGAGAGGGTAAGTGAGCTCACCAAAGACGACACAAACACAGAGTCAGGTGTCCAGTTTCTTTTTTTATTTCTTAAGGGATAATGGGAACTTGTAAACTTAATATATGAATTGCTCAAGGACGTAGACGACTGCATTCTTACGCCTCGTTAATATATTTTTCAAGACTGGCGATGGAAGTTCAAAGGGCCTTACCTAAGAGGATTCACGGACTTCTTCCTGACCCGGGCTGCAAATCCATCCTCATTGTTTTTATTTACTCCCAAATCGTGTGGGATTCAGTCCGTTTGGACTTCAGGCCTCTGAAAATCATAATTTCTCAGATGGGGCTAGCTTGCATTTCCAAACTCACTTCTCGAGAATAGATACGCCTACGGCCCGTAGTGAATAAATTGGGATGTTATCGTTCAATATGCGCTCTCTGTATTATGTCTGCCCTTTCCTCTCTTCACGTCTGCATCTCTAGATCCCAGATCCTGAAGTCCTAGACTCCAGGTCGTTGACGAGAATCCAGGGAGCCCTGGGGTTTCCCTGAATGAGCCTCGGAGGGGACTTGAGCCCCCTAACAGATTCTCAAACGAGTCTGTGGTCCACTTATTGTGAAGATCAACTCTACCAAAGGAAGCTAGTACTTTCAAATCCCACATTACAATGGCTAAGATGTTTGCGCAGTCCACGCGTTTCTAACACATAATAAGCCCTTATTATTATTATTATTATTATTATTCCATTTCGTGTTTTGTCCAGAATGGAACACAGTGGCACACATACCAAGGAAACGGCCCCACTTGGAATCAGCTTCCCTTAAAACCATGTTCAGGTCCATAGAGGACTGTCCACACTGCTACAGAAATTGAGAAACCCAAACCGTATTTGGTTGGAAATGTTAAGTGGCTGTAACAGTCTCCACAATAAATTCGCTTAAAGACAGTTCTTCGTGTCACACGGGACAGATCCTTGTGATTAATCCACCTCTTCCTGATCAATCCAGGACTCTTTCCTTCAAGTCACTCTTTTACCAGTCCCTAAAGACCTGATGTTTCTCCTAGATCAAACAAGGTCAACTCCTTCTTACCAGATAAGAGGGAAGAAAGTTTTCAAGCCCAAACCTGGCAGTGACTTCGGACTCATCTTGGGCCCCGGTGCCACAACCTAACTTCAGCTGCCAGAAAAGCCAGGGCATAGTCTGGTGCCAGAAAAGCCAGGACATGTGGCCTAAAGTGACAGACCCACCTACTCAGCTATGCCTTTGTATTCCAGGGAACAAATTTTATTGGAAATAGACCAGTTGACACGGCACAACGGTCCCGCAAGAATCTTCACAAAATCAGACCCATTGTTAACACACGGTGGCAATGTTGACAGTCTGAGACTCAAGGTTTACAGACCCTGAGAACAATGCGTAACCCATCTGCGAGCTGCTAGTTGAGCACGCATTTCCTGACGCAAAGGTGGGATCTGAACCAAGGTTTGGGGTCGAAAAGCACATGACCTCACTAGCAGGAATTCAACCATCTGTCAACGCAAATTTAAGTGGACTTGTAAGCAAGCCGAAGACTACTCGGGATAACGAAGCAGCACGATGAGAAGAGAAATCTGTAGAACGCTAACCGGGAGTACAATAGAAGGTTCTGGTGGGCTCAGAAAGAAACCAGCCACGCAGGACGGGGAATTCCTCTGAAACACGACGGGGACATAGGTTCAAACCCACAACTTAGCACAGGCTGTTCCGGATCCTTTCATTATCGGAGAGCACCAGAAATGCAGTGTTAGTTGTCAAATCAACTTCACTTCAAAACCGCAAAACGCAGCGACTACTTAACCTGGCTCAACAGCGACTGGGAACACGAAGTGGACAGCGCTTTTGGAGGACGCGGTAGGTGGCCCTGAAAAGGGCCTTTGGATGAGAATTGCATGCTTTCGGTAGGGTGAACGGTGACACTTAGCCCCCGAAGCCGTAGAGGGTGCGGCCCTGGCGCTTGAGCGCGTACACCACGTCCATAGCCGTGACCGTCTTGCGCTTGGCGTGCTCCGTGTAGGTGACGGCGTCCCGGATCACGTTCTCCAGGAACACCTTGAGCACCCCGCGGGTCTCCTCGTAGATGAGGCCGGAGATGCGCTTGACGCCGCCGCGCCGGGCCAGCCGCCGGATGGCGGGCTTCGTGATGCCCTGGATGTTGTCGCGCAGCACCTTGCGGTGGCGCTTGGCGCCCCCCTTGCCCAGCCCCTTCCCGCCTTTGCCGCGGCCAGACATCCTCACCACACCACCGCAACGCTACGGAAGCACCACTCCCGGCGGCGCCAAGCAGCCCTTTTATAGCAAAGTGCCGGACCTGTTTGAAAACCCCGACAGCAGGGGCGGTAACCACACTCTGGGCCCGCCCATCGCTCGTGTCTCCTTTGCTGCGAGCGGCGCCGACCGGGCGGGGCCCCTGAGCCGGAGTCGGGCCCGGAGGGGCTTCCGGGAACCCTCCCGGCTCCGCGCAGCCTTGCAGCCGGCACTCCGGGCGACGCTTCCGACACCTTCCACACACAAGCCTCACGCTTGCCCCTCACGTCTCCCAGACCAAGCCGGAAATGCTCACCGAATACTCGCCGTCGTCCCCGAGACGCTTGAGGTCAGCTTTGACGCTAAGCATGTCTTTATTGCCAAGTGTCTTCTGCTCTTCTCGATCGATGGATGTCTGCGTCCCTCACCGAGCCTCGCTGGATGCAAGTGTCGAGAACCCTGTGCTGCCTGCCGGGAGTCTCCAGTTTATATATGATCGGACCGTATGGTTCCTTGGGGACGGCTTCTGGCTGCCACTGTCCCTGCATCACAGCCCAGTCCTCCCCCCAGTCGCACACGCCGAGCCAAGCTCTGGAGACAGCCTGCTGCCACGCTCTCCCTATGACCTGGGCGGTGTCTGCTCGGCTTGTTCTTTGCGAGTACGTAAGAAAGTCCGAGTTCTAGAGCAGTGAAGCTTCGAGGAGATTCTGCATGGAAAGTGTTGGAGGCTGCACGCAAGCACTCACTCGACATTATATGTTGTTGTGAATGCTCTCCGCTCCTCTCCTCAGTAGTCACCCCTCTAAAGGGGTTGCAGCTCCTAAACGAAGAGCGCATCCTGGTTTGCTACGACGTTCTTTTGACAACTCCTTCAAATAACAAACACTTACACATTTGACCTGCCATTCATCCCTTTGAGACTTTGTGTAGATGTGGCCTCTCCTCCAGGCTCTCTGAGGAGCACCTGCTTCATCGAAGCTTGTTTTCTGACTTCCTGGTGCACGGGGACAAATTCCAGAGCGGGGCTCTTAGCCTCGGCTACAATGGCAGGCTTCAGGACTTCTAGGAACTGGCAGAGAACAACAGTTCCGTCTTTATTGGCGCTATTGACCAACTGAACCCTGGCATTGTCTCCACTGAGGCACACAGGCAGCAAACAGTGTGACCGGCAGGACCCGCGATGTATTCTTCTCACTGGCAGGTGCAGCCGTCAGTATCGCCAATATCTTTTAAGCATATCACCCCTTCTACACTGTGGTAATTGTTGGTCACGAGGGCAACGTTGGTACTTTAATGTATTAACTAAAAAACACATATGTGAACACTCCAACAATTTTCGTTGTTGACAATTTGACGTTGGTGTTTTAATGCAACTCTTTTCCTTTGTCAATCCTGGGTATGTTATCTTAAGCACTTAAAAGCATTGTGCTGGGAAGGGGCCCATAAACTTAATCACATAGCCAAAGAAGTCCATGACACGAAATGATAACTGAGCCTTCTTTGGGCTCCTCAGAGCCTTGAAAGGCTCTGGGTTTGGAAAATGTGCAGACAGGAGCCCTGGGAAATGCTGCGAATGTTGGAATGAAAACCATAGGTTAGTAACAATAATCTGATGAGGTTGTATAAGGGTAACAGGCAAGATCTCCACTTATCAATAGCAAAGAGGTTATAGAGAGAGTGTATCTGGTATACGGAGGTGCAAAGGCAAATAGCCAGCAAGCACCCAGGATACAAGTTTGACATTTAGGCAAGAGGACAGACCTGAGGGAGAGACTTCAAAGTTATCCATAGAAAGGTAACTCATGAACCCACGAAGGTGAATGGAGCAGTACCTTGGAGACTCCCTACATTTAGGTGGCCAAGAGACAGCCCTTCCTTTGTTGGTAATGCACCTCTGTTATTTCCCAGATCATGGTTGTGATTCTGACTTTCTCTTTCTTGTCTGCACTGACAGCTATCACATTGTCATAGCCTTCTTATGGCTCAGCTTCTCTGCCCTTCATGTTCCTCCCTGCTGTCAATGAATATTCTTGAGTTTCAAAATCGAACATAATGAATCAAGCCACTTTAAGAGGATTAGGAATACATAAACGCTATAAAATGCAATACACAAAATACACACAACAGTGATTTATGCTGAGCTGATCCCTCGTCGCATCACACCTATCTGAATCGTGTTAGTACTTAATATTTAACTTAATATTTAACCTTTGGTGCTGCAAGAAGTAATCAGTCATTTCTGGATTTTGAAGGGATCCAAAAGGAGGGTGAAACCCTCGTCTCTTGGGGTTTGCCCTGGGTATTCTCAACATTTCTTTCTTTCACCATCTTAGGGAACCAGAGACTGGTACACGTTTCAAAATAAACATAATAACTTCTTAAAGACAAAGAGAGAATTTGCACAGTGAAAAAAAGCCATTAAATCACTCTCCACCACAAATCGATTTCCTATTCAACATCAAGCATATGTTGTAATGTGTTTCCTTCTCTAAAAAATGTAGTCGTGAATATAAAACATGCTTTTAAACACTGTTCCTTTCTCAAGGGAAATCTGTGTGTGAATGTCTGCGTGTATGTGTGTATGCTCTTTGATTTTGTTACTTTCCAAACTTCTCATCCTCAAACATGGCAGATTTCTGACCCAAAGGTTGTAAACATTTTAGTAGCTGATCCCCCCAAATAAAATCAATGTAAACAAAATTTTTTTTCCACCAGTAAAGGGGCCCAACCCTCCATTATGCCTCTTCTGAATCTTCTGTCATCATCAATGGGAAACATAGGCCAGACAACGAGGTCAGGACCACACATTGCTACATTTCCCATTTTCCTCAACAAATCGGGAATGCTTGAAACCCCCAAAGTAACTAACCCTCCAAATTGTCACTAAAAGCAATGATGAAGGCTTTTTGGACAAAGTAGTGACTGTCCTTGTCAGTACAAGCTCTTATTACAACCATCATTTACTATCACTCTTGCAGAGAAATGGGGAAAGAGCCTGTGCTATTTCCCTTCATCTGAACCAGATTTTCCGGCTCAGTCTCAGTGAGAACTAAGCAGTTGTTGAACGTTCGAGAAGCCAAGAATGTACAGACTGTTACGAGAGAGCAAGCTAGTGACAGCACAGACGGGAGGACTTCTATTTTACACGAAACTCGTGAAGTTGTCTCCCTGACCTGTGAGTCTCTCAGAGTGTCAGGGGCTTTTGGAAAAGGCTGAGACTGACGTGGTAAAACCTGGAAGAAGAAAACAGGCAGATCTCAAAGCACGAGCTGTCCCGCGTCGCTATACAATAGACTCGCTGTGATCCGTCCACGGGAAATTTTCATTTTTTTGCTTTCCTCAAGGGTAACAAACACAATTCCGGGACAGAGCTGAGACTAGGTTGCGGTCAAGTGGCAAGGCTGAGCTGGGAACCAATCAGCGCGCCGCGCCGTGCTTGTATATATACACACACACACTCCAGGGCCAGGCAGCTCAACTCCGAGACTTTATTATTATTATTGTTTTCTGTACCTTCCGCCAGCCAAGCCCAGAATGTCCGAGGCCGCACCCGCCGCGCCCGCCGCGCCGGCCCCCGCCGAGAAGACGCCCGTGAAGAAGAAGGCCCGCAAGTCCGCAGGCGCCGCCAAGCGCAAGGCGTCCGGGCCGCCGGTGTCCGAGCTCATCACCAAGGCCGTGGCCGCCTCCAAGGAGCGCAGCGGCGTGTCCCTGGCCGCGCTCAAGAAGGCGCTGGCGGCCGCCGGCTACGACGTGGAGAAGAACAACAGCCGCATCAAGCTGGGCCTCAAGAGCCTGGTGAGCAAGGGCACCCTGGTGCAGACCAAGGGCACCGGCGCCTCGGGCTCGTTCAAGCTCAACAAGAAGGCGGCGTCCGGGGAGGCCAAGCCCAAAGCCAAGAAGGCGGGCGCGGCCAAGCCCAAGAAGGCTGCCGGGACGGCCAAGAAAGCCAAGAAGGCGACCGGGGCCGGCACCCCCAAGAAGAGCGCCAAGAAGACCCCGAAGAAGGCGAAGAAGCCCGCGGCGGCGGCGGCGGCGGCCAAGAAAGTTGCCAAGAGCCCGAAGAAGGTGAAAGCGGCCAGACCGAAGAAGGCGGCTAAGAGCCCCGCCAAGGCCAAGGCCCCGAAGCCCAAGGCGGCCAAGCCCAAAGCTGCCAAGCCCAAGAAGGCCTCCAAGAAGAAGTAAGCGTATGGGTTCGTGGAGAACGTCGTAAAGGCTCTTTTCAGAGCCACCCACCGGCCTCGGGAAAGGAGCTGTGGCACCGTGCGGACGCAGGGGGCGTGGCGGACAGAGCGCACTGCAGCTGGGGGGCGGCCCCTACGCAAGGGACGCGGGTCCCAAGAGCGACGCCTAAGTTCACTGCGGGCGGTGAGAATTATTAGTAGGGTTTGGAAAGTCTGGGGACTATTTTTGGCACTAATTCCCCCTCCCCAACGTCCGATGGTTCGAAATGGCCCACACTCCACGCGAAGGCAGGAATAATTGCGGGGGGGAGGGGATAGCTCAACTGCACGCTAACCCAGCCCTGTTTGGGGAACCCTGGTTGTGTTGTGTACGATTTGCCCACTTTGAAATTTGCACTTGACCAGCCAGTGCCACTCTTAGGTTAGGAAAATACTTTAGCCACCGCGGCTTTTCTGCACCGTCTCCTGGTAGAAAACCAAGACACGAAGGCAAAGTCCAAGGGTTTCCTAGCCAAACATACTGCAGAAACCCAGGTCCCTTCCAGCTCCAGCATCTAGGACGTCAACACGCCACTAGGTGTCCATTATGCGAAACCCACCCCAACGCAAACTGTACTAGCCAGCGAGAAGCCGTGCCCACCTACCCACCCACAATTAGGATTTCTCCGGGAAGGTTTCACTTTAGATTGAAAAAAAAAACCAACAGCTAACGTCCTTGAAGGCGCACTTATACTAGCTTCCGGTAGCCTAGTCTAGACCTTCTGATTGGGTAAAAGAAAAGTAACGAAACAGCCAATGAAAAGCGAGACCTGCAAGTATCTTTTACATTCGCATTTCTGACAACACGCGAAAATTAATCCAATCGCAAATGATCTTACTAACCTCATTAGAATACCGCATCTATAAATAAACGTGACCTTGCCGCGGCTGATTATTCCCGTAGGTCTTAGCCACAGTGTCTTAGGTTTTATCGCCGCGATGCCTGAACCCACCAAGTCCGCCCCGGCCCCGAAGAAGGGCTCGAAGAAGGCGGTGACCAAGGCGCAGAAGAAGGACGGCAAGAAGCGCAAGCGCAGCCGCAAGGAGAGCTACTCGGTGTACGTGTACAAGGTGCTGAAGCAGGTGCACCCCGACACCGGCATCTCGTCCAAGGCCATGGGCATCATGAACTCGTTCGTCAACGACATCTTCGAGCGCATCGCGGGCGAGGCGTCGCGCCTGGCGCATTACAACAAGCGCTCGACCATCACGTCCCGGGAGATCCAGACGGCCGTGCGCCTGCTGCTGCCCGGGGAGCTGGCCAAGCACGCCGTGTCCGAGGGCACCAAGGCCGTCACCAAGTACACCAGCTCCAAGTAGACACGCCAAGTAAGCGCCCCCTTACCCAGCCCCAAAGGCTCTTTTCAGAGCCACGCATGCTTTCGAGAAATGAGCTGTAATCTCCTCTTTTGGAAAACTGTTTTCGGGTGTTTGATAAGTTTGTATCTAGCTATGACTCCCACCAATTTTCAGTTACAGGTGCGTAGAAAGTGTTTGCAAGTTACCGGGTCAGTAACCATACCTACCGTAAACTACGTGCTCACGTCGAACGAAAATGGTTCTAAACAACTATTATCCCTTCAATTTCACAAAAGTAGATAATCTGAAGTGAAAATCCCATTTGAGGACACAGCTCTCGACTCCCTGGGCTGGGCTGCAGATTGATGATGAGGCACTTGGTAAGGAAGGAGCATACCCAGAGCACAAAGGAGGCTGCTCTGAAAACTGTTCTCCTCACCTTTTTTTTTTTCTTTTCCTTTTTAATGGATGGAGGTGATACTGAAAACAGCCGAAGGCCGTGGGAGGGTCCCCAAAAATGTACGTTGGCTTTTCTGGTCGGCCTGCCTTGCAGCTGCTCCCATACCTGCTTGCTCTGAGCAGCCGGCCAGGGAGGGGGCCTCTCTGGGGGAGGAGGGTGGCAGAGTCTATACTGTATCCAAAAGTCGCAGGGGGGCCGGAAGGGAACGTGTCCGGGCTCTGAGAGGCCTTCCAGTCCTGTCAGTTACCGTCGCCTCTGTCCTAGGAAGTCCTATTTCGCTTACAGTCTCTGGGAAGCATTCAGCTGTAAAGTCCTCTGGGCCACGAGACAGAGGCCCACTACTCAGTCCCATCAGGTGTGTGACTGTGATGAGGTGATGGTTCCCCCCGGGACCGAGGCCCCCTTCTCAGCACGCCGGCCGCTTCCCTGGCGTACCCTTGAGGTGAGGCCGGAGAGGAGGTTGGAAGGGAAGGAAAGCCTTTCGGGCAGGCAGCGGTTTCTGTTGCACAAGCTTCGCCGGCCTGAAGGGTTTCAGCTGCTGGGGAGTGAGGAAAATGTAGACTTTCTTTATTATTCGCCAAGAAACCTGATGAGAAATCTTGCCTGGTGACGCTGACGCACCTGCCGGGTCACATCCTCAGGGTAGAAGGTGAGCTAGAAACGAGCACACACACAGACACACACACATGCACACAGACCCACACTCGCCACGGACGACGGCAAGGAAGAGGGTGCCCCGAGCCTTAGTGCTGAGCAAGGTAGATTCTGCCACCGGCAATCTGGACTACTATCCATTGGTTTCTGGCATCAACATCAGAGGGATTCAAACACCCAGGTTGAGAATTAATTTAGGGATTAAGCCCAAGCTGGCTTTGTGCCCCTGAGCACCTGGGTAATGCAAACGCAAATCCTCTCTGGGGGAATGAGCTTCATTCTGGGCCTCAACAAATCCCCGCATAGGACACCTGGAAGGAAAGGAACGAGAGGCTTCGTAGAGGACATTAGCACATTATTCAACAAGACACTGTGACCCAGAATAAGAGCAGAGAAATAAACAGAGTAAAAGGAAATTAACAGATACAGATTTCAAGTGGCTCACTTTAATTTCTTTAAAAAGAAAAAAAAAAAAAAAAAGAATTTGAAATATGCCAAAGGACTAAGATGCTAGTAAGATCCTTGACATATGTCAAAATTCCCTACTAAATTGCTACATGGTGATAGTTCACAGTATTTCTGATGAATTAATTCATTCAAGAGATAGTTATTGAACGTCTTTGGGTCAGACACTGGCACGGGCACTAGAAATACAAAAAGAGACGACGTTGTCCCAGACCATCTGGAGCCCTCAGATTTGTAGAAGATCAAGAAAACTTACAGCTAATTGCTTCCTTTTTTTTTTTTTTTTTTTTTTATTCATTACAATCTAAAAAAGTGTTTATCACTCTTTGGAACTCTGCTGGCAGGGGAATAGACTTATACGTGAACTACAAAGCTCATTAAATTAAGGTAAAATATTCATCTCAATATTTGAGTACTAAACAGAATCTAGAAATACTAACAGACATAGTGCAAAGTTCAAGTACACTCCCAATAGACCCCCCTCATGTCTGGCACCAACTGCAAAGTTGAAGGGTCTCCAAAACCATCCTCAGATTTGATCATTCACTAGATGACTCACAGAATCCACTAAACTTTATTGCACCCAAGGTTGGGGGGTATTAATTACATCAAAAGGATACAGATTACACATAAGCCAAGGTGAAAGGCGCATGGAGCACAGGCTTCCCAACTCAGAGCTTCTGGTAGGTCCTTTCCCAGTGGAGGCCGGGGGAGGGTTTATGTCTCCCTGCCGCACAACAATATTGGCACAACACACAGACATTGCCAACCTAGGGGATTTGTCATATGAACATGGTTGACTGTCCACGTGGCTGAACTTTAGTCAGCAGGCCCTCTGGAGGTAGCCCACATGCCACATGACCCAAAGCCCCCAACATAAGTGACATTATTACCCTATCCTGTGCAGCCCAGGGCTTCTAGGTAAACAAAGATCATCTTATCATGCAGGACATTCCGTGAGCCTAGAGATCCCCTCCCAGCAGAGGGCAAAGGCCACATCTCTCTTTGGATAAAATTGGTTCTTCACCATACACATTGTCATAAGAAAAACCATAGGTTTACCGTTTTGATTAGATGGCTATGATTGACCATAACTTGAATTCTCCAACTATTTTCTTTTTTGATGGTTCTGTCAATGGTTTGGGGTATTTTTTTTTTTTCAACGTTTATTTATTTTTGGGACAGAGAGAGACAGAGCATGAACGGGGGAGGGGCAGAGAGAGAGGGAGACACAGAATCGGAAACAGGCTCCAGGCTCTGAGCCATCAGCCCAGAGCCCGACGCGGGGCTCGAACTCACGGACCGCGAGATCGTGACCTGGCTGAAGTCGGACGCTTAACCGACTGCGCCACCCAGGCGCCCCGGTTTGGGGTATTTAGATCAACTGTGGACCCAAAAGTTATAAGGAGATTTCTAATTGAAGGCAATGTTTTTGTACTTTATTCAGATGAACAACTTCAGCAATCTCCTTGACTTATACTCCCATTGCCCTCCACACCCTGGCAGCAGCAAAGAAGACTTAGGAGAGGTGGAGATCACGCTGGGGAAAGTTCAGAGTTCTTAACCTTCATTTTGGTGGCGTGGGCACACAGCGCTACATAGAAGAAAACGCTCCCTTTGCTTTACGTGGACAGCGGCACTTGACTGACCTTTCCTTTCACCAACCATGAAATTGCTACCGGGGAAAGGGAACAGGAATTGTAGAAGAGTGAAGGACTAACGTTTTCGAATTTTGTCTAAAAGTTTAACCGTGAATGTTAAGCTGCATTTCATAAATACAAAACAATAAAAGTATCACAGCCAAATGGTGGCTATTTTTTAGGAATAGGGAGAAGAAGGAAGGTGAGAGGGACTGAGAAAAAGAATGGAAGAAGCAAATGGCTACTGCGAAAGGGAGCGCCAAAGCCTGAAGACCAAGGGGAAGGCACAGAGGAAGATAGTAGGAGAAAGCAGAGAGGGAAAAGAGGGAGATGAAGAGCTAGACCTTGTTACGTGTTTGACACTTCAACTGGGAATAGCACATTTTACGTGCTGACATTCGCCCCACATTTCTTGGGTTTGGGGGTGAGTGGATGGTTACAATGTTACCACATCTGGGAGACACTCTCTGACCAGCAAATGCACATGGCGCCCTTCAATCCGGCTCTAAACTCGCTCTGTTCGTTCTTCTTCATTACCCTTAGCATAACTGACATGAATTTGCATATTCTTGGTTTCCTCTTCCCATTCTCCAGGCTCTAAGGTCCATTGGGCAGAGTTAGTCCTTTTTGCTGCTGACTCCCCAATGCCTAAGGCTGTTCCAGACACACAGTAGGCTCTCCATTAGGATTTACAGCAATCATAACCGCTTAAAATACACATATAACAATAGGGATAGAGGATGAACTGAATTGTTGCAAATGTTTAGTAGACTTAGCGACTCAGTCTTTTTGGGTCTTTCCACAACTATATAACAATAATAAAATGTTCTAATAAGTAGTGTATTACTAAGGATTCAGTCAGGTAAATCTTGTAAAAGGCTTAAAGTACTATGGACATTTATTAACACTTAACAATTGTCAGCAAGAACTATATTTTCCTTAGTTGCTGAATTAAAAGGACAATCAGAGTAGCCAATTTTTCACAGGTCAAAAACTAAGAGACAAAATATGATCTTTGAATGACTTGAATCCCACCACAAGAAGTATATTTGGGGATTTGTAACGAAGATCATGTTGCTTAGGAATATTTCTTGATGAAGGATGGTTTGAGTCATTATCTGCTCATGTGAAAATGACTAAAGGTAACATTGGAGTAGAGATACCTCATAGCGCATTATACAAACACATGTGAAAAGAACTCTCTTCCTTATACAGATTCCTTATACAGATATCAGATATACACTGATATCAAATATCAGTGCTGATGGCAAAATGGCACCTAACAAATAAACCCCTTTTTATTTCTTCAATTATAGGAGAAATATGAATGGAAAGAAGAAATGAATGTAAACACTAACTGAAAATGTGGATGAGCTCATAGAATTTATCAAGTATGAATGTCTGTTTTGCCTGAGAATGATTGATTAGTGTGCCTACCCTGCTCCAATCTAACCCATCCTGGTTTACTGTACATGGATTCCAAAAGCATTATCTCAGTGTAAGAGCCTAACTAAAGGGCTTTAGTATTTTCATTTCACTTGTTGTTTTAATTACGAAAACAGAATTTACTGCTGTTACAGGCCTACAGGGAATCATTATTTATAATGGACTATGTTTGCTGGAGAAGTCTAAATGAGGAGGGTAAAAAGTCTCTAATTGAGATGTTAAGATCAATAAAATTCGTGGAGAAATGGAATTCCGCATTCCTTGTTGACCCACATCATTCCCCGAGATCTCTCCTTTCTAGATACACATTTATTTTTTCACTTTATCTTCTGCTTCAAAGTCTGAGTGGGTAAGGCCTAAGCACTGTTTTGGCTCTAGTAACGATCTTGGAGGTAAGTAGCTTGATTTAGCTCAGCTGACATTAAAAAAAAAATTTTTTTTTAATGTTTAGTTATTTTTGAGAGAGAGAGAGAGAGAGCATTAGCAGGGCAGGGGCAGAGAGCAGGAGACAAAATCCCAGGCTGGCTCCAGGCTCTGTGCTATGAGCACAGAGCCTGAGGGGGCTCGAACCCACAAACCATGAGATCATGACCTGAGCCTCAGTCCCATGGTCAACCGACTGAGCCACCCAGGCGCCCATCAGCTCACATTTATGAGGGCACCTCCAGCATCTGAATTAAGGGAAACACAATACTTCGAAGCAGTCTCAAACGTCCGCGTGCACCAAAATCACCTGAAGTATTTTTTAAAACGTAGATTGCGGGGCCCCACCTCACAGATTCTGATTCACCAGATCTGTGGCAGGATCCCATTATTTGCGTCTCTATATTACCCAGGTGATGCTGATGCTGCTGGTCCAGGCAATCACACCTGGAGAACCGTGCTTTCAACTAGGAGAGGGGATTTCCTCTAAATACGAATACCAAACAGCAACACAAACCCGATCACATTCAGGTCTTAACTGAAACTGAAAAGTCCTAAAAATTGGCAGCCGCCCTCCTCCAACCTTCGCGACCCCGTGGCCCGGCAGGCCCCGCCCCCCGGCCAGTGTCACAGCCACGGCCCCCGCGCCGGCTTCCTCATTGGTGGGTCCTGTCACGCCTCCACCCGCTGGTTTCTCATTGGCCCTTCTTGCCACGCCCCCTCACGCCGGCTCCTTCCGTGGGCCGTCCTGCAACGCCTGTCCACACCGTCCTCCTATTGGGCCGTTTCCGCGGCAGCCGGTGGGCCCAACGAGCCTCACGTTGCGCCTGCGCCACGTTAGGTGCTTCCGGCTCCTCGGTGGCGGGGGTCGCGCGTCTTCTTGGCCCTTCCGGCCACCGGCGCCGGGCTGCTTCCCGTGTCGCCCCTGCTGGGGCGCAAAGCGTGGTGACCCGGCCTCGCCGCGCGGCCGCTGGACGTTCGCAACAATCCAGCGGGCCGTCCGCACATGAGAGCGCGGAACCGAGCGGTGCGCGGACCGAGCCGCGGGGCAGCAGCTTCCCTGGTCGGCCTCCTCTCCGGCGGTTTCCGAGCTGGCCCGGCCCTGCTGCCCAGTGGCCGAGGACACCCTCGCAGTGGCCGCGCAGGACGCCCGGCTTGCACAACCCCGATTTCCCGTCCTCATATTTGTAGGACACTTCCTTCGAGTATTTGAATGTTACATAGTTTCTTTTACGATATGCACACTAACCCATGTATTTAGAACTACTTTGTTTCCAAGCATGTGAGAGGCTTTCATTTTTACTATCTTAAAAAAAATACTCTTTAACTGCTCTATAGGTCGATGATGATAAAAGAGTGCAGTATAGGGGCTCCTGGGGACTCAGTTGGTTAAATGGCGGACCACGGCTCAGTGTCCAGCTCTGCGTTGACAGCGTGCAGCCTGGAACCTGCTTAGGATTCTGTCTCCCTCGCTCTCTGCCCCTCCCCCCCTCCTCAAAAATAAACATTAAAAAAAAATTTTTTTTTAAATGCAGTATATACGAAACTGGTACCTATTTGTTCGGTACCTATTGTTACTATTCTGAAGCCAGGGTTGAAATTTTGAAATTTTGAAATGAGTACCTTGAAATAAGTCAGATATTCTTTATACGTTAAACGCAGGAATCACAGATGAAGTTATGTTTATCGTGTTGTTCAAATCTTCTATAAGCATAAGCATTTTCCTTGCCTTTTATATGACTTTCAAAGAGTAGTATATCGAAAGCTTGCCCTACACCTGTAGACATGAAGTAACCTTGAATCTGGCCGTTGCTGCCATACATAGTGGCTGTTTCGTCGGGTACATCGAGGCCCTGAAGGTTACATTTTATCAGTGGATTTTTATTTTATCTTTATGAATTATAGCTCTTTCTCACCTCCCGAAGTTCTATTTCATTACTTTTAAAAATGGGCCTGGTTTTGAATATCCCTTGCTTCTTGCCTGTATTATTCCATTTTTATTTCTTCAGACTTTCAGCAAATATGTCATAGTCTCTGATAATTTCCATATCGGAAATTCTCTGTCTGAGGGAGAGGAGGGGATCTCTTTTGTTTGGAAGCCTGACTCCTCATAGTGTATTTTCTTTCTCAATTTACACATTTATTATGAGTTTCTGTTTAGACACCCCAAATTTCTAGGAGAGTTCCTGGAACGTAATATGTGTTCAATAAATAGTGGGTGAATAGTTAGTTGGTGATAGATAGATAGACAGATAATAAATAATCTGTGTACCTACAGAATTGGGGTTAAAGAGGTTTCCTTCCTGAAGTGGTTTGTTTGCCTCCACAAGGCACTAGAGGGCGCAACGAACCCGCCGTTCTTTAATCTGGAACCTTTCGCTGAAAAAAACTCTAGGCTTTTGGTGAAATCCTGCTTGTAAATTTCCTCTACCCTTCTCCACAGCTCCACCTCTGAGACAAAACAGGTTTCCTCTTAGAAATCTTTGCTAGATTTTTTCCCCCTCAAGCCTAAGCTTTCTCAAACGCTCTGGCTCTCGCTTACTAGGTGTCTCCAGTTCAGTTTAAGGGCCTAGAGTCCTTTTTATCCCCAAGAGGCTGACATTGACACAGTGCAGAATCTTAACGCTACTTGCCCCCAAGGGAACCCAGTCCGCCGTATTTATCAGTAGGGCTTCGGCTACTAGCTGTTTATTGTTCTGGGAGATTTGGGGAGTTTTCCTTGGCTTCTTGTGATCTAGGCCATGACATGCTAGAGTGTTTGGGCAGTTTCTCTACTCCTTAGCTTTTTTGCTTCAGGACAGCTTTCCAGAATATTTTGTTTTCCACACTGGAACTAAAATCGCTTGTAGTGTGTACCTCTCTATCCCCACTAATACTTTGAGCTTTAAAATTTGTTTAATATTAATATTGCTACGCTTGTTTTCTCTTGATAAGCAGTTTCCAGGCATATTTCCCTTCATTCTTATTTTCCTTTATTATGATTTTTTAAATCCATACATGATTTATTTTCAGACTCAGGAGCACTTTCTAATGCACATTTTGAATTACACACAGCTACTTGGTTTAGGAAAAAAATCATTCACATCATAAAAAGATAAAATATTGTACATATTCCAGAACTCTAATGTTGGGGAGGAAGAATTCCTCTGTACTTCAAAGTCCTTGTAGCTGGACTAAGAATCAAATTGATATGGGACGGGTTAACCGTTGAAAGTCAGAATTAATGGAGTACACACACAGAATTCACACACACATGGGAATTTCAAAGACCGGCAAAATAAAGTATGTATGCCGTCCTGAACTAAGGAGAAAGGGGTAGGGGTGTGGGACTTCAGGGGGAGGGAAGGCAATTCACAGAGGGATCAGAAGAGCACGTGTTTAGTATTTACATGTTTGCCCTGCTTTACAAATGGATCGCTCGGATAAAATTTACCTTTGTGAATCACCCTTATTCAAGGAAAGACACCCCCCCCCCCTCCCCAACTTAGATTCTTCTGTTTGGTTAAGGGAGGGACAAAAGTTTTCTTGAGCTGCTGGGTCTCAAGTGCCTTGAACTCAAAATGTGTCAAAATGGCATAAGCTGGGAGGGTGGGGTGGGAGGTACACATCCTGAACCCCTTCACTTTCCCCAGCTGAAACTTCCTTGGGAGTTTCACTTATTCAAGGTCGGTAGTTTCATCTCCTTGATCTGGTCTCTTAGTCGTGACCATAGTCAAACTCATTTCAGGAGGCAGTGATCAAGGTGTATTCTCCAAGGCAGGCCCATGGTTCAAATACTCAGGTATTAAGAGGCATTTCTATGGAAACAAAAGAAAAGCAATGGTTGATGATTGGATCTAATGTAAACCCAGTTTTTGAGTCACGGGATAACCAGCTGAGAAGACTTCTATATGGCAGAGTTGAAGCCATCTTCAGACAGAGCGAGGGCAGGGACTGGCAATCCGATAGATCTTCCTAGATTGTAGTTCAGGGGTCTCTGGAGATCCTTTGAGGGGTCCATAGAGCAACCGCACACAGGTTACGCATGAACTTTTAGGGCAATTTCTTCACATCAAATCATTTATACTTAGTTTGCAGGGCTTCGGGGAAAAGGGGAAGCTTCAGCTCTCAAAGAATTCAAAGTCAGAAAGACGAAAGAAAAATCAAAATGTTACCTTAGAGACTTGTGGCCACGTGCTGGAGGACGCCAGAAGAAATCACGATCCAGTTCAGTTTATAACATATAGTATTAAAATCTAATATCTACAAAGATGTGTGATTGAAACGTATTTTCTCTGTATACTCACCCTCATTTTTTACCAAAGATAGCCATACTAACAGTATTTTCTTTGCAAAATAAGTCTAGTTTTAAGATATCTTGGCCCGATTATTTCCGTAAGCGCAGCAAGAAGTGTGGCTGACGGTATAGACTCTTGAAAACCTGCTTTGCTGGAACTTCTCATAAGGAATCTCCAGATCAAATTGGTAATAGCCTCTCAAGACCAGAAGCCAAGCCAAATGCTTGCCCTCAGACTTTGCCTGAGATACCTGTACATCTGGGTGAATTCCTCTCTTCTTGAGGTCCCCCAGATATCCTGAGGTTCCTGTGCCTGCCAGAAAGTAACCTTCTCTACTCACCTAGTAAGGTAGCTTGGAATTCTGTAAGCAAGGTATCACGGTGATATTTCCTGGCTTTATTGGCTCCATAAAGCCAGCCTTAGTTCCTCAAAGTTGACAGGTCATAACTGAGTCCCTGCACATCTCTCTCAAATACGACAATCTAGTCAAAGACTCGGTAGTATGACCATTGTTCCCAATTACATCTTGTCATAAGGAGAAGACGTACTTATTGAACTTATATAAATAAACATATTGCCATCAAAATATAAGAATTCTCACTGAGACTTTCTAGATGGTTCAGATAGGGACAAGAGATGAAACTTTCAATTTGTTCACAGAGGCATATTTTGTCACATTGCTGAAGTCAGTGAGCTAAGAGGTTTTCTTAATCTGGAAAACAAAGCAAAACATTTGTTAAAAGTCAGCAATATTTGAAAGACAAAGTCATACACAGCATAGTTATCTTCCTCAATTCGTTCGGTCCCATGTTATTCTTGTTTGCTTGGATCCAGTTTTTCCACTAGTCCTGGAAATTTTTACATAGTTCCGTTTTATGGTCTTAGGGTTACCAGAAACCCACAGAGTTTTTTCCATGAGTGTCACTAAGATGAAGGACATTTGAGGGAAACTTTATAGTGACATCTGAGTAAAGGTATAGCTGTATCTTATAAAAGACTTAAAATGGTCGTGGTTAAGGATCTGATTTGAGTTTCATTACAAAGCAATTGACAAGGAAACTTTGTTATCTTTTTGTGACCTAGAACACTTCAAGACCTCAGATTTCTAGGAGTTTCATATCATTTTAGATGATGTATCTATATGAATACCCACTAACAAGGTTTATCGCTTCTTTCACAATGCCTCCCATGTAATTTCACATACTAAATAAGCCTAATTAGTTTAATTTCTCATCAAAAATGTTTTTTGAAATGTTACAGGGGCCCGCTAGAAAATTTCACGCAGATTATGGTCAAAAGACTTCATTTTAGAATATGATTCTGGGAAATGCGTCCAAAAAATAATAATAACAAAAGATGTGAATATTCAATCGTGGATTGAATCATAAGGAGCACAATCGTTATGAAACGATCCATTTGCAACTAATATGTAACTATCCATTTAATTGTAACAGCAGTAAAAGATACCAGAGACAAATTCAGATGGTTACATAGTTGTGAGTAAAATTTAGCTTTTTTTAATATGAACACTAGGTTTTCTTAAGTAATCAAAGACCTGATAAACATGGGAAATTATTCTGGCAAACAGAATCATTGTTTTTTTAGGCGGATAACTTAAAAGGTCAAGAAAACATTTGTTCACAATTTTTTATGAAGAGCAGAGCAATAGTTGAAGAAAATTTTGTACTTGTAGCAAAGAGAAAACAAAAACTTTGCACCCACCAGTGTGCATCTGATACTGAAACTTGCTTACTAATTTCAATTTCTCCTAATCTTAGCCAGTACTGACCACATACAAAGTTTCCTTCCAAAGAATCTTTCTCCATAAACCTACAACTTTCTCTATTTAACATTCCGATCTTGACTTGAATGTTCTGTCTTTAAGCAACCAGTCTTGTTTTAAGGCTTTCTTTTGTCTCAACAAACATGTCTTTTTATTACTCATACCCCTTACCAAAAGCACATATCTTACTTTCCTTGCATACAGAGCTGTCATTTCTAGCAGTCTTTGCTACATTTATTAAAATGATTTATTTCGATGATTAATGCTTAGGGGCGCCTGGGTGGCTCAGTCAGTCAAGCATCCGACTTTGGCTCAGCTCATGGGTTGAAGCCCCATATCATGCTCTGTGCTGACAGCTCAGAGTCTGGAGCCTGCTTCAAGTTCTGGTGTCTCCCTCTTTCTCTGCTCGCACTTTGTCTGTCTCTCTCAAAAATAAAAATCAAAAAAAACCTTTTGAAAATGATTAATGCTTGGAAACCTTAATTCCTCTTGACAACTAGGTAGGAAGCAATTGTGAACTGTTAGTTTCTCTGTGATAAGGCAAAAGTAGATAAACATGCTCAGTACTTAATATCTCATTATTTTGTTTTATTCGGAACAGAGCTAGATCATCAACAAACTTCACTTTTACCCATTATTTAACTTACAAAACTTTAAAAGGTTAGCTTCCCAAAGATTTGGGAAGTTATTTAGTTTGCCTATAAAGCTTTTTACTTTATTTACATCTACATAAATTATGGGTTTTAACAATTATGCATGGACTACCCAGCAAAAACTTCATGAAGTAGGTATTCTAAGTTTTTTTTCCTTCCTAACAAATTTTGCGACAGACATGATGGGGGTTTGGGGTGATGATGCGGTGGTCCAGAGCCAATGGCCAAGAAAGAATTCTTGAAGATGTCTTTGGTGCAAAAAAGTGATTTTGTTAAAGCATGGGGACAGGACCCATGGGCAGAAGGAGCTGCAGGGGGTTGTGACAGGTAACTCATTACATACCCTCAGGTTGGGAGGGGGTCAGGGATAGAGTAAGTCTCTAGGGTATTTTGGAAGCAAGGTTTCCAGGACCTTGAGGGGCTGGTGTTGTGAGGAAAACACCATTTATTTACCATTAAATAAAACCTCAGCCTGAGACCCTTCAGATGTGTATCAGGGGCCATAAGCTTGGAGTATAATTGCCAACATATACTTGGGGGTGAAAGATAAAGGAGGTTTGCAAAGGAATTTGTACGTGTTTAAGGAGACTTACAGGATCCTGGGGTGGGGGGGGGGAGGGTCAAGATAATGTTAAGCCAAGACTCCCTTTTGCCCCCCAGCAAAGTGTCACCATCAAGGCAGCTGAGCTCCTAGAGGGAGGTCACTCTACTGGTTTCAAGGACTTGTCACTGGGGGGTAGACAGTTAAGGAAATTTAATTTTTCATTTGCCTTAGTTTCCCATCACCATGGCAAGCACTTAAACCCCCTTCCATCTTGATGAGGGTGATATTCGGGCTCCAGGAAGTGGAGTCTATAGGTGTCTGGGGATTAGGCTGTGGATAAGATTGCCTTTTTCTTGCAGTTTACTAAGCTCTCCATAAACTGAAGGAGACTCCTGTCCTGCAGGACTGTAATCTCCACGAGTCAACCATCTGCTTTCTTTCCTTTCCCCTGTTCTTGGGTGGCCAGGAGTGTCCGAGGAATATCACACATGCCCCACCTGGCGGGGAGGGGTGGGGGGGCATGCTGTGGGAGTGGACAGAGGGGTGCTGTTAGCCTGTACTTTGCCCTCAGCTCGCCCCACACCCCCTCATCAGAAATACCATGAACTTCCTGGACTCAGTAAACACAAACAGGATAAAAATTTTATATTTCGTGGTGATAACTCAAAAAGCACGTGTATTTTAATGAAGCCAACAAACTGCAATTAGCTTCAATACCAAATATGTTCCCAGATTCTGTGAATTTGAAAATCATTTGGATTCTTTTCTACCTTTCTGAGTGTTAGAGTGCCCAATCTTTACAAGCGTGTGCCAGCTTCCAACCAACTAAATATTGTACATTTAGTTATATATGAAGTGTATATAAATATAGTACATATTCATTGTAACAATACCATCCAGAAGTAGAGAAAATCTCTCACATTAAAACATACATGGACAGGGGCGCCTGGGGGGCGCAGTCGGTTAAGCGTCCGACTTCAGCCAGGTCACGATCTCGCGGTCCGGGAGTTCGAGCCCCGCGTCGGGCTCTGGGCTGATGGCTCAGAGCCTGGAGCCTGTTTCCGATTCTGTGTCTCCCTCTCTCTCTGCCCCTCCCCCGTTCATGCTCTGTCTCTCTCTGTCCCAAAAATAAATGAACGTTGAAAAAAAATAAAATAAAATAAAAAATAAAACATACATGGACATATACACACATATCCTAATATTTGTGGGGAGGACATTATAGGCCCAATTATCTATATATCCAGCTATCTGTTTATTGTTTTGAAAAACTTTTCCCTTAAGTTTGCCTGTCAGAAAGATTGGCTCCTGGGTCCCAGAGAAGATGGGGGTAAAAATTTTACATCAAAAGACAGAGACAGTTTTCTTCAAGGTGTATATTTGGAGCCCACCTGCCTGTTATGGTAGTTGCTATAGTCTGGACAAAAAAAGTCATGAATTTGCATTTTAAAAAGGCCTCTTCCCCATCCTCCCTTTTTCGGTCTTTCTTTTTTTTCCATTCAGTTTCAGGAGAGTGTGGGATGTGTTTACATTTCAAAGACATGATGACATTTATAATTTCAAGGGACAGAGAAAGAGCGCAAAGAAATTTTTCTCTAGAGTGTCAGGGTAACTGCTATTTAGAATTTACTCTCTTTTAAAAATACAGAACAATTTTCTTTCAATATCCTGATTTTTTTTTAATAATAGCCACAAACATTTTCAAAGGAATATGCAAGATCTGAAAGTTGATAAAGACAGGTGGGCTTTAACTTGTTTCTAGAGTTGTGGTTGTGGTTGTGGTTTGGTAGAGATTTGTAAAATCAGGACACGTGACCCTAATCCCCCAAAGACTGGATTATAGACCAAATATCAAGGGATGGCCCATCTTCTTAACTGAATTTGCTTCTTTATATCAGGGAGAATTTTAACTAAAATGGGAACCAAAAGATTTACACCTTTGTAAAGTCTATATGTAGCCATTTAACAGCCTTGTTTCTCTGGGCACACAATTTAAATTTGGCTTCTATTAGCCCCTGAGTATTGGCCTTCTGCAAATCATTTTCAGGAAGGCCTGGGAGACACGGTGATCATCTATTTCCTCAGAAGGCAAAGTTGTGAATGTAGTCAAATAATCTTTCTAATTACTCTCTAAATTTGGTAGGATCTTTTGAAAGCAGATGTAAAGGGGCTTTATAGTTTAAAAGCTCTGCTGTTGCCCAGGGGACACTTCCCCCCCCCCCCCCCCCCGCAGGGGCGAGTAGGGAAGAGTGGATCTAGGCTACCACTGCCAAGGACATGGTGTAGCAATGCTGAGGCTTGACAGAGCCCCATTACAGAGCCTTGGAAAGTAAGAGCATGGGCACCCCTACGGCCAGTCTCCGCTGCTTTTGTTAAACTCATTTCCAGGGTTTCAGTAATTACGTGAGCAACATCTATACTCGGAACCAAGAGATTAGGTTACGTGAGCAACATCTATACTCGGAACCAAGAGATTAGGCCAGTGATCTCTGTAAATCCTGTAGGGAAAGGGGAATTAAAAACAGGCAGATGCAGCCAAATTTTAAGAAGGAGAATTTGCATTAGCTGCGGACATTTCCCTTTGTCTTGTGTCTAATTTCCTTTCTATTACCTCATCAAAGGAGTCACCAAGGTGAGCCGTTATAAGACAACTGGGAGCTCTTTAAATATATTTTTCAAATACAGCCAATCTAAAGGATCCATTGTATGGCCATTGACGAGTAGGATCTATTAATAATGACTTAAAACAAAACACCTTTTAATGGCTTACTCCAAGACACAACAGGTGTCCAAAGAGGGCACAGAGGATGCAGACTCCTGATCCAAAAGTTTAGTTCCTAATTCGTCTAAGAAAGCAAAGGTGTTCATCGCACAGGCAGTAAGGATGCTATAGTGAAAAAGATGTCTCTGGTCTCCCATGAAAACATGATACACCTCCAGTCACAGACCCACGAATCAGTGATAAGCGGGTAGGCGCTTCTGGAATGGAACTTTCCAGCTCTAAGAAGTGGGGAAAGTTGAGATGACAAAGATTCCTACGGGCCAGAACCTCTCATGACAAACACACCCGGGAGGTGGCACAGCCAGCCAGCCAGACAGGGAATCTGGGATCCCCAGTCTATTCAACTGGCCATCGGCGTGCACCTGATAAATGTACCCTCCAATTGGTCGAGACCAAAGAGAATATTCTCATTGCTCAGAGGCCAAGCTCTTAAGACACAGAACAAAACAAAAGGAAAGTATTAACAGATCTAAGCCTTGGGTCTCATGGAGCCAAACTAATTCCTAGGAAGTATTTGCTGTGGGGTTGGGGACTGCGGGTTGTTTTAGAGTGTACTTCCGTGCACAGGAGTTTTCTTTTTTCTTTTTTCTTTTTTTTTTTTTTTGATGTTTATTTACTTATTTTTGAGAGAGAGAACTCAAAGTGGTAGAAGGCAGAGAGAGAGAGGGAGAGAGAATCTCAGGTAGGCTGTGTGCCCTGTCAGCACAGAGCCAGATGCGGGGCTCGAACCCACGAGCCGTGAGATCATGACCTGAGCTGAAATCAAGAGTCAGACGCTTAACCGACCGAAACCCACAGGCGCCCCTGCATGGAAGTTTTCTCGAGCTGGTGTACCTACTATCCATATAACCATTTCCAAGAGCAACTCACCTTACCGCAGGAGTTTTCTTGAGCCGGCCAGCCCTCTAACAGCTTCTAAGTGTTCAACCCACCCTCACCCATTCTGGGGTGAGGGCTTCCAAGAAGTCCCTTAGCAACGAATGACAAGCAACCTAAAGGACACACAAACGAAGACAAAGCCCATCTCTGGGAGGAAATAGATCGGTTACCAAAGGGTACCCGGCCAAATCAACCAAAGAGCCCTTTAGCCCAAAGAACTAGTTCCACAAATATTTTCTCCTGCTAATCTAAATGTCAAAAGAGAGAAAAAGGACGCTCACCACTCTTGCTCCATCAGACTCCACAGACAGAGACTCCAAGAGGCTGATGTGGTAAGAAATGTGACCTTCCAGCTACATGTCGGACGACCCAAGGCGCTCTAAGCTGCTGCAGTATCCAGGACAAACAGTGTCCAGTGAGTTAAAGTACCCTGTAGACTATGCCAGCCTTTGGGGAGCATGAATTTCTGTCTGTCCCTTCAAAGCTCCTTCTACACAAGTTGGCATGAAAACATTTACAGGAGAAAACCAAATTTATAGTATACATACAGGGAATCCACAAATACATGGAAATTCCAAAGATAGGCTAAATGAGGTCAATAAATCATTCTCGACTAGGGGGCAGGGGGTAGGGGGTTGAGATTACAGAGGAAGGGAACGCACTTCATAAGGCAATGAGAACAGATGTTTGGTCATTAGATGTTTGCACTTTCATTCACAGGGGATGGGGCTTCAGAGCTGACAACCAAGAAAGGATTCTTGAGATGTTTTTGGCACAAAAAAAAGGTGACTTTATTAAAGCACAGAGACAGGACCCATGGACTGGGATTGTGAGTGACTGGCTATACACTATGGAGTAGGAGGAGTGAAGGCAAAAGGGAGGCCTCCAGAAAGACTTGCATATGCTAAACAGGACTCCTAGTAGATGCCAGGGGCCTTGCTACTGCCAAGCTAGGGTTGTTTTCCCACTAGTAAGACCTTAACATTAGAACACTAGGGGGTTCCTGGAGAAACGTTATACTCTATAATTGCCTCAAATATTTGTCAATGGGCTGCAGGTTATAAGGAAATTGAATGTTACCTGCCCTCTCCTTTAAAAACATTTTTTTTTTAATGTTTATTTATTTTTGAAGGAGAGAGACAGAGTGCGACTGGGGGAGAGGCAGAGAGAGAGACACAGAACATGAAGCAGGCTCCAGCTGAGCTGTCAGCACAGAGTCCGACACGGGGCTCGAACTCACGAACCCGCGAGATCATGACATGAGCTGAAGTCAGCCGCTTGACCCACTGAGCCACCCAGGGGACACTACTGGCCCTTTCTTTCTTGCCTTTGTTCCCACATCACTATGGAGGGGACGGTGATGTTGGGGCTCCAGGAAACTGAATCTAAAGGTTTCTGGAGATTAGATTATTGATAAGATTGCCCTTGTAATTTACCAAGATATTTGCAAACTGATGAAAATTCATATCCTGCAAGACTGATCTCTATCAGTTAACCATTTGTTTTCTTTCTGTTCATTTGTTATTAGGTAGCCAGGAGAGCCTGAGGAATATCACTCCTATCCTGTTGCGGGGGGGGGGGGGGGGGGGGGGGGGGGGGGGGGGGACTGTGCTACCTTGCGCTCCGCCCTCGGCTTGCCTCATGCTCCCTCATCAGATGGATCACTCACAAAAATCTTATCTCTATTAATAATACTTATTTTGGGAAAGACTCTACTCCCAATTTAGATTTATCTGTATGGTTAAGAGAGGGAGAAAAGTTTCTCTTGTGCCTGCAGAGTCTCAAGCGTTTTCAGCTAAAAATAACCCACATGCCAGACAGGCACGGTAGAGGGGGGTGGCCAGGCCTAACCCGAAACACTATAAAGTCATCAGCACTTCTCACACAAGATTGCTTCCCTGGCATTCCAAAACAAAAGAACATGCCTTCTAATATCCAAAATTAATCAACAAATTAATCTACATTGCTACACACTAATCATAATTTGTTATAAAATGGTTTAACGGGACTAAAGCGGCCAGGAAGAACAGGGGAAAATTTCTCTCCGGATATGACCAATAGGAGAATAGAGCTCGAACCAATCAGGCCACACGACGAACCCACCAATCAGAAGTCTCAAAATGAATCCTACATTTGCATAAAGCTGCCTACAAATAAGCAGGATCCTGGCGCCCACCCCATTTTTTCTCCCTTCCGAAGAAGACAAATTTGAAATGCCTGAACCAGCGAAGTCCGCCCCGGCCCCGAAGAAGGGCTCGAAGAAGGCGGTGAGCAAGGCGCAGAAGAAGGACGGCAAGAAGCGCAAGCGCAGCCGCAAGGAGAGCTACTCAGTGTACGTGTACAAGGTGCTGAAGCAGGTGCACCCCGACACCGGCATCTCGTCCAAGGCCATGGGCATCATGAACTCGTTCGTCAATGACATCTTCGAGCGCATCGCGGGCGAGGCGTCGCGCCTGGCGCATTACAACAAGCGCTCGACCATCACGTCCCGGGAGATCCAAACGGCCGTGCGCCTGCTGCTGCCCGGGGAGCTGGCCAAGCACGCCGTCTCCGAGGGCACCAAGGCTGTCACCAAGTACACCAGCTCCAAGTGAGTGCTGGGAGACACGATCCAACCCAAAGGCTCTTTTCAGAGCCACAGATTTTCACCACCAGAGCTGTGCGCTGACGCGCTGGGGTCTTCCTGGGCATTGTTAGGTTACTGGGGACACCCGCGGGAGAACCCGCTACCGGTTCTTTGGGAGATTCTGCCTTTGGCTCGGATCGCCGAGGGCTGTACAGATGTCGCCAGCAGCATAACCGCCCGTGGGCAGAACGGCTAGCGCTCACTTTACGGATCCTTGCAGGTTCTGGCCCCTTTCCTAAGGCTTGCACAGGCGCGGAGGCTGCTGGCCCCTTCTCGAAGCTGACCCCGGTCGCCACATGGGAAGTGTCACCCCATGGGTGTAAGCAGCCATAATGACATTTGAAAAGCCCGCCGTGTAAGGGCGGGACTTCCTCTCCCGCTGCCGCGGAGACGGCGGCCCGCGTTCTTTGTGGGCATTTGATCCTCTAACTGCCCTTCCCCACCGGTTTGCCCAGGACTCCAGGATCCTGCTTAGGCGTGTGTCCTGGGTCTTCAAAACGTATTCACCGGCTGCCGCTTTCCGGTGAGGACACGACAGTTTTTAGCAAAAGTCTTTGATCTCGCTTTACCTCCTAAGCTGCTCTCAGGAAGGTGCTTGTCAGTACGTTTGGCTTTTACGGTGTAACGTGACAATATATTCCTCTCCCACTCCCCTCCCTGACTCCCAAGTGACTTCCAAAAACAATTCTGGATATTCAAGCGCTACAGTCGCCTCACAAGTGCAGCCCCCAGAATACGAAGGCTGGCTCGGCTGCCCCGAGTCCGTCCTTTTCCCTCACTTGGCAGAATTCGTCCACCTGTCCTGTCATCAGCTCTGGCCCCCAGCTCAGTTGAGCAAAAGGGCGATCCTGAGAACTCGGGGACCCAGGGAAGTCAGAGGGTGGAGAGCAGGAAACGTGGACTCAGGACATGCGTTTTACCATCCTGATGCTGGACACCAGGGTCTGGAAGGCTAGAGGTTGTGATCACATGACGCCAAAGAACCTAAACCTGAAAAATGAAAAGCAGAATTTGTCTCCTTCCCTCTTTTCTACAGACCCTGCGACGTAGAGGCTTCCTTCTGAAAGTTAGATGAGAAAGTTTGGGTTCGTGGCACCTTCCCTGTAAATGGAAATACCAAGTACACCCAAGAATCCCTAACTCTGTCCTCCGGAAAATGCACTCGAAAATCACTAACTCTGTCCTCCAGAAATACCTAGCCAGCCTTCCTAGCCAGTCTACCTGGTCTCCCTTTATTCTCTCAAAAAGGCAAAATAAGTAAACCCCCCCCCCCCAAAAATAAACAAGTATTTGTTTTCACATTGCCAAATGTACAACTGCATCTCAACTTTTTGTGATCACCTTGATTTCAGTTTGAGGTAATACTAAAACTCCTCTGTCCATAGCGAGCCTCCTTTTCATTCCAGGGGAGTGGTTTTGTGAGAAAGCATACGTGACCATGTATCATCCCTCTCGGTGCCTTTCAATGATCCCCGTGCTGGCTGCACGATTATCAGATATCAAGGTCCGTAGACAGCCACTCACCGAACGCTCAAAGCAAACCTCGGTGGATGCTTTTCCTCCCATTTTTTTTGTTGCTTTGCTTTTTGTTTTGTTTTGTTTCTTGCTTTTTCACACTTTTTGGAATGCCCCCTGACCTCTCCAGCCTCCAGGCCTTTGCCACTGTTCTCTTCCTGAAATGTCCCTGATTCCACTTTTCTCCCCAACACACACAGTTTTGTAATCAACAACTCTCCCTTCGGCTCGCTCAAAACGTTGTTGAGGAAGCTTCTGAACTGCCCTGTTAAAGGCTCTCACAGCTGCAAAGAACTGGCCCTATTCTCAGCCCCAAATTCCTCATTACTGACTGGATGGGACCCTCAGGACTAGTGTGGTTGAATCAGGGCCTGCTCCCTGAGACCAGCAATAAAGGATCCCTTCTCTACAGCACAGGCAAGGAGGGAGGGGGGACCTGAACAAACCCAAGGCTGGATTAGGAGGGGAAGTGGCACTGACTGCCTCATACAGATGCCTTCTAGGCAGAAACAAGGAACATCCATTTGTCGCATTGGCATTCAAGTGCCAAGCACTGAATTATGCACCCAAGATACAGAGCAGCGCTGCTAACCTTGAGTGTGCTTCAAAGTCACCTGGAGGCTTGTTAGAGGACAGATTGCTGGCCCCACTCCCAGAGCTTCTGTCGTCTCCTTAGCTCTGAGGGATATCTGGGAACTTGGCTTTCGAGCAAGTTCCCATAGATATAAATACTGCTTCTAGCTGCTCTGCTCTGAGCACATCTGATACATGGAGAACAAGCTGACCAAAGCCCCTTCCTGTGTGGAGGTTTCCGGTGGTAAAGATGAGGTTATGCTAGAGGAGGACAGAAAAATCAGAAAGCAGTTGAAGGGATTTCTTTCCGTCTTTTGTCAAATGGTGATCGATTTCCTCTGTGTGAGGCGTTAAGCGACAGCAGTAGGCATGACAGACGAGAGACTGCTCTGTGGGGCTGAGATCCTAGCGGGAGAGGAGAGAGAATCAACACACTGATTCCTCAACTCGATCATTCCAAATAGGAGTTCTCACTGCTATGAAACTATGGGAAATAAACCAGGTGCCGTGATACTGACCAGGTGAGGGAACCAAGGAACCAGGGGAGACGACTCGACTCGCAGGCCAAGAGACTGTTGCTACAACAAAGCTCTGAGGCAGGGAGAAGTCGCTGCTCAAAAATACAAGTTCTGTGTGCTGGGAGAGTAGTAAGCAAATATGAGGTGTTCGGGGGAGACACTGAGGGTTAAAGGGGGGCCTGAACATGTTGGACCTTAAGCGCCAGGAAGGCACCCAGACTTTTATTGTGTCGTGAGAATCTGTTAGAATTTTAAAGCACGCAGGCTGCTGTGTGGGAAATGGGATTTATGGGATTGAAGGTAGAAAGAAGCAGAAAACAGAATTGAAAGAAGATCTGGGTTTCATAGGTGAAGAAACATGTTGCTGACATTTGTTGAGCACTTTCCATGTGTTTAAGAAACCGTAACAGTTTCGGGGCGCCTGGGTGGCTCAGTCGGTTAAGCGTCCGACTTCGGCTCAGGTCACGATCTCGCGGTATGTGAGTTCGAGCCCCGCATCGGGCTCTGTGCTGACTGCTCAGAGACTGGAGCCTGTTTCAGATTCTGTGTCTCCCTCTCTGTCTGACCCTCCCCTGTTCATGCTCTGTCTCTCTCTGTCTCAAAAATAAATAAACGTTAAAAAAATAAATAAAATTTAAAAAAAAAAGAAATCGTAACAGTTTCTTTACAAAGGTTAACTCATTTCGTGCTCTCAACTACCACAGATTATCTAAACACAACTATGATCTCCTTCTAATCGACTGGGGATGAGCAAGGTGTGGGGCTGGGGTTGGAAGCAGAATGTGTGCCCCCAGCCTGTATGCTTATCCACCGCTTTCAGTGCTGCTGAAATTCTTGCATAATTAACAAGAATTCTAGGAGAGGATGAGGTTTCAGAGACCGGGACATGGCAATGTTTAAATCCCCTAAAGCATTCCACGAAAGGTAGCAAGTGAGTAGTTGTACATGTGCATCTGGGAACCAGAGCAAAGTGGGGACCGAACATAGAAATTGTGACAAGAGTTTGGAAATAGAAATGTTATTGTTGTTGGCATGCAACGGAATTGGAATTTTCCCATGGGTAAAGAAGAAAGGAAAGAAAAGAAGATGGCCAAAGATTCTAAACGGTGAGGACAAAAACCAGGAGATTAGAGTCACAGAAGTCAGGAAAATAGTGTTTCAGGAAGGAGGACGTGTGTGACCAGCCTGGTGTGATGTCTACTGAAATGACAACATGGGAGACCTTTGCATACGGTAAATGGAACCCACTGGGAATTCGAGTTACAGGGAATAACAGGCAACCCAGACATTTGGGACAGCTTCAGGACTCAGGATTGTTGCCTTGACTCTGGGACCCAAGGGTCCCTACTTTGTTTCGCTCCTCTCTCTTAGGCCATCATGTGATTGACGCTGGCATCTCCCTAGCTGCATCTAATAGATTGCCTTTTCTAGAAACTAGGAAAAGGGACAGAACAGAAAGGACGGAAATAGACATGAGTGCTCAGGGTGTGCTAGGGGAACGTCTCTTTCAAGAGAGTTTTATTTTATATATTGTTTAAATAATATCAAAAACACAGAGTCAGGTCTCCAGTTTCTTTTTTTATTTCTTAAGGGATAATGGAAATTTGTAAACTTAATATATGAATTGCTCAAGGACGTAGACGACTGCATTCTTACGCCTCGTTAATATATTTTTCAAGACTGGCGATGGAAGTTCAAAGGGCCTTACCTAAGAGGATTCACGGACTTCTTCCTGACCCGGGCTGCAAATCCATCCTCATTGTTTTTATTTACTCCCAAATCGTGTGGGATTCAGTCCGTTTGGACTTCAGGCCTCTGAAAATCATAATTTCTCAGATGGGGCTAGCTTGCATTTCCAAACTCACTTCTCGAGAATAGATACGCCTACGGCCCGTAGTGAATAAATTGGGATGTTATCGTTCAATATGCGCTCTCTGTATTATGTCTGCCCTTTCCTCTCTTCACGTCTGCATCTCTAGATCCCAGATCCTGAAGTCCTAGACTCCAGGTCGTTGACAAGAATCCAGGGAGCTCTGGGGTTTCCTCGGATGAGCCTCGGAGGCGACGTGACTCCCATGAAATGTCTATGCCCACATGCGTATTTTCTAACAGATTCTCAAAGGAGTTATTCATCCACTTATTGTAAAGATCAACTCTGCGAAGGGAGGACAGCACTTTCAAATATTCAGATTACAGCTGCCTAAGGTATTTGACAGTCCATGCATTTCTAACATGAGCTCTTACCCTGTGCCCTGTCCAGAACGGAACACGGTGCAACACATAGGAACACAGGAAACAGACCCGTTTGGAATCAGCTTTCCTTAAAGGGCTCTCAGGTGGACAGAGGGACTGTCCACAGTGCTTCATAAACTGAGAAAACAAATCCGTGTTTGGTTTGTAAAGTGAAGGGCTGTAACCGAGACTCCATAAATTAGCTTAAGGACAATTATTCATGTCACAGGACAGATCTGTTGTGATTAACTCAGCTGCTGCTGATCAATCCAGGACTCTCCCTCGAGTGGCTGTTCTGCTATCCCCCAGGCCTGAGGTCTTGTAGAGGACAAACAAGATCAACACCTTATCTGGAGGCAAGAGGGGAGGTTTTAAAGCCCACACCTGGGAATGAGTTCCGCTGACTTCCTGACTTTTCCACGTGCTCCCCTGTAGCCAGAAAGGCCAGCACCTGTTGCCTGGGGTTAGGAAGCTAGTAGTCCAGCTATGCCTTGATTATGCTGAACAGCCTTCAGTGGATAAAGGCCAGAGTACATTGCAAAGATCCCCAAGACTCTTCAAAAAAACAAATACACCAGGACATCAGAACACAGAGTGAAATGCTGGCGGTTAGTACAAGGTTTCCAGCAGCTTAAGAACAAGATACAGATAACCCACTGCAGGACAGCGTTCCTCTCAACAGCGGACAGGCTGAGAAGGCGGGGTTTCAATCACGAAGACCCTGCTTTGAAAAACAACTCACAGGATTGTGAGGCGGGGACGTTGGAACGCTCATCTGTAACGGAGACTTAAGTGGAGAACAGGGAATGGTGTCTGAAGACGGAGATAAGCCCAGACTTGGTAGAACAAACCTGAACATGGACAGCAGCCAAGAAAATGCTTTTGAAACCGGGGGAAAAAAAAAAAAAAAACGGGTGCTGGAGGAAAACGGCCGACAGAAAGCACGCGGGCGACCTCTCCACACTACCTTTCACGGATTGAACCTCACAACCTGGAAAAGATTTAAATAAACAACAGAAACAAAAAACGTGCCAACTCTTTCTGGGACTAAATAGGTGGCCCTGAAAAGGGCCTTTGGGTGAGAATCACATGTTTTTGATAGCGTGAAGGAAATACTTAGCCCCCGAAGCCGTAGAGGGTGCGGCCCTGGCGCTTGAGCGCGTACACCACGTCCATGGCCGTGACCGTCTTGCGCTTGGCGTGCTCCGTGTAGGTGACGGCGTCCCGGATCACGTTCTCCAGGAACACCTTGAGCACCCCGCGGGTCTCCTCGTAGATGAGGCCGGAGATGCGCTTGACGCCGCCGCGCCGGGCCAGCCGCCGGATGGCGGGCTTCGTGATGCCCTGGATGTTGTCGCGCAGCACCTTGCGGTGGCGCTTGGCGCCCCCCTTGCCCAGGCCCTTCCCGCCTTTGCCGCGGCCAGACATCCTCACCACACCACCGCAACGCTACGGAAGCACCACTCCCGGCGGCGCCAAGCAGCCCTTTTATAGCAAAGTGCCGGACCTGTTTGAAAACCCCGACAGCAGGGGCGGTAACCACACTCTGGGCCCGCCCATCGCTCGTGGCTCCTTTGCTGCGAGCGGCGCCGACCGGGCGGGGCCCCTGAGCCGGAGTCGGGCCCGGAGGGGCTTCCGGGAACCCTCCCGGCTCCGCGCAGCCTTGCAGCCGGCACTCCGGGCGACGCTTCCGACACCTTCCACACACAAGCCTCACGCTTGCCCCTCACGTCTCCCAGACCAAGCCGGAAATGCTCACCGAATACTCGCCGTCGTCCCCGAGACGCTTGAGGTCAGCTTTGACGCTAAGCATGTCTTTATTGCCAAGTGTCTTCTGCTCTTCTCGATCGATGGATGTCTGCGTCCCTCACCGAGCCTCGCTGGATGCAAGTGTCGAGAACCCTGTGCTGCCTGCCGGGAGTCTCCAGTTTATATATGATCGGACCGTATGGTTCCTTGGGGACGGCTTCTGGCTGCCACTGTCCCTGCATCACAGCCCAGTCCTCCCCCCAGTCGCACACGCCGAGCCAAGCTCTGGAGACAGCCTGCTGCCACGCTCTCCCTATGACCTGGGCGGTGTCTGCTCGGCTTGTTCTTTGCGAGTACGTAAGAAAGTCCGAGTTCTAGAGCAGTGAAGCTTCGAGGAGATTCTGCATGGAAAGTGTTGGAGGCTGCACGCAAGCACTCACTCGACATTATATGTTGTTGTGAATGCTCTCCGCTCCTCTCCTCAGTAGTCACCCCTCTAAAGGGGTTGCAGCTCCTAAACGAAGAGCGCACCCTGGTTTGCTACAACGCTCTTTTGACAACTCCTTCAAATAATAAACACTTACACATTTGACCTGCCATTCATCCCTTTGAGAAGTTCCCGTTGACTTTGTGTAGATGTGGCCTCTCCTCCAGGCTCTGTGAGCAGCACCTGCTTCATCGAAGCTTGTTTTCTGACTTCCTGGTGCACGGGGACAAATTCCAGAGCGGGGCTCTTAGCTTCGATTACAATGGCAGGCTTCAGGACTTCTAGGAACTGGCAGAGAACAACAGTTCCGTCTTTATTGGCGCTATTGACCAACTGAACCCTGGCATTGTCTCCACTGAGGCACACAGGCAGCAAACAGTGTGACCGGCAGGACCCGCGATGTATTCTTCTCACTGGCAGGTGAAGCCGTCAGTATTGCCAATATCTTTTTTTTTTTTTAATTTTTTTTTTCAACGTTTATTTATTTTTGGGACAGAGAGAGACAGAGCATGAACGGGGGAGGGGCAGAGAGAGAGGGAGACACAGAATCGGAAACAGGCTCCAGGCTCTGAGCCATCAGCCCAGAGCCTGACGCGGGGCTCGAACTCACAGACAGCGAGATCGTGACCTGGCTGAAGTCGGACGCTTAACCAACTGCACCACCCAGGCGCCCCAATATCTTTTAAGCATATCACCCCTTCTACACTGTGGTAATTGTTGGTCACGAGGGCAACCTTGGGACTTTTAATGTATTAGTAAAGAAACACATACGTGAACACTTCAACAATTTTGGGTTTTGATAAGTTTGATTCTGGAATTTTAATATAATTCTTTTCCTTTATAAATTCTCTGTACATCATTTAAGAATTCATCGTACATATATAAGCTTCATGGGATATCCAAAGAAGTCCATGACACGAAATGATCACTGAGCCTCCTTTGGGCTCTTCAGAGCCTTGAAGGACTCTGGGTTTGGAAAATATGCAGACAGGAGCCCTGGGAAATGCCATGAGCATTGGAAAGAAAACCATAGGTTAGTAACAGTAGTCAGACATTGTGTAAAGGTACATGGCAATGGTTTCTCCACCCATCCACAACAAAGAAGTTATTTCCTCACCCTCTTTTCTTTACAGAGCTTATCTTGGAGAAAATAGTGCGTCTGTGTTTTCACGTTTCCCTTAGGAACATAGAGAAATTTTTCTATGGATTAAGCCCCGTCTCCTGTTTTTTTCAGTGGAGAGATATTTCCTAGGTTGAGGAGATATAGTCTGTATATAATATATTATTATCCAAGTCATCTCTAGGTGTGTAAAAATGTCCCTCTGGGGAGCCTGGGTGGCGCAGTCGGTTAAGCGTCCGACTTCAGCCAGGTCACGATCTCGCGGTCCGCGAGTTCGAGCCCCGCGTCGGGCTCTGGGCTGATGGCTCGGAGCCTGGAGCCTGTTTCCGATTCTGTGTCTCCCTCTCTCTCTGCCCCTCCCCCGTTCATGCTCTGTCTCTCTCTGTCCCAAAAATAAATAAACGTTAAAAAAAAAAAAAACTTAAAAAAAAATGTCCCTCTGGAATTAGCTTCCCGGTCTGTCACAAGAAACACAGGACGTTGTCACCCCTGACTATCCAGAGATAAGAGGAGTCATAGTTTCATTTGCTTTGCCATATGAGATATGTGATATTTTTTTCTCCTAATTGTAGTCACCACTGTCCTGAGTTATACGAAAGGAAATCTGCTAATACTCAGCATTATGTGTTCCTCTCCGTCCTCTATATTGCTACAGAAGGGTCATTTTGTTGACACTATTCTTTTACCTCTCCAACATGTGAAGGGGACCAAAACGCATAAGTTCCATATTCCTTTATCATATCCAGTAGGATATGGTTGCTGAAACATGCGTCCTTTTGTATAAATTGATGTAAGGATCAAAACTCTCTGAGGAGAAATGTAGTTGGCCCACTCTGAGCCTACTGGTAAACGTTGGAGCCATCTATTTATTTCAAAGATGCCTGGACCTTCGATGGGCTAAAAGTCCCCAAACAAATCAGGTGTGGCTCACTTAATAAAGAATGGGGGTTTTATAAATAGAATTTACAGAGATGACAGGTGGAAGGTTATCTTTTGATTGGAAACTACGTAGATGAGATAGGTTATGTAGAGAGTATAGACAGAGTGTATCTGGTATACGGAGGTGCAAAGGCAAATAACCAGCAGGCACCCAGAAATACAAGTTTGACATTTAGGCAAGAGGACAGACCTGAGGGAGAGACTTCGAAGTTACCCATAGAAAGGTAATTCATGAACCCATGAAGGTGAATGGGGCAGTACCTTGGAGACTCCCTACATTTAGGTGGCCAACAGACAGCCCTTCCTTTGTTGGTAATGCACCTCTGTTATTTCCCAGATCCTGGTTGTAATTCTGGCTCTTGTCTAGACTGACCACCGTCACAGCCCTCTTACAACATGGCCTCTCTGTAATTCATACTCCTCCTTGCTGTCTATGAATATTCCTCAAGTGAGTTTCAAATTCAACCATAAGAATCAAAACCTCTTAAGAGGATTAGGAATACATAAGTAAATACACAAAGTAAAAATGATTTATGTTGAGCTGATTTCCGATCTCATCTCATCCATCTGAGTTGTGTTAATATTTAGTCTTTAGTAACACTTCTTTCTTTTTTCACATTTCAGTTGAATGTGCTACAGGAAGTAATCAGTCATTTCTGGATTTTGAAGGGATCGAAAAGGAGTGTGAAACCCTCACCTTTGGAGCTTTGCTCTGTGTGTTCCCAGCATTTCTTACTTTCAACGTCCTAGCAAAACACAAGATGAGTACATGCTTCAAAAGAAACGTGTTAAAGAGAAAGAATTGGAAGAGTGATGAAAATAAAAATTAAATGCCTTTCTACCATAAACATATTTCCTATTCAACATTAATAATACAAACCTGTCTCCTTCATAACTAAGAAATGTACTAGTGAATATAAAACACGCTTTTATAAAAATTGCACTTGTCTCAAATGAACTGTGCGTGGAAGTGTAAGAATGCATGTGTGTGTGTATGAGTGTGTGTGTGAGAGTTGCATGTGTATATTCTTTTTTTTTTCCAAATAAGCCTCAATTTTAATAAGTTCCTCTACATACACATTTGCTACTGAAAATTGAACTACCACAAAAAAACTTTTATTACAACTCTAATTTTTGAAACCCAGAAAATCTAGCCTATGCACTCTGCCATGACTATAATTATTCTCTCTAGCCAAGCCACCCAATAGTCTCTCTATATTCCTCCTGCGCAAGTTACTTGGCTTCCAATTTGATGTTACGGGGGTTTTTTTGGTGGTGTTTTTTTTTTTTTTTTTTTTATGTTTTTATGGTTGAGAGAGAGCATGAGTGGGGGAAGGGTAGAGAGAAACACACACACAGAATCTGAAGCAGGCTCCAGCCTCCCAGCTGCCAGCACAGAGCCCTACTCTACAGAGCGAGAGTCGGACGCTTCACCCAACTGAGCCACCCAGGAGCCCCGTGTTAGGTTCACGGATCTTCATGACTTTGGGCTTCTCAAACACCCAGGCAATACTCAAAACCTACTAGGACTTCCTTGGGTCATATCAAAAAGTGGAACTAAAGTATATTGAAGTCACTCAAATGCAAACTACAGGATTCCTCACAAAATGTTGGTACCAAGGTAGAAAAGACAACACAGAGCTAATATCACAGATTATCAAAATATCATAGTGTGTCTATGACAGAACAGCTCTCCCAAGCTGCTGCATACGGATTCTAAAATTACCAGCAAGAAAAACACCGTATAAGATTTATGTTTACATAGACTCGATGTCATAATTATTCTCCGTGCTGGTATCCTCAGGAGGTCTAGGATACAGGCAATAATGACATCTACATCTAGATCCTTCCACTCTGGGTTCACCCGTGGAATGCTGGCTGAACTAGCGATGGTCTTTAATAAACGACATCAGCCTTTTCCATCGTTTCTTTCCGAGCAGTTAACACAGTCCTTACTCCACCCCTCCTCCTGATGCTGAGTATTCGGGCCACAAGTCCCTGTGGTTCCTTCTCCCTGTCCTGCTGTTGGGGTGGATATTCTGGTAGAGGGGAAGAAGTTTGATACTAGGGTCGAGAGTCAATTTGCTAAGGTTCTTTATTAATACTTCAAGGATGGTTTGAGAGCTGAGCCTCCCTGGGAATTTTCTTCACTGACCATTTGAGAAGGTTCCGGGCCACAGGCTGGGTAAAGCTTCGTTGGCAAATCCATCGAAAGCCAAGTCTCAGACCGAAGCTCCCTCTAGACCTTTGGATTCCAGCAGAAAGTAATGAGCACAACTAGCTACAAAGTAGCCTGGGAAGAACAAGATAGCCCAGAAAGGGCCAGAAAAACTGAGGCTCCAACAAACCATGGCGAGAGAAAGAACGCGTGTATATTCTTTGATTCCGTTACTTAATTAGGTTGCCCAAGTTTATCTTCCCCAAGCACAGCAGATTTCTGTACCGAAAAGCTTATTAATATTTTAATTACCGATCCCCCCCAATAAAGTCAGTGTAAATGAGAAATTTTTTAAACCATAAAGAAGCCTCTTTTATAGCCCTCCTAGATATCCTCTGTCATCATCAATGGGAAACATAGGCCAGACAACGAGGTCAGGACCACACATTGCTACATTTCCCATTTTCCTCAACAAATTTGGAATGCTTGAAACCCCCAAAGTAACTAACCCTCCAAAGTGTCACTAAAAGCAATGATGAAGGCTTTTTGGACAAAGTAGTGACTGTCCTTGTCAGTACAAGCTCTTATTACAACCATCATTTCCTATCACTCTTGCAGAGAAATGGGGAAAGAGCCTGTGCTATTTCCCTTCATCTGAACCAGATTTTCCGGCTCAGTCTCAGTGAGAACTAAGCAGTTGTTGAACGTTCGAGAAGCCAAGAATGTACAGACTGTTACGAGAGAGCAAGCTAGTGACAGCACAGACGGGAGGACTTCTATTTTACACGAAACTCGTGAAGTTGTCTCCCTGACCTGTGAGTCTCTCAGAGTGTCAGGGGCTTTTGGAAAAGGCTGAGACTGACGTGGTAAAACCTGGAAGAAGAAAACAGGCAGATCTCAAAGCACGAGCTGTCCCGCGTCGCTATACAATAGACTCGCTGTGATCCGTCCACGGGAAATTTTCATTTTTTTGCTTTCCTCAAGGGTAACAAACACAATTCCGGGACAGAGCTGAGACTAGGTTGCGGTCAAGTGGCAAGGCTGAGCTGGGAACCAATCAGCGCGCCGCGCCCTGCTTGTATATATACACACACACACTCCAGGGCCAGGCAGCTCAACTCCGAGACTTTATTATTATTATTGTTTTCTGTACCTTCCGCCAGCCGAGCCCAGAATGTCCGAGGCCGCGCCCGCCGCGCCCGCCGCGCCGGCCCCCGCCGAGAAGACGCCGGTGAAGAAGAAGGCCCGCAAGTCCGCAGGCGCCGCCAAGCGCAAGGCGTCCGGGCCGCCGGTGTCCGAGCTCATCACCAAGGCCGTGGCCGCCTCCAAGGAGCGCAGCGGCGTGTCCCTGGCCGCGCTCAAGAAGGCGCTGGCGGCCGCCGGCTACGACGTGGAGAAGAACAACAGCCGCATCAAGCTGGGCCTCAAGAGCCTGGTGAGCAAGGGCACCCTGGTGCAGACCAAGGGCACCGGCGCCTCGGGCTCGTTCAAGCTCAACAAGAAGGCGGCATCCGGGGAGGCCAAGCCCAAAGCCAAGAAGGCGGGCGCGGCCAAGCCCAAGAAGGCTGCCGGGGCGGCCAAGAAAGCCAAGAAGGGCACCGGAACCGGCACCCCCAAGAAGAGCGCCAAGAAGACCCCGAAGAAGGCGAAGAAGCCCGAGGCGGCGGCGGCCAAGAAAGTGGCCAAGAGCCCGAAGAAGGTGAAAGCTGCCAAGAGCCCCGCCAAGGTCAAGGCCCCGAAGCTCAAGGCGGCCTTCTTGGGCCGGAAGGAACTCAGAAGTTGGGCTTAGCTGAGAATACCTGAAGGCTCTTCTCAGAGCCACACAATTAAGCTTATGCAAGGACTTGTAACACCTGGTTTCTCCAGGATCTTTCACAATTTACAAGAACAAGAACAAAGCACTATCTCATAGAAAAGGTCATTGGCTCTGAAAAGCGCCTTTGGGCGTTACAGTTTTCACTGGCTGAAGGAACTTAGGCCCGCTCCCCGCGGATGCGGCGCGCCAGCTGGATGTCCTTGGGCATGATGGTGACGCGCTTGGCGTGGATGGCGCACAGGTTGGTGTCCTCGAAGAGCCCCACCAGGTAGGCCTCGCACGCCTCCTGCAGCGCCATCACGGCCGAGCTCTGGAAGCGCAGGTCGGTCTTGAAGTCCTGCGCGATCTCGCGCACCAGCCGCTGGAACGGCAGCTTGCGGATCAGCAGCTCGGTGGACTTCTGGTAGCGGCGGATCTCGCGCAGGGCCACCGTGCCGGGCCGGTAGCGGTGCGGCTTCTTGACGCCGCCGGTGGCCGGCGCGCTCTTGCGGGCCGCCTTGGTGGCCAGCTGCTTGCGCGGGGCCTTGCCGCCCGTCGACTTGCGCGCCGTCTGCTTCGTGCGAGCCGTCTAAAACTTCCCACAGCAGTTAGCTGCGGGAAAATGCAACCATACCATCCTCGGCTACTATATACAACGAGACTCCCCCTGTTTGGACAGGTATGTGTTTCCTATGGCTCCAAGTGAAGACATTGGTATTGACCTTCACTCCGATTCACATGACCTCTAGTACATTTAGACCCAAAATTAACATCTTCCATAAAAAAATAAAAGTAACAGCTTCTTCCGATCCACCACTGCTGGTGTTTTCAACACTTTCCGGCCTCTACCTTATTTACAAAGATATATCACTTATCTACCTCGCCTGTTTCTTCACAAAGTTCTTTGGCTTTTGAAAGCTGAATCTAATACAAATTATTCCAAAGCTATCTATTGTTGGCTGAATAACAATGTAAGATATGACCTCTGAAACCGGCTTTCTTTCGATCGTTTTGAAAAGACACCCTATAGATGTCACTGGCCAAGTAGGTTTTTCTTTTAAGTTTGTTTAAGAGAGAGGTGGGGGGGCAGAGAGAGAATCCCAAGCAGGCTCTGCACAGGTGGCCGAGAACCCCACACCTGGCTCCAACTCGGGAACTGTGAGATCATGACCTGAGTCCAGAGTCAGACGCTTAACCCACCAAGCCACCAAGTGCCATGGCAAGGTAGTATTTATTTTACCTTAATTCCACTTTAGGAAGACAAATTACATGTCTATTTCTTGATGTCTCTATTCAAACTCAGATGTTTAGGTATGTATTTATACAACCCCTGAATGCACCGACCTTTAAGCCTGATTTGATTTCATATTTAATGTTGTAAGGTTATGATCTTATTAACACGTACTTCCTTTACACACACCGAAGTTTGTGTAAAATGGTGTGGAAAGATACCCAGAGTTGTAAGTGGTACAAGGTTGCTGTGTGTTCTTAATACTGATTGAAGGAACGGGTTCTAGGGCATGTATTGTATTCCGATTGGCAACTGATTAGGCCCCAGGCTCATTAACACTGGATCTGGTTTGTTTATAAAATGTGAATTGCAGGGGATTCTGTCCATTAAAAGGCAAACTGCTTTCAACAGCATATAATATTAAAGGTCCAGTTCTATCGTCCTGTAGGTCACTAACTAGATTTGGATCTCCATTTCCAACAGAGAGGAAACATCAACCTTCCCATTACCTGATGGTTTACAACGCTGGGGACGGCAGCACTGATCTGTTTAACCCTTGTGGTACATCTCTACATCCGTCTTAGTTTACTAACGGGAACCATGTTTATGGTAACTCTAGAGTGAATGGCTTGTTCACCTTTGTGAAGAGTTGTGAGCACGTACCCCTATTCCTGGATTGACGAACTACCCTGAAGGGCATTTCCAATTAGCTACAATTAAGGAAAATGTAAGCCCTTTTCATGAATACGGGGGTGGCTCTGAAAAGAGCCTTTGGTTAAAACTGTCCCCTCAATGACCTAAGGTGCTATTTTTCCAGCTTACTTGCCCTTGGCCTTGTGGTGGCTCTCGGTCTTCTTGGGCAGCAGCACGGCCTGGATGTTGGGCAGGACGCCGCCCTGCGCGATGGTGACGCGGCCCAGCAGCTTGTTGAGCTCCTCGTCGTTGCGGATGGCCAGCTGCAGGTGGCGCGGGATGATGCGCGTCTTCTTGTTGTCGCGGGCCGCGTTGCCCGCCAGCTCCAGGATCTCGGCCGTCAGGTACTCCAGCACGGCCGCCAGGTACACCGGCGCGCCGGCCCCCACCCGCTCGGCGTAGTTGCCCTTGCGGAGCAGGCGGTGCACGCGGCCCACCGGGAACTGCAGCCCGGCCCGCGACGAACGGGTCTTGGCCTTGGCGCGAGCCTTGCCGCCCTGCTTTCCGCGTCCAGACATTTTAACACTCTCCAACCAGTTAGCTTGGTAAGGAAAAGTGAAATGGGGGCTCAAATCCTCTCAGCAAATGAGAAGCAATTATACTTGCAAGCCGAATTGTAAATGACGCGTTTTGATTGGCTAAAACTATCCAGAAGTTTGCAACCAATTACAAAGGACGACTAACCCCACGCAATTTTCACGTAACTGCCTTACACTTTAGGACAATTTATCCAATCAAAGTCTAACTCGTTTAACGCCTCGTTGGCACAGGCGCCCTACGAATATTATGAATGCTAGAACGAGGGCACATATTTCTTATCTCAGAAGCAGAGTTTTTCATCGTCATGCCACACCCAGCCAAGTCGGCCCCGGCCCCCAAAAAGGGCTCCAAGAAGGCGGTGACCAAGGCGCAGAAGAAGGACGGCAAGAAGCGCAAGCGCAGCCGCAAGGAGAGCTACTCGGTGTACGTGTACAAGGTGCTGAAGCAGGTGCACCCCGACACCGGCATCTCGTCCAAGGCCATGGGCATCATGAACTCGTTCGTCAACGACATCTTCGAGCGCATCGCGGGCGAGGCGTCGCGCCTGGCGCATTACAACAAGCGCTCGACCATCACGTCCCGGGAGATCCAGACGGCCGTGCGCCTGCTGCTGCCCGGGGAGCTGGCCAAGCACGCCGTGTCCGAGGGCACCAAGGCCGTCACCAAGTGCACCAGCGCGCCACGTAATCCTGACAAAATGTCTTCGTATCGAAACCCCAAAGTCTCTTTTAAGGGCCAGCCAGTTTTTCAGCGAGAGTGGTAATGGTTTTAAGAGTTTATGTGACTGCTCAAGAGGTTTTGTTTTATTTTGCTGAAAATATCCGGCTTGCCTTGTGTGGCAGCAACACCTTCAAGCACACATACATTGTCACTGGTAGAGAGAGGAAAATGTCCAACGTAGTCAACGGTGTCTTGGCTCCACCGCCCATTTTGACTAAAAGCCTGGCCAAAGTGGTGACAAGTAAGTTTCACTTAAGCTGCTGTGATGCGGTGTCCTTTACACATAGTTTCTGTGAAAAGCAAAGAGGGCTTAGATTTGCTAGGACTGCTTTGTTAGTGCTGTGTTGTGGTAAAAAGAAACTGGTTGCTTTCCACGTTCATCATTGTACCCTTCTAGGAGTTTTATTTGCCTAAGGCAGTATAACTTGCAAATAATAGTGGGAACGGGCCTATGCGCGAAAACTGAAAAATGAACATCACTGACTCCAAGACGGGGTCACTTAATTGTACTGAGCATTCTCCGAAGGCTTGTTAAATGAAAGGTGATCGTTGGCAACATGCCACAGTAATGATGCCGGCCGTCCAGGAAAGAAACAGCCTTTATACTGATATTTTGGTGTCTCTCCCTTAAAATTGTTATTTTCATCCAGGGTGGACTTTATGTCAGGTTTTTTCTATCTTGACCAACAAAAACTCTTTTTAAATTAAAAAAAAAAAATTCACAGGTCGTTGCAGTTACACCGCTGCCCGGGTCCATGCAGATATATAAAATGGTAATGAAAATATGCACTTTTCTGCCTGTTATTAGGAAACTACTTAAAGTTATAAACTGCCATGGATCCATGAACGGCATCCTACATGAATTAAATGCTAAGAATGGACGTACAAAATATTTTTAGGGGTTTAACCCAGGTCGGAAAAAAAGTAAAGCTATTCTGTATTCTTGTTTAATTACTTTCGTGAATAACAGACTTTCTACTCCCCACAGAATACAGATGCACACGCACAATACAACATACACAAAGAATATGTAAGCCTTCAAACAACAAAAGCAACAAGGGGAGAAAAGTAAAAGAAAGAAAACTGAAACTGCCAGGTTAGGCAGTTTATACTACCATAGTCAATGATTGCTTTATGTAGTAGTCCCAGAAGGAAAGAAATACCTAAACAAAGTATATATGACTTTCCTGGGGTACAGGAGCGCCCTGAGAATATGTACGGCACTGTGCCTGCACGTTCTTCCCCCTCACAGAGCAGCAAATATATAGGCAGAAAAATGCCATCCCAATTACATTTAATTTCTAATCTCTATGGATCTGTGAATCGGTTAGGGTCCAAGACAGAGGGCAGTTAAAGTTGCAGATGGCATCAAGATTGCTAATCACCTGAATTTTAAAAAGGGAATTTATCCTGGATTCTCCAAGTGACCCAATGAAATGCCATGGATGCTTAGAATTGGAAGAGGCAACCTGAATACAGAACCAGAGAGATAGCAGGGGGCTGATGTGGCCAGAGACTTCTGGCTTGGAACACAGAGAAGAGGAATGGAAAGCCAAAGAAAGAAGATAACTTGGAGCAGCTACAAAAAGCAAGGAAACAGATTTGCTCTGAGAGACCCCAGAAAGGAAAGCAGAATTCCTGACACCTTGACTTTCGTTGAGTGAGACCCACGCCCAACTGCTGATTTACAAAATTAGGAAATTATAAATTTCTACAGTTTGAAGCCACAACGTTTGTGATCATTTGTCAGACCACCAGGAGGAAATTGACACATCCACGCAGCTTAAGAATTATTGATTCCGGATTCAATGACATTCTCTAAAATTAGAGTAGATAAATATTTAAATTTAAATGTGTAGATGCACGGACATTCTCCCTAAATATCGCAGACTCCCATAGTTTTGAAATGTCTCTGATTCTAACGGCGGCAACTTCCCATTCCTTCTTTGCTAGTGTTCAAAAGGTCTGGATTTATCAGCAGTAACTCTTCTTCTTTGAGTAACACTTCCTCCACTCACTATAGTTGTATGACGTCTGATTATAATTCTTCTTCAAAAAGTTTGCATATGTTGCACGTAGAGGAGTGATGGAAAATTTTAATTCGTAACGTCCATGAAAGCCTTATGAATTGTAAAGCCCTCTCGAAGGCGAGTTTTTACCGTAATTCTTGCATCTGTTTTCACAAAAGTGTCCATCGAATGGTTTATTTTAGTCATTTATTATGTAGTGACGTGCTCATTTTATAAAGTAAGACGCAGTGGGTGTGAGAACCAAAGTTCACTTACATGGCAGAACATGCCAACCAATGTCTTCTGACTCTTTCAAAGATGTCTAGAGAGAATTGAGACACTTCGCATCGAATACATTTCTCACCACTTTTATTAAGGACCTTAACGTAGATTATCTCCTCTCTCCAGCACTAGGCTCCATATCTCATCTCCTTCCTTGGTGCCTTCTTTGTTCAGCTTTCCTTAAATGTACGAGTCAGCCAAAAGAGAAAGCCTTGGTTGGCCTAGGAAAGGAAATCCCACATCCCTACGACTGTCAGCGGACCTCAAATTCAATTCACTTCTGTATCCTGGAATAAATACTTTCCCTGCCTGGAAGAAATGACGCTGATAAACCTGAGACCGGCAATCCCTTGAAAGCAAGAAGGGTATCTTGTATGATTACCAAAGTGCCAATGGAGAGAGGAAGTGCACTACCCAAATGCTTTCCAATGTAAAGGAGTAATGGCCCTTTAAATCAATGGAGGCTGAGGGCCATGCATCATGAAAAGTTTTCGTTTTTCTGGATTTTTACAAACAGAATTTACAAGTTACACACGTCGCGGAATACTTAAAAGCCGAAACTAAGGTATTCCCAGAGACAAGTGAAGGAAACAGTAGCCACATAGAGGGCTTAAGGCACACAGGAAACAAGTTGTCAAAAATTGTAAGGTTGGAGAACAGGCAAGGTGGAATTCAGCCTGAGAACGAATGGGGAGGGGGGGGGACGGAAGGGGGGGGGTGCGACACAGGGTGGAAATGATTCTGGGAGTGTAGAAGCCAGAGAGGGTGGATGGGGTGGTGGCATTGCTGTTGCCAGAGTAAGGCAACTGCTAGGGTTTAAGGAAAAGGGAACTTTCTTTTCACATCTCCCTCGCTGTCTCCCAAACCTTTAAGACCCAACTGCAAATCACATATATGCAAATTTCCAGGCCCCATATCATGTAGGGTAGGAAAAGTGTAGAGAAATTCTGAAGTAAAGGACATGTTTTACCAAGCACGGAGGAACAGGTCATGTTTCTACTTTAAAGAATATCTAAGAAAACGCAGTGACAAAACTGGGAGGATGTGCTATCAGAGAAATCCTTAATGTGACAACTCTTTAGATGAGAATTGAAGTGGCTCTGAAAAGAGCCTTTGGGGTTGGTTAACAGGACGCTTACTTGACGAGTCTACTTGGAGCTGGTGTACTTGGTGACGGCCTTGGTGCCCTCGGACACGGCGTGCTTGGCCAGCTCCCCGGGCAGCAGCAGGCGCACGGCCGTCTGGATCTCCCGGGACGTGATGGTCGAGCGCTTGTTGTAATGCGCCAGGCGCGACGCCTCGCCCGCGATGCGCTCGAAGATGTCGTTGACGAACGAGTTCATGATGCCCATGGCCTTGGACGAGATGCCGGTGTCGGGGTGCACCTGCTTCAGCACCTTGTACACGTACACCGAGTAGCTCTCCTTGCGGCTGCGCTTGCGCTTCTTGCCGTCCTTCTTCTGCGCCTTGGTCACCGCCTTCTTCGAGCCCTTCTTCGGGGCCGGGGCGGACTTGGCTGGCTCAGGCATCTCAACTACTAACAACTCAGTAGACGGACTAAAAAAACACAAACCCTAAAATGTCTGTCTTTAAGCAGAGTCTCCTCTTTTATAGGGCATCTATGCAAATAAGGTATGCAGAAATACCCCGATCTGATTTGATAATGTCTTTGGTGACGTGAATATGTAAACTCGATTGTGTCATATCTTCCTTCTTATTGGTTGGATAGCGAACGGTGATCTTTTTAACCAATCCCAGCTCGCGTTTTACACTTCCATCCACCAGTATAACTGGCATCTTTTTGCTGCTTCCAGGACATTTCTTTTTCGCTTTTCCTGCGGACTTTCTCTCGCCGATACCACTCGCTATGTCTGGACGCGGAAAGCAGGGCGGCAAGGCTCGCGCCAAGGCCAAGACGCGCTCGTCGCGGGCCGGGCTGCAGTTCCCTGTCGGCCGCGTGCACCGCCTGCTCCGCAAGGGCAACTACTCGGAGCGGGTCGGGGCCGGCGCGCCCGTGTACCTGGCGGCCGTGCTGGAGTACCTGACGGCCGAGATCCTGGAGCTGGCGGGCAACGCGGCCCGCGACAACAAGAAGACGCGCATCATCCCGCGCCACCTGCAGCTGGCCATCCGCAACGACGAGGAGCTCAACAAGCTGCTGGGCCGCGTCACCATCGCGCAGGGCGGCGTCCTGCCCAACATCCAGGCCGTGCTGCTGCCCAAGAAGACCGAGAGCCACCACAAGGCCAAGGGCAAGTGAAACGTTTACGGAATCTGCCTGCTCTCCCAATCCCGAAAATCAAAGGCTCTTTTAAGAGCCACCCATCTTTTCTGGGAAGTGCTGAAATACTACAGAACTCCTGGGACGTTTGTTTCCTTACTTGCTAATCTTAAGGTAGCCTATTTCGAAGTTTACTATTGTAAAGACTGGACAACTCCTCCCGGTACTCCCACACAATGGTCAGATGAGTTTAAGATGTTACATGTCTAATGCCTGGAGGTTTATGAAACATTACATAAAATGCTGCCGCCAATTGCAAATGCACAAGCCATTCGCAGTGAACCAAGTGGCAATTCTCTGAGGTCATAACTTCGGGGTGTAGGTTACATATATAACAACGATAGTCATCGAGAGCATTATCTGTATATTGAGATTGTTTAAAAGCGCAGTGTATACACATGTACGTAATTACATACACACTCTGGTCAAAGTTGCGGCCACAAAGTCAAACACGCACGAAAGCAATGAGAGAACAAAGGAGACATACCTAACCAATCACATATCAGGGCGGGCTTTTCGAATTCTGGGGCGGCCTGAATTCCCGCTGCAAAAAGTTGTGCGTTTCCGTCTTTTCACACAAAAAGGAAATGAATGAAGTCCGCTGAAACACACGAAATGAAACCTCGGTTTTATGAACTCAATTTAAAGTGCATTAGGAAGAAATAGAAACTGGAATAACTTTTGATTCTATATTCAAATCTTACTGGAAATCCAATCATTTCTCGGGAAGGCAACCCGAGAACCAATTAGATCACAGCGCGGGACCTGCGAACCACACTGATCTCTCCTATAAATAGAGTCAGAAACGGCTCCTCGCTACTCTCCAGTTTCCTTTTCTGTGTAATTGTCATGGCTCGTACGAAGCAGACGGCGCGCAAGTCGACGGGCGGCAAGGCCCCGCGCAAGCAGCTGGCCACCAAGGCGGCCCGCAAGAGCGCGCCGGCCACCGGCGGCGTCAAGAAGCCGCACCGCTACCGGCCCGGCACGGTGGCCCTGCGCGAGATCCGCCGCTACCAGAAGTCCACCGAGCTGCTGATCCGCAAGCTGCCGTTCCAGCGGCTGGTGCGCGAGATCGCGCAGGACTTCAAGACCGACCTGCGCTTCCAGAGCTCGGCCGTGATGGCGCTGCAGGAGGCGTGCGAGGCCTACCTGGTGGGGCTCTTCGAGGACACCAACCTGTGCGCCATCCACGCCAAGCGCGTCACCATCATGCCCAAGGACATCCAGCTGGCGCGCCGCATCCGCGGCGAGAGGGCGTAATTCCCCAAGGCTGTTCCCTCCGGATTTTAAAAAGGCTCTTTTCAGAGCCCCCTACTTGGTCAAAAACTGTTGTAACGCTTTCTTTCCGATTGCTCCCTTGGTGAAAGTAAGTTTCTCTTTTTCAAGAATACTCTGAAACTGTATTAGATGGATCCGCCGGCTTTTACAACAAAGAATCGGCTTTGGATTCAGGGTACTTCTGTGTAATGTGTAACATTCCGTTACTTAGTCTTTCAAACTGCAGTTGTTTGATTGATGAGGGCACAGAATGGCTTGTAGGTATTAAAGATCAAAAGGGATACTATTGTTGAGGAGATTTCCCTCTTTACATGCAGCCTTTTATATCCTTTTGGGGTTGAAAGAAGAGAGCAACGTTTCCGATTTCCATCCTCAGCAGAGTCAAAGTCTAGGTGAATCAAGTGAAATGCATTATTTCTTTTTAATGGATCTCCAGCCCACTGGATCGGCCCCAGTAGACTAAAAAGTAAATACAAACATGATTCCTTTTGAGGTGGAGAAATTGGTCTTCATGCCATTACATTATATGTTATCGAAGTGTCAAGTTCAAAATAATAAGGTGTCTCATTGTGAATTATTCTGATATATAACCATCAGTAAGGGAACATTGGCAAGATGAACCAGGTTCAAAGCAATATAGGACATTATCAAGATCAGCAATAGTTCAAGAAAGTGAAGGAAACTAGGACAGTCTCCCCACAATATTCCTCTTTGACATAAAAATTGGGGGCTAAAGGCAGTTAAGCAGCAATACAGAAAAAGTGTTGTGGGCCCTTCCCCTTTTCCGCCTTAAGACAGGATATAAATTCTATACTGGAGACTCTTAAAAGCCCAGAGAGGGACCAGAGGAAGCCGCAGACAAACCTTAGTGTTAGCGTCCTCCCATATACCTACCTTGCCATGGTTTTCGGTCCTTCAAGGCCTAAAACTGCCTTCCCTTGTCCAGTCATTTCTCCACACATTCTTTGTCGAAGACGCTGTGTAAGCTGCAATGCTAAGGAACCTCTTCCAAGGGTTCTTCCCTGGGTTTCTCCCATGTGTACGCGAAATAAACACGTTAATAAACTTCTCATTGTTTTTATCCTGCTAATCGGTGTTTTGTAAAACGGGCCCCCGCCAAGAACCAAGATGGATAGAGGAAAAACTCACCTCCCTTACAAAAGAATGAGGACTGGAATAAAACCAAAAGAGCAAATTTAGATCCAGAAAGTGTTATTATTCTACAGCACAATTACAACCTTTAGATGATCTTTTCTAATGACATAATTTTCATCTCCAACCGACAAAAATCACTGAAATTATCAACATCCTACAAGTTACCTAAATTCATAGATTTTTCACAGATACTGGACCCTAATAAGCAGTCTAACAGAAGCACATCCCCTTGAAATAAATTTAAAAAACAAAAACACTGGCAGGCCTTTTAAACCACGCTCATATGAGACAATGTAAAGAAATGCAGTCTATCCCTTTACCTTAATTAGATATTTGGATATTTCTTAATATCTTAATATCTTAATCTCTTAATAGGTTTCAGATCTGTTCTGGTCTGTGACCAGAGTCTTTCCCTTGTCCTCAGTGACCTCATGCCTGATGATGAACGTGCCTTCTCATTTGTGCTTTCCACCTCCCTGCTTACCAAGGATTTACCATGACACTGAGGGACTAGTGTTGAATTTCCCAGGCCTAAAGAAGTAGAAAGTACCAGCAGCTCTGTGACACCCTGTTTATCTCCAAGTCAGAGCCACGTGACATCACTTGTTTAACTTGTTTCACAAATGTGAAATTGTGATTCAAAAAATATAAAATAAACATGTGACACAGAGAGTACTTAAATCATCAGTGACTGAAACGGGTAAAATGCTCTGAAAGGTTCAAAGAATATTGAAGAAATTAGGGTATTTATAAACAACTTAACACAGAAATATTGGAATAGGATTATTGAATGAGGTTAAAACAAAATTAATAATGTCCAAGAAGCCATAAATCTTTGGAGTCAGAGCTGTTCCACCAGACAGAAAATACTTACAGCTCTACCAAATAAACCCCTGCTGAATTTGATACATTCAATCAATAGTAAATACGGAGATGATCAAAGTCCATGGTCCTGCAAGTCTTGTGTAGTCTTTAACCTTTTAGGATACTAAACATCATGGCCCATCCTTTTGTTCCCTATTTCCAAGCCTCAGATAAAGTGTCGCCTACTGTGAATCCTTACTGGAAAGAAATAAAAACATAGGACCTGCAAGATAAATTTCTATGCAACCGCATGATGTGACTCCTTGACATTGTACTCATTAATCAAATACACGGTAGACACCGTAACCTTGTATTGTTTCTAGACTCCGAACTGATTCACCTGATTTTCTTATCCGTCTCTCTTGGTCTTAGGTTCCAGAAACAGCAAACCATTCTCGGGCCTTCGTTTTCATGAGATGCTTTTACATTTCCACAGTGATTACTTTGCTTCTTAAAAAAAAAAAAAAAAAAAGATAAGAGATTCTACATTCTCTTGAACAGAAGCTTAAGCTCTTTTGAACTATAATTGCATTAGCAAACATTTTTGGATGTTCTCTCGCTCAAAAAAGTATACTTTTGGAAAAAAAAAATTAGCATAGAACTTCAGGAAGTCTCCATCAGCCCGCCCTTAAAGAATTCTAAGGTTGACAATTTTTCGAGTTACCCCTCTTTTCTTGCTTTGATGGGTAATGTTTTCTTTGGCAAGCCTGTGTTCGCTCCCTAACGTGATTTTATTTGTTTTATTTTTTTACAATGCTTCGTTTGAGTTTGGGGCCAGTCTCTGGGCAACTGTATTTCTTAGAAACATAGATGGCCCTTGAACAAGGTTAGGGGTGCTGACCCCTTGCATAGTTGAAAATCTGGATAAAACTTTTGATTCCCCAGAACTTTATGACTAACAGCCTACAGCTGACCAGTAGTCTTACGGATAACATGAACCGTTGATAAACGCATACTTTGTATATTGTATTAGATACTGTATTCTTTTTTTTTTCTTTTTTCTTTTTTTTTAATTTTTTTTTTCAACGTTTATTATTTTTGAGACAGAGAGAGACAGAGCATGAACGGGGGAGGGGCAGAGAGAGAGGGAGACACAGAATCGGAAACAGGCTCCAGGCTCTGAGCCATCAGCCCAGAGCCCGACGCGGGGCTCGAACTCACAGACTGCGAGATCGTGACCTGGCTGAAGTCGGACGCTTAACCGACTGCGCCACCCAGGCGCCCCGATACTGTATTCTTATAATAAGGTAAGCTAGAGAAAAGAAAATGCTATTAAGCAAATAGTATTTGCAAGTACATGGATGGAACTAGAGGGCATTATGCTCAAAGAAATTAGTCAGAGAAAGACAGGTCTCATACGACTTCACGCATATGAGGAGTTTAAAATACAAAACAGATGAGCATAAGGGAAGGGAAGCAAAAATAATACACAAACAGGGAAGAGGACAAAATATAAGAAACTCTTAAATATACAGAACAAACAGAGGATTGCTGGAGGGGTTGTGGAGGGGGGATTGGCTACATGGGTAAAGGGCATCAAGGAAGACCCTTGTTGGAATGAGCACTGGGTGTTACACAGAGGGGCTGAATCACTGAAATCTACTGAAATCATTGTTGCACTGTATGCTAACCAACTTGGGTGTAAATTTCAAAATAACATTAAATAAATAAATAAATAATAAATAAAATTATTCCTACAAAAAAAGAAAGAAAATCATAAGGAAGAGATAACACATTTGCAGTGCTTTATTGTGTTTACTGAAAAACAGTGTGCATATAAGTGGATCCATGCGGTTCAAACCCCTGTTATTCAAAAGTCAACCTGACATTGAATTTCCACCATATTTCAAAGCGCATGATGGCAAGGTTGGGTGAAAAATCAAGCAGCAGAGAGGGGCAAGGAAGAATCCCGGAACAGCGCTGCCTATAGAAAATAATGCAAGCCACGTACGTTATCTTAAATTTTCAACTAACCACATTTTACGAAGTGGAAAGATGCAATCATTTTAATAATACATTCTATGTAATCCTAAATCTCCAGATATATTTGTTCCAATCAATGTAAAAACATGAATCATGCAATATTTCGATTCCTTTTTTCATCCTAAATCCTCTAAACTGGGTGTATATTTCATTCAATCTGCTACTAAATTTTGATTGGAAATAACTTGATTTGCATTTCAATACCATGAACTTTACTGTTGGCAAATTGAGTTCACATGCCCACGTTGTTCAAACATACGCCAAATTTTCCAATAACTGAACAGAGTAATAGCTCTTCAATTTAAATTATTTAATATTAAAAATTCAGTCCCTCACAGCATTAGACACATTCCGAATGCTCAAAAGAGGGTCCAGAGCACTTTATCAGACAATGCTTTCTTAAAAGGAATTGTGTTTGGGGTGTGAAGGTGGTGATGGAAGCTGGTGGTTACATGGGAAAGTATATAAATTTAAATGTAACCATGTAAGGGTAGCACTGACCTCGAAAAGCAAAGATTTGCCCATACATAGATATAGAGGTCATTAGGAAGAAAAACAAAAACAAAAACAAAACCTGAACATAAATCCAGATGACAAAATACCAGCTTGAGGGATTTAAGAATATGGAGGGGCGAGTGGGTGGCTCAGTCAGTTCAGACTGACTTCGGCTCAGATCATGATCGCAGGGTCCATGAGTTCCAGCCCCGCTTGGACTCTGTGCTGACAGCTGGGAGCTTAGAGCCTGCTTGGGATTCTGTCTCCCCCTCGCTCTGCCCACCCCTGCTCAGGATCTGCGTCTCTCTGTCTCTCAAAAAAAAAAAAAAAAAAAAAAACGTTAAAAAAAATTAAGAATATCGAGAAGGAAGGCAAACCCTGGGGCAGGAAGACAGAATTTTCTCAGGCAAAGTGGCCGTCCCTGTGTCTCACACTGGACCTGACATGTACCCTTTGACTGCCAAACCATCTTTGTGATTAACATTTCCATCCTGCGGAGGAAGAACCTACAGTGACAATGAGAGAACACAAGCCACAAAGCAGGACGTGGGCCTCAGAAGGTGAAGGGCAGGGAGTGCAGGCCGCAAGCCAGGGGACAGGCCTCCCCATGCAAAGCCCCCACCCGTCACACTCGTGTTCGTGTCAGGCTGCGGACTGCAGTTCTTTTCTCGCTCCCTAAGACCATCCTCCCAACGTCACTACTTGACCTTGATGTAAAGTGGACAAAACTGCTTGAATGGGAGGACAGAAGGGAAACACTCCAATACATTTCAGACATGAGACTAGAATTCAAACCAATGCCGAATGTCGTCTGCGACTTGCCCGAGGTGTGTAAGGGTCCTCACAGTTCAGCCCGGAGAAGCAGATGTTAGCTTGAGAGCTGCCATTATTTCGGTCCCTTGATTGGCCTGAGACTTTCCTTACAGGCCCTTAAACAGAGCCTTCTTGTGTCTCCCCGGCTACGCGCGGCCTCGCGCACTTGTGGGCGGGGATAAACTCGCTGCCCCGCCCCCGGCCCCGCCCCCGGCCCCTCCGGCCCTGTTCTCAATAAGGTCCGCCACAGGGTTATAAATGAGGATTTCGTCGCTGTGTAACCTAACTTCGCTACGTTGTTTTACTCACCGGAGGACATGTCTGGTCGCGGCAAAGGCGGGAAGGGCCTGGGCAAGGGGGGCGCCAAGCGCCACCGCAAGGTGCTGCGCGACAACATCCAGGGCATCACCAAGCCCGCCATCCGGCGGCTGGCCCGGCGCGGCGGCGTCAAGCGCATCTCCGGCCTCATCTACGAGGAGACCCGCGGGGTGCTCAAGGTGTTCCTGGAGAACGTGATCCGGGACGCCGTCACCTACACGGAGCACGCCAAGCGCAAGACGGTCACGGCCATGGACGTGGTGTACGCGCTCAAGCGCCAGGGCCGCACCCTCTACGGCTTCGGGGGCTAAGACTTTGCGTACGAGAAGTGAATTCTTTGCCAATCCTAAAGGCCCTTTTCAGGGCCACTTACCCATGCACTAGAAGGAGCTAGCGACGCTGTTTATTTCCTTTTCGTGGGAACTGAGGTTACTGAATGTATTTTGGCGATCTGAGTTCCATGACTTCCATATAATTTAACCATGTTTACTCCCTTATCCGGGGGCATTAAACATCAAGGCAGCCTTTAAAGTTTATGTTCACGGGCTTTGTCTACGGGTTTTTCTATTTTTGAGACGTGCCCACACTTTAAGTTGCAATCCATTTATAGACATGTCCCAAACGTGAAATTGTACATTTTTCAAACCCAGTTGCTATCTGGAAATAAAGCTTGAATATGAACTAGAGGAAACACCATTAGCCTACTCTGTTCAAGGAAAAGCACAGTGAGAATGCCCAGTTACTACTTGGTAACTAGGGGGAAGGGTTTGATGTGAGAAGCTTAGACTGAGCTGTAGACTGCAGCCACCTATAAGCAAGCCTCCTAGGTGGCACGTGGGGACTTTTTCGCCCCTTTTCTCTCTCATATTTGGGTTATGTAAAATGATTACCAATAAAATGTATTTAAGCCACAATGATTTGGGGGTTTGTCTTAACCTTGTCACATCTATTCCCTGATATTCTATAATAAAAAGCAGCAATGTTAAGTCCTCTCACAAACCCGCGGGTGCCTCCTTTAAAGCCAGAAAGGGAGCTACACAGACACCTAGCCCCGTGCTAGGGCTCAACCACCTGCAGTGTTTTCTGATGTGTCCACACTTACAGAGGAAAGGGGGAGGAGGTCTCCAAAATAATAACCAGGCAAATTGTCTTCTCTGTCTTCACTTCAAGAGAAAGTCACTGGCAGTAGCCTAATTAAAAGCACTTCAAGGTATTTGTAAACTGTCTTTACCTCTGAGCATCAAGTCCTGCCTCCAGACAAATTGAACTAGAGTAATGAAGGGACAGGGGAAAGGAGGAAAACCGCTATGTTAGTGAACTTTCTTTGGGTTCTTAGCCTTGATTTTTCTTGACGGGTCCTGTGATGGCCTCGTAGGGTGTCCGCCAGGATTCCCCCTCCTAGTGCTCACCCTTGTGATCTAGCCCCCTTGGGTGTGGACATGACTTGTGACTGATTTCCAACCCACAGAGTACTACAAAAGTGACTGGATGTAATTTTTCTGTATATGATTATTGTTAACTGACGTGTATGTTGTGTAATATCTACCCTCCTTGACTTTAGCATGCTGGCTTTGACCAAGTATCCATGGCAGCATGCACAAACGACAAGAAACCCAGGGGCTCTTTAGGAAGTGAGGGAGGCCTAAAACCAAAAGCCTACAACCATTCAAGCCAACAGCCAGCAAGAAAGAAAATGAATTCCTCAGCCCTACAAGCACAAAGAAACAAATTCAGTTAAGCGGTGAGTTTGGAAGATGATATTTCCCCACGCGAGCATCCAAGAGACCTCTATCCGAGGTAACATCTCAATAGCATCCTGATCTAGGGCTCCCCTAAACTCTGCCCAGACCCACAGAAACTCACATTGTACATGTGTATTGTTTTAAGATAGTAAATTCAAATGAATTCTTATGCAGCAACAGCTAATACAGTTAGCTAACACACTTAGCGTCTTCAATCAGTGTCCCATCTAAGATAACATAACATGAACTGAAACTGCAATCATTATCTAATGGAAGACATACATTTTAAAAAGGGAAAAAAAAGGGGGGTGGGGGGAGAACAAACCTATAATAGGAATATTCCCTTTGACAACTGTGTAACCCTCACACGTATCTCCAACGTAAGTATACATAGGTCATGCCTCGCAGGCTTCCCTAATATCAAGCCTATAAACAATGACGTGCTCAACAGCAATACATCTAACTCATTTTACTTTCAGCAGCACAAAAACAAACTGTCTACTTTCCCATAATTAACACATGAAACCCACTGATTTTCATCCGTATCTTCTGTGATCCCTGCATACCTAGATCTTTTCTTATTTTTGCTTCATTTTAGTTTTTCTCTGTCTAAATGAATACAGGACGATACACCAAAGGCAAGAAAAGAAAAACCATGTAAAAGTGGATCAAAATTAGGGTTTAGGAAAATGACTCAACATGCTGTGCAGTTGATTACATCAATAACGTACAGGCAAAATAAAATGGATGATAAATTCATTTTAATGTACATTTGAAGAATTGTCGAAACGGCCTACAACAGATGCTATGATTAAATTCTGCAGTTCAGTAATACCCATGCCTAATTAAGATCTATTATGGGATGAATGAGAGTTTGGTGTCCTGTGCAAAATAATTTCTCATTGCACGAGTTGGCCTTTGTGAAATACATATAATTATCTTGTTATAATGTGGGCATTGTAATGAAAACAAATAACCAAAGTACATGTACTTAAGTACAGACAACTGTAAGTTACAGCCACCCAGTGTGAAATTATTGTAAAGTCTAATGATTGAACAAAGAACCAAGTAAAAATTGAAAGAAACCACACAAAAACTATTCTTTCAGGGCTTTAGCCAAGTTCCTACTATACACATTTCACATAACCTATGTGGCTCTAAAGATTAACATAAGTTCCAATAAACATCTCATACTATAACAGTTCTCACATCTTATGGAAACAGGTCTGTAAAAAGACAAAACATGCTTTTAAAGCCAGTTGAGGAACCTTGCTATTACAACTCTTTATATGCAAAAGTGAGTGGCCCTGAAAAGAGCCTTTGGGGTTGGGTAAGAGGGCGCTTACTTGGCGAGTCTACTTGGAGCTGGTGTACTTGGTGACAGCCTTGGTGCCCTCGGACACGGCGTGCTTGGCCAGCTCCCCGGGCAGCAGCAGGCGCACGGCCGTCTGGATCTCCCGGGACGTGATGGTCGAGCGCTTGTTGTAATGCGCCAGGCGCGACGCCTCGCCCGCGATGCGCTCGAAGATGTCGTTCACGAACGAGTTCATGATGCCCATGGCCTTGGACGAGATGCCGGTGTCGGGGTGCACCTGCTTCAGCACCTTGTACACGTACACCGAGTAGCTCTCCTTGCGGCTGCGCTTGCGCTTCTTGCCGTCCTTCTTCTGCGCTTTGGTCACCGCCTTCTTCGAGCCCTTCTTCGGGGCGGGAGCGGACTTCGCGGGCTCAGGCATGATAAACAATACCAAAAGCAGAAAAGTTGTGACCAACAAAGAAAAGAGTGAGGGGGAAATAAAAAAATCCCGAGTATTTATATCACGTATATGCAAATGAGGGTCCAAAAGTCTGAATTTTGATTGGACCAAAACTGACCAATAGATTAATAGCCTGTAAAAGCATCGTTGCAAACCTGCTTTTTTATTGGACTAAAAAACTAACTCTTCCAGAGAATCCAATAGGTTAATTTACAATACCGCTTTATTGCTCAAAGTGCATTCACCAAAAATCAAACAAAGAAAAAAGAAAACCTCTCAATAAAACCTTATTTTAAATTATGAAAGTAGAAACTTTCGAACTGGCACGCGAAAACGAGGGAAGGAAATTCTATGATATAGCCCAGTACATTCCTAACTACTGCTCCTTTGGGTTTGTCATAAATTATCCAGGACACCTCGGGTCTCTTCTGACAAGAATCATGATATGCTAGATTATTATCATTAAGATTTGTTGCAAAAGACTCTCGATCACCGCCATCTTTTTCAAGTTTCAGCATTGCAAACGTTTTCCTCAATGCTCACCCCATTAGACCCCGACTGACATTTTAAATTCATTAAAACCAAACATCAGAGTCCAATCACCAGTTTGAGTCAAATACGGTATTAAAAGGAACGAGGGGCTCCAAAACATTGGAATTTTAACGTGCGAATCCTGAAATATAAAATTCCTTATGTGTTTACATTATGTCCTAGACCATACTAGAGTGAACTAGACATTTGCTGTAAATATAATGAAGTGGAACTCATGAGATACTTACACAGTGGGATTTTCAAATAGGACAGGAAATACCTTCCGGATGAAAACGAGATAACTATGCAGAAAATGGCGAATTTTTTAAAGAGAAATTCTCAAGTACTGTCTTGTTTCAAGAACACCGTACTTTGTATAGACAAACAGAAGAAAAATTCAACAGAATTATTTACGAGAATTATGGAGTTTGTCGGGCCTATTTGTTGTGTGCCAAGCATCACAAGGGAAACAAATAGCTTAGTGATTTTTTTTTCCCCCAAGGGGGCCGGGAACAAGTCGGTTAATTGAAATTAACCAATCAGAAACTAGCACGAAACAGATTAAACCAATGCTAAATCTCAGGGAGCACTTCCGGAATGGAGCTCCAGTTGACTCACCGGGATTGCCCACAATCCAATCAGAGTGATTCTGCTCCTGTATAAATGCAGGGGCGAGCTGTTACCCTGGTTTCCTGACTTGGCAGTTGGGCCATGGCTCGCACGAAGCAGACGGCGCGCAAGTCGACGGGCGGCAAGGCCCCGCGCAAGCAGCTGGCCACCAAGGCGGCCCGCAAGAGCGCGCCGGCCACCGGCGGCGTCAAGAAGCCGCACCGCTACCGGCCCGGCACGGTGGCCCTGCGCGAGATCCGCCGCTACCAGAAGTCCACCGAGCTGCTGATCCGCAAGCTGCCGTTCCAGCGGCTGGTGCGCGAGATCGCGCAGGACTTCAAGACCGACCTGCGCTTCCAGAGCTCGGCCGTGATGGCGCTGCAGGAGGCGTGCGAGGCCTACCTGGTGGGGCTCTTCGAGGACACCAACCTGTGCGCCATCCACGCCAAGCGCGTCACCATCATGCCCAAGGACATCCAGCTGGCGCGCCGCATCCGCGGGGAGCGGGCGTAAACTTGATTTCCTGATTCTGTGCCAACTTTGAACCCAAAGGCTCTTTTCAGAGCCAACCACTTTGATCTATAACAGATGCCGTGACACTTAAACAAGTAAGTTCCGTTGCTAACCGAGCTCGAGCTCAAACTTGAAGCAGGCCTGAAAGACATTTAGGGCTGTCTTAAATTAAGCTCTCAAGCCTTTGGTCTCCTGAAGTTTTCCTAGTGTGTTTAGTTACATGGTTTTACTTTCAAACCCCTATTTTTCCGTATGTTGCGTAGGTCTGACAGGTTTCATTCTGGCTCTCGGATTTATGGGTTTTATTCTAAACTTCGAGAATGGTCTGTTGCACGTTTTTGGTATCGTGTCCGTTCCCTTGCCTCTTCCATCCTACAGGCTCTGACTTTTGCAACGTTACTTGGCGCTGTTCGAGGGGTGGCCCGTTGTGTCTTTGGGGGCCTGGGCTGAGCCTTCAAGGCTTCTGGTTATCTATTTCTCCCAGGGTTCACCGTGTTGAACTTCTAGAATCCCAAGGCCCCAGAACCCTTGGTCGGCACTTAGCAGAATTTGGGGACCCAATTCACTAGCAACCGCCAGACCTTTATGAAAGGTGATCAAAGATCTCCCCCTAAGCCTCTTAAGGGGAGCCAAGGCTTGGGTTATTAGCTGGAGCACAAAAAAGACGGTAGCGTTTCCTGAGAACTTCTTACCGTCTATCCTTCCCGGTATATCTACCAGACTAAGCAACCAAGAGCGGTTTGGGTGGGTCTCAGAAAGTACCTCTGGAAATGAACGCAGGAATGAGGATCCTTTCAACTGACGCTTTTAACGCAGGAATGAAGATCCTTTTAACTGACGCGCTTTTTTTTTTAAGGTTTTAAGGAATTTCTACACCTAAATTGGGGCTCGAATTTACAACGCAAAAATCGAGTCGCATGGTCTATTGACTGAGCCTTTAACTGCCATTCAAAAAGGCACTTTTGGTTTTCCTAAATTCTCTATCTTACTCTCCATTTAACTCTTATGAGACTACCTCATATTTATCAGTAAAACATGACAATCCTTTGGAAGCTGGAGAGTTTTCTTAAATTATTCTGTTCAATGCCTATAAGAAAATGGTTTGATGCTATTATTAAACAGATGTTCCTTTTCCGTGAAAATAACAGGTTTCTCAATGTCTAAACCGGTAACTGAATAGAAGGGAAATCAGGAATTCTGTTCTAAAACCATTCAGGGAGTTATTTGGAAATGTAGAAGGATGTTTACTAATTGGGATACACATACTACTTGGAAGGATTTCATCTCTCATGTATTTAAATGCTTCGGCAAATTTGAGTTTGAAATAGGAAAAGGTATCCTTAACTATAGAATTGAGAAGCTTCTATCAAAAATAACCAAAAACTTTTAATGGACTGTTTCACCTCAAGGGTCACTAAAGAAAGGGACTACTGGGGTGGTATACTTAACATTGACAAAGCTATACATAAAGTGCAGAGACAAGTCAGCCATCGTAAAAAGTCCTAGAGGTTTTATAGAAGAAATTTTTGTTCTTGCAACTCTTTCAGACATTGAGACTTGGGGATTTGGGAATAGGGAACTCTGGATCCATATGGAAAAGAGCTTAGCTATCCATAGCTAAAATCCGTGGAGTGTTTTATATGTGTAATGTTGGATAAAGGCATTCATATTAGAGTGTGGTTTCCTGCTTCCTTTGAAATTCTAGCACAGTGAGTTTTTTAATCTGTGTTCTGTCTCACCGGATGTTGGTCATCAGGATATGAGGACCCAGTGGGCACAGAAAACATCTTTTTAGGTCATTAAATCCACCAGAATATGTAGAATGGTCCTTCGCCTGAACAAACCCTCAGAAAACTTCTTAGTTAAATTGGAATTTAAAAAAATTATTGCACAAACAGATTACTGCTTACTACAGTCCTGACTATAGAAATAAAACATTAGGGGCACCTGGGTGGCTCAGTCGGTTAACTGAAGTCGGTGTCCAACTTTGGCTCCAGTCATGATCGCTCGGTCCATGAGTTCAAAGCCCCACCTTACGTTGCGTGCCAACAGCTCAGAGCCTGGAGTCTGCTTTGGATTCTGTGTCTCCCTCTCTGCCCCTCCCCTGCTCGCACTCTGTCTCTCTCAAAAATAAATAAACATTTTTTTTTAAATGGTAGAGTTTGTGTAATTTTCATATACAATTTTCCTAAGTAGAAATAAATGTATTGAGTGGTTACAATGGGCCAGAAGTCAGGTATAAGGTTCCACAATGTAAGAAAAAATAGTAGTACTTGATATCAAATTGTTTTTAATGAATTTTTATTTTATTGGAGAAAGATCACAAATTATGACTCAGGTCACATTTCATATGTACCTACTGGTAATTAAGTCGTATATGCATTTCGGGTTTATCTGGTTGCCTGAAACTACATCACTTTTTTTCACTGTATAATCTCCGAATGACCAGGAACTTTCTCTCATGGAAATGATAGCTAAAATCAAGACAATTCAGAAATTTTATTTCATTTTGCATACACTTCCTACCGCAACTGGCAGCAGAGGGATATTGATTTTTTATATCTGGAGATTGTTTTGCCATGAAAGCATTATAAATATTTTTGGTTTTCTTTTTGTAGTAACCCCAACACCTTCGGCAGCATAGCACGAGTCAGAAAGTAAGGGAGGTAATACCTAAGTCAAGCCATGGGGAAGAGGGGCATAAAAGGGGCAGAGAGATTTATTACTCTTGGCTTCCTTCATAGAAAGACAGAAAATAAAATTACTAATTCTGATTAATATCTGGGGATAATCCCACCTATTGGACAGGATTAAAAACTCAGTCAATTAAAATGAGATATCGCCTCACACTTGGCAGAATGGCTAAAATCAAAAACACCAGAATCAACAGGTGCTGGCTAGGATGTAGAGAAAAAGGAGCCCTCACGCACTGTTGGTGGGAATGCAGATTAGTGCAGCCACTGTGGAAAACAGTATGGAGGTTCCTCAAAAGGTTAAAAATAGAACTCCCTTAAGGCCCAATAATCACATTACTGGGTATTTATCCACAAGATTTTTTAAAAAACACTAATTCAAAGGGGTATATGCATTCCTTTGTTTATTGCGGCATTATTTACAATAGCCAAACTATGAAAGCAGCCCAGGTGTCCATGGATAGATGAATGAATAAAGTAGATGTGGTATATAGACAATGGAATATTATTCAGCCATAAAAACAGAAGGAAATCTTGCCATTTGGCAACAACTTGGATGGAACTAGAGAGTATAATGCTAAGCGAAATAAGTCAGAGAAAGACAAATACCATATGATTTCACTCACATGTGGAATTCAAGAAACAAAACATGAACAAAAGGGAAAAAAGAAAGAAAGACCAACCAAGAAGCAGACTCTTAACTATAGAGAACCAACTGGTGGTTACCAGAGGCGGGGGGTAATGGGTTAAATCGAGAATGAGGATTAAAAAGAACACTTATGGGGGAAAAACAACAACAACAACAAAAAACCTTAGTCAATTAAAAACACAAACCTTAGAGTAGTGGAAAACCATGACTGAGGCCCTAAGGTGTAGTTTAATGAGAGAAAAGAATAGAAGCATTATAAATTTGCCACTGATAATAATGGCACCCAATTGTTAAATGTCATCAAAGCACATTATCAGAGGCTAGACATGTTAATTAGAGGAATTTATTCAAGGAGATGGAACTTGAAATGGAATTGGGAAAACTCTCCTAGGCAGAGAGGAGAGAATGGCAGGTGAAGAAAGGTGTTTAAAAAAAGAAAAAGAAAAACAAAAGAACAAATGAGAAGGCACTGAAAAGAAAATGTGAGTTGTTATTAGTGCTAGTTAATGCAAGCAGAAAGTATTATTATGAAAAAAAAATTTGACTGCAAAGTTCCCACCTGAACCTAAGGCAATGGGAAGCCAGTCACCCTATGCGTAAGACAGATCACAGAATGACCAGAATTGCAGAGTTCGGGGCTGGAGAAATTAGAATTAGGACCCTGGGTGGGAAACAGTAGAATCATCCCAAGCCGGAGAAGATACAGAGAGCATGTGAGAAAGGCGGAAAGATCACTTACCAAGACTCTAAATAAACATCAACCTGATTTAGTGACTGAGTGACAGGAACAATTGGGGCCTCAATACAGTGACAGGAATTCAGTGTGCCGCCTCCCGTTATAAGAAGTCAGGCAATTACTAAGCAGAAGGAGAAAGTGGTTACTTCAGACTGGTCCTGAAAATTGTATTTATATTGATTGATTGATTGATTGATTGACTGGTTGTGTGCTTCTGAGAGAACAACTCACAGGGGCTCCTGTCTGATATTTGCCATCTGTAAGTGTCAATCTCTCAGGTTGTTCTAAACCTGGGCTTTTGCAACAATAACGGACAGACCATCTTGGTTCACCAAGAGAGCATCAGAAACCCAAGCATGAGCATTTCAAGAGACCCTCAAGGGAGACCGTCCCAGGGACGTGGTCAGTGATGAAACACGGTGACTGGGAATGAGCTTCCTGTTCCCTCGTCCTCTGGGTGCAGAACACTAAGACAGCGGTGGTCTTCCGTACCCAGGACGTTAGCTGTAACAAAAATTGGGGGAGATGGAAAAAGGTTGAAATAAGTTCTGATGCCTGTGAAAACCCTCTCCTGTCCCAGGGAAGGGAATCCGAATACGAATATACGGAAACCATAGAAAAACTAGGACCTTGATTAAATCATACTTAGCTGTGTCTGAGGCATTCCAAAGGGCTTGTGAAGTAGTTAAGTCACAACGGGCCTGAAACAGAATTACAATAACTCTACCACCGTTTGGACGAGGCTGAAAATGAAACCAAGAACTCCACTCCCTTTGTAGCTGATACAATACATGGGACACACGACGAAGTAGAAACAAAGAAACTTGTACTTGAGACCCAGGTCCACCGTTCAGTGACAAGCCAATTCTGGGCAGATCATCCTTCCAAGCCACAATTTTCTTTTTCTTTTCTTTCTTTTTTTAATTTATTCTTCAGAGAGAGAGAGAGAGAGAGAGAGAGAATTGCAAGCAGGCTCCGCACTGTCAGCACGGAGCCCAGCCCAGGACTCGACCTAACCTGAGCTGAAACAACAGCTGAACGCTTAACCAACTGAGCCACCCAGGCACCCTCAAGCCACAATTTTTTTTTTTAACTGTGAAACCAGCATTTTAACTATACCTAATGCCAAAGCCTCATAGGGAGGTGGTGACAGAGCGTCCTGTAAACTGTAAGGAACTGCAGAGACACTCGTAGTCATTTTGACCACTCACTGAATGCCCCGTGCTGGCCTCATTCTCTGATCCCACCTGGCTCTGCATCAGAAGCGAGCTCTCTCATCCTGCGTTCGAGAAAGCGCACGGGTCTCTTGCCACTTCTCTTTTCCGATCCATACAACCTCTTGTCTTCAAAAAGATTCTTTTGAGTCAATATGTCACATTCCCCCATTTATCCAGATCTCATCCTCAAACAAGTCACTGTCATAAAGAGTTTGGGGGGCTCTTGCTGGAAAGAAGAAATTATGAGCTGCAGCTGTGATTCGGAAAAGTTGAACCCCTGCTTAGAACAGCTAGGAAGAGGGGCGCCTGGGTGGCTCAGTCGGTTGAGCATCCAACTTCGGCTCAGGTCATGATCTTGCAGTCATTGAGTTCCAGCCTTGCGCTGGGCTCTGTGCTAACAGCTCATTGTCTGGAGCCTGCTTCGGATTCTGTGTCTCCCTCTCTCTCTGCCCCTCCCCCAGTCACGCTGTTTCTCTTTCAAAAAGTAAATAAACATAAAAAAAAAAAAAAAAAAAAAGAACAGCTAGAAAGATACTCTCGGATACATCCCCCAGGCCTGTTTTAACAAAGTTTGAAAATAATGTTAATAAGCTATTAAGCCTAAGCGTAGGGGAGGAAGGCTGCAAATCAAGAAACAAAGTCAAAAGGGACTTGAACCTTGAGTAATCTGTGCCCACTGGAGATGTGATCAGCAGTATCTGAGTTCTTTCCTGCTATGGACTCTACGGACGGTCTGAGGAAATCTAGATACCTTCTCCATACTTAAAGCATACTGGATAAGAAAGCGACATTAAAACGCAGTTACCAAAGTGTATTTCTTTTCAGGATGTGTATGCAATGATGTGTTTCATCAGGGACACATCAAATAACAAGGGGCACCAGGTGTAATGATGAATGTCAGTGCCAAGAGCTCAGAGGAGTGCAAACTTCATTTCAAAATACCTTCAGTACTTGAAACTGATAAGAAAACATCCGTGGTTGTCATTACTGGAAAAGCCACAGGCACTAGCAAAATGCATTGTGATTAGTTGCCTACACACATAATTGAGGGAAATGACAAATTGCATGTACTCTTTGAGAAAATAAAGATGTTTCCCCATCCACCTTTACAGCCCCCATAATGATCAGATTTTTGCCAAGATTTCCCAGTAAAATTAAGTGGACTCCCTTGAAAATAAATAAATAAATAAATAAATAAATAAATCAATCAACCAACCAACCAACCCACCCACCCACCTCGGCCCTCGTGGAAGATCAACCCATGTAGAATCCAAATATTTTGTTCTGGTCACCGCAACTCCAACTCCGGGAACTTTCTAAAAAACCACGCAGACTCCCAGAGATTTTTCTTTTATTGCGTTTCACCCTTTCTATTCTTTCATTATTCGGCATAAATAATTCAAACCAACCATGCCTCCCTGGGACCTCTCAGCAATCCAGGGGAAGGAAATCTGGCAGAGAGGATGAATAACAAACCTCCAGAGAAGACTTTTACACTTTTTAATGTTCCTTAGCCTCGGGGTGCTAAATAATTATTCAGCTTTAGAGGAGAATAGCGTGAATAGTGCCCCAAAGGAGGCCTCAAACTAACCAAGGGGGAAAAAAACAAAAACAAAAACAAAAAAACAAGATTTTCTACTGCTCCACAACATATACAAGTTTTAATGTCAACCTCTAACTGACGCAGTATTTTTCTACCACTGGGGGCAGAGCCAGTCAAGAGTACCTTCTGATTGGCTAACTCGGAACAACATCTGCAAACCAATGGGAAAGAAACATTAGGAAACATCCAGTGACTATAATAGCCCCTTCTTCAGACCGGCTTTTTACACAACAGCCCCTTCTCTAAACACGTGTGGGCGCGGGAAACTGGGCGACAAGGCTCGCGCCAAGGCCAAGACGCGCTCGTCGCGGGCCGGGCTGCAGTTCCCGGTGGGCCGCGTGCACCGCCTGCTCCGCAAGGGCAACTACGCCGAGCGGGTGGGGGCCGGCGCGCCGGTGTACCTGGCGGCCGTGCTGGAGTACCTGACGGCCGAGATCCTGGAGCTGGCGGGCAACGCGGCCCGCGACAACAAGAAGACGCGCATCATCCCGCGCCACCTGCAGCTGGCCATCCGCAACGACGAGGAGCTCAACAAGCTGCTGGGCCGCGTCACCATCGCGCAGGGCGGCGTCCTGCCCAAGAAGACCGAGAACCACCCCAAAGCTTAGGGCAAGTGAGGAGTTACCCACTCACGGTCCCTGCCCCAAACAGTGAAAGGTTCTCTTCTCAGAGCCACCAAACTTCTCGAGAACTGTAGCCCCAGTGACAGGAGCTTACAGATTAGAATTGCAAGGAGAGGCGGCAGGTCCCTCTAGAGCCACTGAATTCGAAAGCCGCGGACCAATCACATGCTCCGGCGGGAGTATTTGAACAAGAGGGGAGGAGAGAAACTAAGGCTGACGACGGATGAGGGTTAAGACGAAACAGAAAAAGTACCTTACAGATACCAGTTAAGCTCTTCCGCTTGAAATAGTTGGGTGGCTCTGAAAAGAGCCTTTGAGAACTCGGAGGGAGGACATACCGCTACAACCTTCACTTCTTCTTAGGCGCAGCTTTCTTTGCCTTTGTCGCCTTAGGCTTGGCAGCTTTGGGCTTGGCCGCTTTGGGCTTCGGGGCCTTGGCCTTGGCGGGGCTCTTGGCCGCCTTCTTGGGTTTGGCCGCTTTCACCTTCTTCGGGCTCTTGGCCACTTTCTTGCCCGCCGCCGCCGCGGGCTTCTTCGCCTTCTTCGGGGTCTTCTTGGCGCTCTTCTTGGGAGTGCCGGCCCCGGTGGCCTTCTTGGCTTTCTTGGCCGCCCCGGCAGCCTTCTTGGGCTTGGCCGCGCCCGCCTTCTTGGCTTTGGGCTTGGCCTCCCCGGACGCCGCCTTCTTGTTGAGCTTGAACGAGCCCGAGGCGCCGGTGCCCTTGGTCTGCACCAGGGTGCCCTTGCTCACCAGGCTCTTGAGGCCCAGCTTGATGCGGCTGTTGTTCTTCTCCACGTCGTAGCCGGCGGCCGCCAGCGCCTTCTTGAGCGCGGCCAGGGACACGCCGCTGCGCTCCTTGGAGGCGGCCACGGCCTTGGTGATGAGCTCGGACACCGGCGGCCCGGACGCCTTGCGCTTCCCGGCGGCAGCGCCGCTCTTCTTCGCCTTCTTCTTTACAGGTGCTTTCTCTGCGGGTGCGGGAGCCACAGGAGCGACTGGCGCGGTCTCCGACATCCTTCCGCGTTGCCAACTAAGACAAAAAGTAAACTCAAACTGTCAGGGCGGCGCGTCTCGGAGGCCGGCGGCGGGGGGTTTATATAGCGAGTGGCTGAGTGATGATTGGTTGCCTGCGCCGTGCGCCGCGCCGCTCAGAAGGGCTCCTCCGCTCTGCAGTGTGGCTGTGTTTCTTTCCCCTTAAAAAAGAAGAAAAACGTAAGAAATCTGGGCATGAAATAATTAGAGATTTGGGGGAAACGGATCCGAGAGTGTTCAGGCTTCATCCCTGCCTTATTTGCTCTCCCTAGTTTCAAAACCAGTACCCTGAAACTTTCCTGATTCCCCCAACTCTCTTTAAAACTTCGGTGAAATTGAGGCAACTTTCAGATTTTCCTTAAAAATACTATTTCTCTCTGTTCCCATTGCACGTCTGTCTTCCAGGACATGGATCTGCACATTCTTTTCTTTGCAAATTTATATAAGTAAGCTCATTTTTATTCGAATATACAAGGAAAAACGCTTTTTTCTCGGGAGCAGTAGCACAACTCTCCTGCAGTTGTTTGCACTAAGCCCTGGGAATTGGCAAAGGGATAGAAAATTCTACGTACAAGATGGATAACTATTTTTTTTAATAGAATCTTTTTTAAGTATTTGAGTGACCAGTGTGTAAACTGGATTTGATCCCCGTATTTGGGGGATTTAAACATTTCAGGAAGGATGGGGGGCGAGGTGGCTCCATGGGTCTTCCAGATAAACAGTTCTTAATAGCAGCTTTCCTAAAATAGTAGTATAATAGGTTTTTCAGACCTAGGATCGGCATTATAGATCAACCGCAAAGAGGAAAAGAGAATCATGAAACAATAGAAGGGCGGGTCTACATCATATGAGTTGAAGAATAGAAAGTTACGTGTTTATATCCCATCCGTCTCCTTGAAACTAAATTACTTAATGACAGACAGCCTAAGATTTTTTAACTCCAATATTTAACATAGAATTGTGTACATGTGTCCTGTATTTCAAAATGAAATTTAAAGTGCAAATGTTATTTGACTCTTTTTCAACATTGCAAGTAGGGACACAAGATTAGAAAGAAAAAAATGTCATTGAAATCACTTTCTGGACTTTCATAATTCTCCCTGGGCTTTTGACTAACAGACTATGAACTACGCTGTGACAACCTAACTTACTTGGCTACCTATGCCCACCAAAGGAGTTGAACAAACATTTCACGGCAGGTATGACCCACTTTATTATTCCATCTCTTGTAGTTTGCAACACAACAGAGCTAATGAAATTGGGTAAATATTGGATAATGAAACACAAATTTAATATTATCAACCAAATAATCAGACAATCAAATTAAACTACATGCTTGTAAAAATAAATAAGTATTTTGGTGTTATGTTTCTTCTAACAAATATCCTTCTTTCCAAAAATGTAGTCATTCCAGCTTCCATCCAATGATGATTTAAGAATTTTCTCACATAAGTCCAAAATAGGATAATCAGCTTTAAAGATGTCATCTCTCCACACTTAACTGATTTCATAAAAGTCACTCGGCTTATTTTTAATTAGTCAGGTATCGGCTGGCACTGACTGAATACAAGTCTGTGGGACTTGAGCCCATGTTATATACCAAATACAAATACTGTGTATAAAGAGGTAAACTTACAGGATTGGATATGCAGCATTTAGTTCTCCCTCGGCAGGCATTTTAGGAGTGTCTAGAAGGGACTGTTTGTCGTCCTCTGTGGCATCACCGGCAATAGCAATGGCCCCAAACATTTTTACAGGCCCTTTTCAGACCGGAGCCTACTAGCTAATATTATCTAGACCTAAAGATAGAATTTAAATTGAGATTTTTAAAAGTTTACCATTTGGGTCATCATGGTAGTCAAAACATCACTTGTTGAATAATCAGTGGAATTGTCCCCTAGGTTGCAAAGACTCAATTTCAGATAGGTGAAAAGTGGGGGCCTGGGTGGCTCAGTCGGTTGAGCATCCAACTTCGGCTCAGGTCATGATCTCACGGTTTGTGAGTTTGAGCCCCGCTTCGAGCTCTGTGCTGACAGCTCAGAGCCTGGAGCCTGCTTTGGATTCTGTGTCTCCCTCTCTCTTTCTGCCCCTCCACCACTCATGCTCTCTCTCTGTCTCTGAAAAATGAATGCACCTTAAAAAGAAAATAGGTGAAAAGTTCCTACAGCAGATGTCACCACTGCATTCTTGTACAACTCTTACTGGTTCGCACATAAGGGAGAGGACATCAGGGCTATTTCCTTAATTGTAGGTAACATCTGCCCTTCCTAGAGAAGCAATAGTTGAGATTTGATTTCATCTGAAAAGTTCTTCCCCACATGTTTAGACAAGGATGGGGTTTGGCTGTTCTAGTTACTTCTACTGTCTGAGACCCAGGTACTTATCCTCTCTGTGACTGTAGCATGGACGAGGATCTAGAAAGCTGGCTCACCCCCAGGTATGATACACTTGAAACGTCCCCCCTTTCATTTTCGTAGCCCACACAAAAAAAGTTGTGTTTGTTACTTTTGAAGCCCAAATCTGTATATATGTTAAAACAATTGATTTTTCCGTTAGACCGAGACTTGAACCGTTTATTTTATACATGTAAAAATAACTGAGAGGAACTCCAGTTAGATGGGTGATGGCTAGCTCACTTATGAATTCATGTTCTCCCCATTTTGGTGTTAACCTCCCTCTCCTCATAGTAAACCACGGTGACAGGTCTAGATAGTGCTCAGCAGGTCAGCCCACAGCAGCTATGCTTAAATGTTCCAAAATTCAGTGAATTTCGAAGTTCAAGGAGAAAAGGGACCGTGTTGAATAAATACCAAACGAGTGAATTAAAAATAAAGGCTATATAGCAGATAGAGCATTGTGTTAGAACCAGATGTGTTCACAAGGACCACAAGAAATCACATCTGTTTTAATTTCCTATCACGAGGATCTCATCTGAGGACACTCTCCCACTTGAAACTGCTCTCCAAGGTGAACCATATCTCATTGTATTTCCTCAGAAGCGCACTACAATGTCAAAGTTCCAATTTCCTTTTTATATGTTCTTCTCTATGTAGATCTGGTATACTCAGAAGGTGCCTGCGCTCTATCACACTTTGAAAATATTCCCACCCCCACTTCCTGCAGTAAGCCTCATTTTCAAATACCCTTCCCAGTCTGGACTAGAAGTTCCTCAGAAGAAGTTCACTGTCACAGCACAACCCAAGAGAACTTACATGCAATGATGAAAACGTTCTGTATCTGTACTGTCACACAGACAGCCACTACCGACATACGCTCTTGAGCAGTTAAATGTGGCTGGAGTGACCAAAGAGATCTTGAATTTGATTGAATTTTAATTAATGGAAATTTAAATGAGCACATGTGGCTAATGGCCAACATGGGGAAGCCCCGCTTCAAAACCACTCTTCTCAAACTTGAATAAGCGTACCATCCACTTGAAGATCCTTTTAAAAATGCCCCTATCAATTCAGGAGACTTGGCGTGGGGCCGGAAAGTCTGTGTGTCTTAAGCTCCCAGGTGATGTTCATGTTGCTGAGATACAGCTGGTCCACCCATTGCTGCCAGGCAGAAACTAGTATTCTGAGCTGATGTCTGACTCCTCACCGTTTACTTTTCTCTTCCCTCTCCTAAGCTTTCAGTTCTTTGAAAGAACGTGTAGGATGGTCTTTGCAGACCTGGTATTTATACACCGATCTTGGCATGTAAGTTCTTGAACGAAGAAATTAGTGATTCTTCTTTGGTGCCTGGGATATCACTGTGTGTTAAGTCTGCAGGTAGCTGTAACTGAGCTATATCTCAAATAGTGTCTAAGGGAAATGAATAATCTTCTGACTGCCTATATCGTAAGTACCAGCAGAGAATGAATTTTTTTTTCTTTTTTTTTTTAATTTTTTTTTCAACGTTTATTTATTTTTGGGACAGAGAGAGACAGAGCATGAACGGGGGAGGGGCAGAGAGAGAGGGAGACACAGAATCGGAAACAGGCTCCAGGCTCTGAGCCATCAGCCCAGAGCCTGACGCGGGGCTCGAACTCACGGACCGCGAGATCGTGACCTGGCTGAAGTCGGACGCTTAACCGACTGCGCCACCCAGGCGCCCCAGAAGGAATTTTTTTTAATTACCTTTTATAGTAGGAAGAAGTCAAGTTCTTAATGTGAATGTATGGAAGATGCGTAACTGTTGGAGTTTGTCTATTAAGCATATCAATGCGTCATCTGTGTGACGCCTTAATTCACTTCCCTTAACTCACTGGACGAGTTCCAGAGTTTCTTAGCGGTATTTTTATTAATCCTGTTAATTTGCAAACTTTTACTCAGCATGATGTATCTGCAATGTTTTACTGACATAGATCTGTGGTAGGTGGCAAGATCCTAAGACCAGAATTAGAAGACCTCAGTTCCACCCCGTAAAATACCACTTATGAGAACAGGGTTAGCTCTCCAAGCCTGGGATTCTTCATCTTTACAATGCAAATAGTGCTTTATAAATCTGGAATCAGAATAGAAATTCAATTCACATTTGCTCCCCTTCCTAGAGTTCCTTATCAAGAATGCTGAAAATCACGTAAAGTCTATGTTCTGCCAGAGGGGAATGATTGTTCCATGATCCACCAAATTTAAATAAATGCTGCTAAAATTGTAAGAAGGCATTCTTTTACTTTTAAAAGAAACTTCACGTCTAAAAGCTAATTTTAATTGTTTACAAGTTGTCATTTACAACTACAAATTACAATTACAAATTACAAATTGTAATTTACAAATTACAATTACAAATAACAATGCCTCGCTTTCATAGGCACCTGTAGGGTCACCGCCTCCTTTCTATAAATGGTACGAGGTTACGAGACTTCTCCAATGCCCATTGTCTGAGACCCACCCCCCACCCCCCCCGCAGGCACAGGACTAGCCACAGAAAGCGACAGCTCTGACCCGCGCGAGGAAAGGGACGCCGGCCCAACCCACCCCCCGCCCCCTCCCGGCGCCCCGCCCCCGCGCTCCGCGCCCCGCCCCCTCAGCCGCGACCCGCGAGGCGGAAGTGGGAAGAGGCGGGGCAGAGACTCGTTCCCGCCCGCGCCGTTCCGGTTTCCTAAAAGGTCCGCGACCGTGGTATATAAAGGGCTGCAGCCGCAGGTAAGGTACCACACCGTGCGACGACTTGCTACTGCAGTTATGTCAGGTCGTGGCAAGGGCGGGAAGGGTCTGGGCAAGGGGGGCGCCAAGCGCCACCGCAAGGTGCTGCGCGACAACATCCAGGGCATCACGAAGCCCGCCATCCGGCGGCTGGCCCGGCGCGGCGGCGTGAAGCGCATCTCCGGCCTCATCTACGAGGAGACCCGCGGGGTGCTCAAGGTGTTCCTGGAGAACGTGATCCGGGACGCCGTCACCTACACGGAGCACGCCAAGCGCAAGACGGTCACGGCCATGGACGTGGTGTACGCGCTCAAGCGCCAGGGCCGCACCCTCTACGGCTTCGGGGGCTAAGCTTCGCACCTGCAGTCTCCGCGCAATCCCAAAAGGTCCTTCTCAGGGCCACCCACTCGGTCACACGAAGAGCTGTTAACCGAGGAAGGCTTGTCCGTGGTCCCTTTAATTCTGACTGCAGGCGGGCAGCCACGTGACCTGGCCGCGGTCATGTGCGCGGAGCCAGGGGAGGGAAGCCTCAGCTGGGAGAATGCTGCATCCAGTGCGTGTGTTCTAGCCGCTTTATGGCGCAGGGCTTTCTAGCCAGCGACTGCTCTCTTCTCCACTTTCCTGTCCGGCAGGCAGCTGGCCTTGAGGCCACGCCGGACCTGCCCTGCTACCAGTTTTCTGACACAGAGTTCGTACTTGTCCTCATTGTTAACAGGGCCCACAAATACCACCAGTAAGTTTTGATTGGACAAGTTTGCTAGGTGCATATCCTAATCTGACAGTGATGGCCCAAATTAAGTCTCCATATTCCTCTACTGGCTCCTTCCTATCTCTATATCTGTATGTCTATCACTATCTCTATATATCTATATATCTATATAATTCAGTATCAACTTAACCCATACCTCTATCGTTCACTACGTGCTTAACATTTTATTAAATCTCCAAGTAATCTTGAGTAGGTCCATGTCTCAGTCACTCTTCATGATTATGTGACTTCACCACTCACTAAAAATACTCTTGCCGAGCACCTGGGTGGCTCAGGCGGTTAAGCGGTTAAGCGTCAGACTAACTCAAGTCATGATCCCATGATTCGCGCGGGTTGGAGCCCACGTGGGGTTCTGCGCTGACAGCGCAGGGCCTGCTTGGGATTCTCGCTTCCTCTTTCTCTGCCCCCCCCCAATTGCGCGCATTCTATCTCCCCAAAAATAAAGTAAACTTAGAAAAAAAAAAATACCCTTGCCATGGTTACCAGTGACCTGCTAATTGCCAGATCCAAAATCACACAAAAAAATGTCATCCCTGCTACAGCTGATCCTGTTGCATCACTTCTCCCTCCACAATCTCCCAAGTTTCTGTGGTAGTTTCTTCCTGACCCAGATCCTGTGTTCTCCGTGATTCTTCGGTTTGCTTTCTGGGCCCTATTCCTCTGCTTGTGATTCTTTCCAATGAACAAATGGGTGTTCTCTTCACATCAGTCCAGAGATCCTCCTTGAGCCATCTCTTCCCGACTGTTCCATCGATGGTGAGACATCCAGGCACCCAGAAAAGAACCGAGTATCAGCTGAAAAGTAGCAGAATAGGCCACCCCAAAATATGGCACTTTGGCATGAGGATTATTTGAGCTAAAGGCACTTGGAAAACAGCAGATGCGAGAATGGGGCTCTGACCTTCCCATTTCTCTCTGAAAGCAGAGAATTATCCCGTGTGAAAGGTGTCACCCCTATATCAGCAAGAGAAGAACACTTATCACCAGAAATAAGGAGTCAGGGCTGAGAGAAATCTATACAAACAGACCTTGTTAAAATAACCCCTTAACCCCCCTCTCCTACTTTTGTTTTTATTTCATGACCACTAATCTTTATTCAACCTAGTCTTTGTTACAACCTAAGTATGTAAGCACTTAGGCCTAACCACTTTTTGGGGTCTTCATTTTCCTGCAAAGACCCCAGTGAACACATAAAAACATTAAATAACATTTGTATGCTTTCTCCTTGTTAATCTGTTTCATGTCAGTTTCATCCTCTGGCCCAGCCAAAGACCTTGAAAGGGCAGAGGGAAGTTATGCCTCTTCCACAGAGCCTTCCAATCCTATTCTCAGTGCCTTTGTATGACCGCAGGGTCCTGACACTTGTCCGCCTGCGTCCTTCCCAGCTACAATCCCTCTGCCTCGCCGCAGGGACCTGAGTGACTACACATTTCATGATGCCATCTGGGCAAGACTACAAAAAATAAAAAGCCTTCATTGGTTCTCCTAACATCTGCAGAATAAAATCCAAGTCTTGTGCTTTACCTGGTCCTGGCTCACCGGCACAGGCCATCTCCAGACCCCTTCCCCCACCCCCCACGGACTTCCCTAGCTGAGAATACGGAACAACTCATCCTACGTGGAACTTTCTTTTCATCAGCCGTCTCCTTTACATATACTTCTTCATCCATAAAGAACCTTCCGCTCTTTTTGGAGGTTTCCAGGATCTTTTTCCTGAACCACTCACTCGTAGGTTCGCTGCGGGGGCCCTGTACATAAGGCTAAGGAAACACACAGCCTAACAAGGAAAACAGACGCTGAGCCTGTCTATCAGAGATGCACAAAGGAGCACTCAGCGGGAGGTAACTCAAAGCGGAAGTCAGAGTTTGGGGGTGTATGTACCTAATTTAGTAGGGGACAGGGAGGCAAGAAGGGCTCTTATGGAAAAGCAAATGACTTTTTGAAAGATACATAGACCCTAAAAGAATAGATGGCAGGTGTGATAGTCTCTGACAAAGTCTGTCTGGGTGTGGTACCAATTTCTCCTTTCCAACAAGACACTAGAGTTGCTCCTGAGGAGCGGACGGATTTTGGACAACCGAGTTATTTTGAGAGGATCTGTGCCAAGGTCCAGCCCCAGCAGGTCCAGGGGTTCCCGAAGGATGAACGGCGTCGGCGAAAAAAATTAAAAATAACAAACTAAATGGACACAGACAACAACAGTGTGTTAGACTGGCTGCTTTATTGTAGCAGGGGTGGCATTATATTTGTTAGCAAATTCCTTGCAGCCGCGTTATCTATGTTTCTAGGCATTACCTAATTCTAAAAATGTTCCTTTGTGTGATCACCCATAAAGGAACAACATAGTTATTTTCTTGTAACATTCCCTCCTGCCCTTTCAAGGTCATCTAGCTCTCGACGCCTCAAGTGGAACGTTTACAGGGATAGGACTTTTTTAATTGTTTCTTTGAACCATTTGCAGTATAAGGAACAAAGGCATTCGCTTTGGTCTGGGGTGCCGGGAGCGAGCCAAGAGGGCCCTGGGAACCCACGCTTAATGCATTCCCAGAGAAACAATGTATGCCTAGGAACTAATGAACCATTCTGTACCTTAACCCACCAGGTCCGGTTATCATCTGGAACGCCTCCTGGGGGCCAAGCGGGCCTAGGGGTTGGAGTAACTTGTATCCATAGATACGTTCCTTTGTTGCCAGAGTGGGGATTTCAAACCCATTTGTCCCCTCCTTGGCTGGGAAATATATGGGCCCATCCTTCCTTTAGGTAGAGAAGTCTTTATAGGGGGTGGCATGGGCTGGATGTGGGGCCGCACAATTTCCCCGCGGACAGTTTCTTTCCCCAATGGTTCTTTTCCTGGGGGGCCTGGTGTGGGCAATTCCCCAACTGACAATTCCCCAGGTACTTTCATTGGTAGGGGGGCTGCCCTGACCAACCCTAAGGCCAAATTACATAAAAGCGGGAGCACGAGAAGCTTCATTGTACTTGTACTTGTGGGCCGCCCTGCAGTCCCCATCCGTCCACCGCCCGGGCCCTGCCATCAGGCTGGTTCGATAGCTCGGCTTCCAGCAGATCTGCTTTTAGGCAAAGAGAGATTTCAGGAACCCAAATGCTTTCAACACAAAATTCATCCTTACGCTTTGTATAAGCGCTTCTATAAAGCGGCATATTTTCAGGGGGCATATCCGGATCCCTTCACCCCTTTCAAGAGAACTTCACCTGATTCTCCCAAGCCAAAAACACACCCCTCCACACAAGTACCCAACACAACTTCAGAGTCCCCTCTCCAACTTTGGTGCTACTACACCCTGAAACAGTTGTTGGTGATGACTAATACGTTTTCCCCTCGAGATTGCTGGAAGGCTTGGACAATATCTTCATCTTAACATTCTCAGGACCCAGATAAGTTATTAGCACATGTTATTCACTTAGTAAATATCTGTGCAATGACTACATGATTCAGTGAAATGAATAAGCTATCAAAGGCCACAAATAAACTTTTATACGAATTGCTCCCCTTTAAATAATATTATCTGCCTCCCTAGAACTTTTTCCTCTTACCATTTTCCTTTACACAAATACCAGGCTTGTGAGTGCCAATCACCACAGCAGCCTTTTTATTTATTTATTTATTTATTTATTTATTTTAATGTTTACTTTTGAGAGACAGAAAGACAGAGCGAGAGTAGGGGAGGGACAGAGAGAGGGAGACACAGAATACAAAGCAGGTTCCAGGCTCCGAGCTGTCAGCACAGAGCCTGATGCGGGGCTCGAACCCGCGAACTGTGAGATCATGACCCAAGCTGAAGTCAGATGCTCAGCCAACTGAGCCCTCCAGGCGCCCCCCACCACTGCAGACTTTTAAGATGCAGATTGCAAGCCCTTAATTTGTAATGAAAATAATTTGATGGGTCCCAACCCTAACCCAAAATTTTCTCACAGAAACGCTACTTTCATAAGCTTACACGTATTGAAAGCGAGCCAGTTTTTCATCACTGTTTACTGGGATAGCAATTGTTGCTATAGAATTCCTAAACTTTATGTTGCCGGCATGTGTTTATATAAGAGAAAGAAAATAAAAGAGGTATTAGCAGCAGCCTTTTGGGGGGGGGGAGCTCCACATTTGGTTTCTTTTCTTTCTTTCTTTTTTTTTTTTTTTTTTTTTTTTTTTTTTTTTTTTGGTAATCTTTATTTTTCAGAGAGAGAGAGAGAGAAAAGAGAGAGCGGGGGTGGGGCAGAGAGCGAAGGAGGCACAGAATCCAAAGCAAGCTCCAGGCTCCGAGCTGTCAGCACAGAGCCTATCATGGGGCTTGAACCCACAAACCACAAGATCATGACCTGAACCAAAGTGGAGGCTTAACCAGCTGAGCTATTCCGGCTCATGTTTCCTTTCTTATGTGTCATGCCAAAAAAAAAAAAAAACAAAAAAAACAAAAAAAACGGTTTTTCAGTTCCGTAGCTAGGGTTACACTTACCTACAATGTAGATTTCCTAAAAGTGTATGGTATTATATTTTTAGCAGATTCACTTATACAGTGTGAAAAATAGCTATGGCAACAGATGTTTTATGAAAATACTTAATCATCCAAATTAATCCAAATTACTTTGAGTGAAAGTGGTATGTTTATTCAGAATTATTGGCTGCACTTCTGAATCTAAGATTAAAATTTGGATTTACCTCTATCCATTGATGTCGCCTTTAAAAAAAAAAAAAAAAAAAAGCAGGGGTGCCCGGGTGGCTCAGTCGGTTAAGCATCCGACTTTGGCTCAGGTCATGATCTCATGGCTTGTGAGTTCAAGCCCCGCATCTGTGCTGACATCTCAGAGCCTGGAGCCTCTTCAGATTCTGTGTCTTTCTCTCTCTCTCTCTCTCTCTCTCTCTCGCTGCCCCTCCCCTGCTCACATTCTGTCTCACAAAAATTTAAAAAAAAAAAATTTTTTTTTAATTTTTTTAAAAAGCAAGGAAATGTATAGAAAATATCAACCACCTTGTGTAAAAAATGAAAATATCACCCCATAAAATTTTAGTTTCAAGTACATGTGTTTCTGTTTGTTTTGTTTTGTTTTTACCGTGGAACCTGGAGTGAAAATATTTGCAAACCACTGGTCCATTGATTTCCTTTATAAATGCATTCGGCTCCCAGCTTAGAACTTGGCCTCACTTACCGAGGCTTCTGAAGGGCAACGCTCAGGCTCCCTCCCAGCCACATGGAGATATATGTGGCCAGGCTCCACCAATCGGTCTCACCTTCGAAAGACTTCTCTTCGAAATGGAAGGACTAGACAGCAGAGACTCTTCAGTGAAATGACTGAGTCAGTCAAATGAATAAGCTATCAAAGGCCGCCAATAAACTTTTACACTTGATCTTAGCCAAAAGGCCGAGAAGCGATGCCAATAAACTTTTATATGAATTGCTCTCCTTTAAATAATATTATCTGGCCCCCCCTAGAACTTTTTCCTTTCTCACCATTTTCCTTTACACAAATGTAAAGGAAAATCATGGCTTATAGATGGATGACCCATAGCCCCAGGCCGATTCTGCAGAAGAGTGTGGGGTTTTAGACCCGGAAGTATCTTCAGGCCTGGTCCCACAGCCCTCCCCTGAACGCAGTCGTCTATCCTTTACCCTCGTCCTTCATGTGTGATCAGCCAGAGTCAGCCTTTCTGGTTCCTAACTTTGAATTAAAAAAAAAAAAAAAAAAAAAGTACTAAATGGTTTTAAATACTTTCTGGTAGAGTTTGTGTATTTTAGGTACTTAAAGTTGTTTCACAACAGTGATGTGTAGGAGAGGTAAACTTAACAGGAGAAAAACAAATTTTCTTTTACCTGTGCACGGGAACCTTCACAGGAAAACGAAGACCCAAAAACGTGGCTAGGCGTGTGTATTTACACACTAGGTTGGAAAAGTTGTTCAAATGCTTTAGGGAGGCTGAAGAAAGATAAGGGGTATTTTTTTTTTAATTTTTTTTTTAATTTTTTTTTCAACGTTTATTTCTTTTTGGGACAGAGAGAGACAGAGCATGAACGGGGGAGGGGCAGAGAGAGAGGGAGACACAGAATCGGAAACAGGCTCCAGGCTCTGAGCTGTCAGCACAGAGCCCGACGCGGGGCTCAAACCCACAGACTGGGGATCATGACCTGAGCCAAAGTCAGACGCTTAACCGACTGAGCCACCCAGGCGCCCCTTGATTTCACTTCAATATCGAAGCAGCACATATTGAGATGGCATGCTCTGAACCCCCACAGAGGCAAAAAGGCTTTAGTCCTTGTGGTCATGGCGGACAGAATACTACCCAGCCCAGCCCACCCATGACGATGGGTCCAGATCCCCAGAGCCTGTGAATATGTTACCTGACCGAAAAGGACTTTGCAGATGGAATTAAATGGAGGGTCTGGGGTGGGGCGCCTGGGTGGCTCGACTGGTTAAGAGTCCAACTCTTGGGGCGCCTGGGTGGCTCAATTGGTTGAGCGTCCAACTTCGACTCAGGTCATGATCTCACGGTTCATGAGTTCAAGCCCTGCGTTGGGCTCTGTGCTGGCAGCTCGGAGCCTGGAGCCTGCTTCAGATTCAGTGTTCCCCTCTCTCTCTGCCCCACCCCTGCTTGTGCTCTGTCTCTCTCTGTCTTTCAAAAATGAATAAACATTAAAAAAAAATTAAAGAAGAGTCCAACTCTTGATTTTGGCTCAGGTCATGATCGCATGGTTCGTGAGTTCCAGTCCCATGTTGAGTTCTGCGCTGACAATGTGGAGCCCGCTTGGGATTCTCTCTCTCTCTCTCTCTCTCTCTCTCTCTCTCTGCCCCTCTCCAACTTCTCTTTCTCAAAAATAAATAAACATTTCAATGGAGTGTCTGGAGATTAGGAGATGATTCCAGATTACACAAGGGAGCCCGGTGCAACCACAGGATTGTTGTGAAAGGAGGTATGAGAGTCACAGAAGTGGCCATGGAAGCAAAGACTGGAGCCATGTCAGCTTGGCAGACACAGGAAGGGGCTACGAGCCAAGGAATGTGGGTGACCTCTAGAAGCTGAAACAGGCAAGCCAAAGAATTCCCCTCTAAACCTTCACAAAGGAATGCGATCTTACCAACACCTCCATTGTAACTCCTTAGACCCATTTAGAGTTCTGACTTCCAGAAGTGTAAGCTAACAAATTTCGGGGTGTTTTTTAAGCAACTAAGATTGTGTTAATTCGATAGAGCAGCCACAGGAAACAAATACAAGACTAATAAAACCTAACTGAAGTAGCCTTAACCTTCCTTTGTCACACTGTGAAAATTTGACTGAGATTTTACCTGGGAACTTAAACTACATTTGCCATAGTAGAACGTAGTTTCCAGAGTAAAAGGAGTAATTATTTTATCTCTAAGATGCTCAGTTTGGATTCATAATCAAATCGATACTTAATCTCCTTCTATGTGACACGTGATAAGATGGACTCAGCTACCAGATGGTCAAGATCATCGAAGCATAATGGTTAAAACAATGTAGTGGTAAAATTCCGGGCACGATGACCACCGGAACATAACAGAGAGCCCAGAAACCCTCACGCCCAGGAGCACTTAGATGGGGCAGAGGTGGCATAAGAGACCTGCAAGGAGGGGTGCCTGAGGGGCTCCGTCGGCGAAGCTTCTGACTTCGGCTCAGGTCACGATCTCACAGTTCGCGAGTTCGAGCCCCACGTCAGGCTCTGTGCTGACAACTCCGCGCCTGGAGCCTGCTTCGGATTCCGTGTCGCCCTCTCTCTCTGCCCCTCCCCTGCTCATGCCCTGTCTCTCTCTCTCTCTCTCAAAAAAAATAAATAAAAACATTAAAAAAAATTTTTTTTAAAGAGACCTGTAGGGAAAATATGATGCTGTCTGTAAATGATGCTTGGAAAGCTGGGTAGCCACATGGAAAACAAATGAAATTAAAGCTCCCCCACCCCAAGGATTAAAAACGGAAATGTGAAAAACAAAACATAAACTCTTAGAAAACAGCATAAGTAAATATCATCATGACCTGGGATTAGAGAGGACATTTTTAAAATAAGAAAAAAGAAAAGACGTAAAGTAACAGATGGGTACGTGCAACTGTCTTAAAAGCAAGGAGTTTGGTTTATAAAGGCGACTACGTAAAAAGCAAAACTACAAGTCACAGAACTGAAAATGATATGAATCTAAAATCGACCAAGTGCTAGGATCCAGAATACATAAATCCACATTTATCTAGTTAATTTAATTAATCAATATTTATTCAAATCGATAACAAAAATGGGCAAACGATCTAGAGATTGGACAAAGGCCTTGATCAGAAACTTCACAAATGAGAAAAGCCAACGGACAAGCTGGTTCCACACAGATCATCCCTACGTGACGGCACATCTTCCAACTCAGGGGTCTCTTCTGTCGCCCTGCTGTGAGGGCAGCCCAACCAGAATGAAACACCTACCTGTGGGTTGCCCTATTTCCCTTTGAAGCCACAGGTCCCTGTGCCTTTAGCTCAGGGTGGCCTATAAATCTCAACTGACAGGGTGCCTCAGTCGGTTGAGCATCTGACTCTTGATCTTGGGTCGGGTCACAGTTCGTGAGATCGAGTACCACATCAGGCTCTGTGTTGAGGGAGAAGCCTGCTTGGGATTCTCTCTCTCCCTCTCTCTCAAGATAAATGAATAAGTACTGGAATGAATGAATGCATGAATGCATGAATCAATCAATCAATCAATCAATCTCAACTGACAGACTTATCCCTGGGTCTCATACTCTGATGGGGCTCCCACACGTACATAATTGAGTTTGTTTTTCTCCTGCTAATTTGTTTCTATAGCAATTTACAGCCAAAGAACCTCCAAGGGTAGAGGAAAATGGGTTCCTCCCCAGTAGCTTTTTCCACTAAACCTTAAGCCCTTGAGATCCACCCAAGCTGTTGTCTGGATCACTAACCTCCCTTTTTATCACCCAGCAGGAATCCATGCGTGGGTGTATGAAAACACTTCACATCCACCCATTGAAAGATACAAGTGGTTTCTAATTTAGGGCTACTGCAAATAAAGCTGTCAGGAACTTCCATGTACCGGGTTGTTTTGCCCCCACCCCTGGCAGTTTCGTGTTATTCTGTATTTCCTGCAGTCCACCTTTAAATGACATTTTATAAGACACAAAAGTGCTGCTATGCTATCTGGGAGCCTAATAACCTTTTGAAGAGTCACAAAGGAATCCCACGGTATTGCTATTATCATTTGCCAGGTTGCTTCAAGGTTCAAAAGTATTGCACTGACTGAACCATAGTTCCCATTGTTTCTGAAATCTGACTTCTGGGTTCTGTAGCCGAGGATTTACCCCACCAAGAGACTCCAGTGTTTGCTGAGTAAATGCTGGTATCCCCGACCTGTGGCTCCGGCCATGGGATTTGTGTTTCCACTGACACGCAGAGCTGTTCGCTTGGTTCCTGAAAAACCTCCAGCCTTTCCTAAACCTCACGGCAGGATAAACCCTGGGATGAGGCTAAGAGTTCCCCATTACCGATGTCCCTAAGACCCGACTGCGCGTACAAATCTGCATGGCGCTGGGGATGGTCATAGGACTCTGAATTTGTTTGAGCAAAGTTGGGAGCTGTTGCCTCCTTGGTTCTTTGAGGATTAACAGATTATTCACCACCACCTGTGAAAGCTCTGAGTCCTGCCTTAGAGACTACATGGTTCTCATACGGGGTGTAGACACATTCTGCACAACCTCGACTGTTCAGTCAGTCACGAGCTGCAACAAGCCGATTTCCGGGGGGGCGGGGGGGGGGGTAGCTAAACATATTTAGCTCTCACTCCAGGCCCCAGGGTTGGTGCACTGGCGCCCCGCGCAGTTCTACAGACAGGCTGCTGCCCACACTGCGGCTAGTGCTGCTGCATGAACTCTGGAACTGCTGTGGAAGCCAGGTTTGGGGTACCGGTACCCGACCTCCATTTCCAGCCCAGAAAGGATGACGGTCTTTACTGGAGGATGTATTGCTCAGTAAAGAAATAAACGCACCGCCACCTCACTGCTCCCACGCACGACTCCGCACGCCTGCATGAACATCAGTGTGCGCATGCCCTATCAAACGCAGGAACCCACTCCGCTTCCTGTCATTTCAGAACGAAATGTGAAAACCCACGCCTGGGTTCCGGGTAGGTCCGGCATCAACTGCTGCCCTTTAAAAGTGGCATCTAGCCAGCTGCTCTGTACATTTCCCAAATCCTGAGTGGTCAATTTCGGGATTGGACGTAAATTGCCGCTACTACTTCGTAGACCGGGTAAATACACCAGCCCAAGGCGGCGGTATGAACCCTTCACTCCACATGGTGGAAGGCAGGAAGGAAAAGCCAAGACCTGTCAAACACCCTCCGCTGGAGGATGCAGTGCCAAGAGGCCTCAAAGGGCGCACTCGGCCTAATCAAGGTAAGGATCCCGACGTTTCTCGTGTTCAGGTGGAGGCCAGAGTAGGAAGCTGGGGAGTCAGCTCCCGCGACGGGTACCAATGCTACTCAAATCTCGGCAAATGCCGCCGCCCCTAGATGTCCTCCCACATGGCCTGGGGTGGGGGGGGGGGGGGGGAGAGAGATGCTCCCGGAGAGGATGTACTGCGCGGACACTACTGCCCAGGATACAGCTCTTTAAATTGAAACGAGAGGTGGCTCTGAAAAGAGCCTTTGGGTTTAAGGTCGGCGAGCCTTCGTTCAGAACTTAGGCCCTCTCGCCGCGGATGCGGCGCGCCAGCTGGATGTCCTTGGGCATGATGGTGACGCGCTTGGCGTGGATGGCGCACAGGTTGGTGTCCTCGAAGAGCCCCACCAGGTAGGCCTCGCACGCCTCCTGCAGCGCCATCACGGCCGAGCTCTGGAAGCGCAGGTCGGTCTTGAAGTCCTGCGCGATCTCGCGCACCAGCCGCTGGAACGGCAGCTTGCGGATCAGCAGCTCGGTGGACTTCTGGTAGCGGCGGATCTCGCGCAGGGCCACCGTGCCGGGCCGGTAGCGGTGCGGCTTCTTGACGCCGCCGGTGGCCGGCGCGCTCTTGCGGGCCGCCTTGGTGGCCAGCTGCTTGCGCGGGGCCTTGCCGCCCGTCGACTTGCGCGCCGTCTGCTTCGTGCGAGCCATAACGGGAAAATGCACACCAGACGCCTAACTGAAAGTCCCTTTGCGCTGGCTCTTATTTATAAAGGCAACGTCCTCCTGATTGGTCCGAATCTTCAAATTCCGCGCCGTGAATTGAGCAACCTGATGGGCCTTCTGATTGGCTACAAGGACTCACTTTAGAAAATCTCGTAATCCTGAAATGTACTATGTTCCCAGAGTCCTCCGTCCTTTATTCAGCCTGTAGTTAATGTTTCACGGTCCCTTAACTGGTTTTGTTTTAATCCTCTTGTCTGGAATTGAATTTGGGAAGAGGCGAAAGTGAAACCTCTACAGTTCCTGAGAGCTTTCAAAAGCTCTCCGTCTGAACGTGATTGATCCGGTTCAGTATCGTCCTTTGTCATTTCTCAGTTTCTGAGCTTGAAGCCACGTTTTATATTAGCCAAGGAAGCGCCGTATCCCATAACTACCAACACACCAACAAACATTGGCATCACTTCCAGACACTGTGCTCATAAACATAAAAATCGCTCCGCTGTTGAAATGTGACGGTCCTTCGCTTCGTGAAAAAGCCTAAATTTTGCCGACTTTGAGCAAACCAAACTAGTAATGCCATGGCATAATTTTCTTAAAATTTAAATACTTAACTTTTGTGTTCTCTTTATTGCATTTAGTAACCGGGTAACTGCAATTCGGCAGGACGATGTCATAAATTTGTCAGGTTTTTGTCTCTTTAGGTCGGGATCTAGGGAGACACAAGACTTCATAAACAGGTATTACTGACAACATATACTTTTGCAGTTTTGAAAAGGAAAACTCTGATGGTGGAGAAAAGGGCCTAGACTTGCTTTCACACAAACGACCAATCAGAAAGTAGATTTAAAATCACCTAATTTGCATAAGGTGTTTCTACTGGCAGATTTGCTCCAATCAGGAGTTAGATAGATTAAGCCGCTATTTGCATACGAGGCATATAAAAGTAGGCCAGCCTGACGCTCAGCTTTCAGTCTGTTAGACTTTTTTGCTGCGTTTGTGCGCCATGCCTGAGCCAGCCAAGTCCGCCCCGGCCCCGAAGAAAGGTTCCAAGAAAGCGGTGACCAAGGCGCAGAAGAAGGACGGCAAGAAGCGCAAGCGCAGCCGCAAGGAGAGCTACTCGGTGTACGTGTACAAGGTGCTGAAGCAGGTGCACCCCGACACCGGCATCTCGTCCAAGGCCATGGGCATCATGAACTCGTTCGTCAACGACATCTTCGAGCGCATCGCGGGCGAGGCGTCGCGCCTGGCGCATTACAACAAGCGCTCGACCATCACGTCCCGGGAGATCCAGACGGCCGTGCGCCTGCTGCTGCCCGGGGAGCTGGCCAAGCACGCCGTGTCCGAGGGCACCAAGGCCGTCACCAAGTACACCAGCTCCAAGTAGACTTGCCAAGTAAGCGTCCTGTTACCCAACCCCAAAGGCTCTTTTCAGAGCCGCTCAACCTTTCACATAAAGAGCTTTAATCCTGGAGTGTTGGTAGTGTTAGGCAAGAGCCATGTGGCAGTTGAAATGCTTTTCTCGGTCTTTACTTTCCCATTGTAGTTTTCTCAGTAGCTTGTGTTCATGAAACAGATGGTATTAAGCAAGCCCTGAGCAGAAAAACTTGTTTCGAAAACAAGGCAGTGCTTGGCTGCTTGATTATTGAGAGTTTCAGAAAATGAAACTAACTTGGCAGATTTTTCGCCAGGGCTTGTACTGAGAAGTCTTGGGCTGTCCGGACGAGCCTGGACGAGTTCTACATATTGGCATCCTTTATAGGCAAGCCTGTGTAGAAAGCACAATGTGCTTGGTGAGTCTGAGTCATTGTTCAGTGGGAAACAATAGGATGCTATATACCTGATGGCGTGAGAAACTAATTTCCTAGTAAATGGAAGGGGTTGGGAGGGAAACCACTGAACTTAAAGGATAGATGTCTATTGAAGAATAACCCCAAACTTTAGTTGTTATTCTGCAAGTAATTGAGGCATTCCATGCTTCTTTGAAACAGTGTAAACAGGATTTGTAAGAGGAAGGAGAAGGTAAAGAAGCGGCAGAGAACAGCCTGGAAACACCACCTCTTGTTTTGCAGTGATGTCTGCCAGCCAGCACAGGAGCCAGGCCTGGGCCGTCTTCCCTTAAGAGGCTTGATAGGAATCCTCAACAGAATACACTGTCCCCTATCCATTTACAAAATACTTTGAGACTCACGTCATCAAGAGCCTTTCAGTTACTGTCCTCACTTTTGGTAAGTCCACCCTCCTAGGCATTTCTCTGTTGGATCAGGGAGTGTGGAACAGAGAGGGTGGTGGTTAGTGCGCAGTGTTCTAGGATCACAGATCTGAGTGTGCCTAACTTTCTTCCCTAAATGACGTGTTGAGGGGGAAGGACTAGGGCTCTGAGTTTGTTTATTTGTTGAGAGCCTCAGAAAGTGAGCTTCAGAGAGTGACAGGGACTTGGGGAAGAGCTCAGTGAGCAGGATAGAAATAATCTTTGACCTCACAGGGCTCCGAGTCTAAAATGGACATTTCAATAGGAGTCTCACAGACTAACAGAAAGGGCAAACCTCTGTCTGAAGGTCACGTTAGCATTGCCAAAAGTCGAGTGGATTTAATCTTGAGTAGGACAAGGACAAGGGAAGAGGACGTGGCTAGAGGGAGAGAAGATTCGATGTGCAGGAAAAAAAAAACCACGCAGAGTTTGCATTTATGGACTAGAGTTAACAACAGGGGCTATATATTTATTTATGCTTTTCATCGGGCCATGTCTCATTTTGGGTTCACGGGGATTGTGTAGAAGTTCGGTGCCTAACTAAAATGTAGGATCTTACTGAAATGCAGAAAGGAACGCTATCATAGATCTTGTCCATTAATCTTCTTAAGGACTGGTTTTTGTGTACACCCTTGGGAGTGACAGACAACCTAAAATAGTCACTGGTTAAAGTAGATAAAAGACGGTTTCTCTCTCATGAACAGGTGTATAAATGTAAGCTGGGGCCTGGCATGGGGTCTCCCTAAGGAGCTCATCTCCCTTTGTGTAATGTGCGTTGGCTCTGTCATTGGAGAATATTCTCAAATATATTCTGCTATTGAATTCTGCTATGGAGGACCAACCCAAGACCAACAAACTGGATGGCCGCCAACTCATAAGAAATGTTAAGTGGGTAATTCCTAAGTGAGAAACTTACGAGAAGTGTGGGTAAGCAAGAAATTGTATGAGATGGAGACAAAATTCAAAAGCTGTAGTTACTAAAAATCACAAATTTGTTGCCTGTCAGACATGGTGCACACAGAGAAAGTAAGCAGAGCTCGTGTGCTACACGGAGGTGGGAAGAGATGAAGGAGAGCGAGAAATGCCAGAATTTGCGCCACACCAAATATTTATGAGGTACTCAGTATTCAGGCTTACATTGACCACCCCTTGGTGACTTCCACTTTAGCCCCATTTGCCTTCTGCAGACAAACACCCTCGTCAAGGGCATGGCTGCTTGGGATGTCACGGGCAGCCAATACGGGAGGCTGTGTGCCCAGAAATGGCCTGCCTGGTAGTATGATCGAAGACATGAATGGGGTTTGGGGGGTGCCTGGGTGGCTCAGTTGGTTGGGCGTCCAACTTCAGCTCAGGTCATGATCTCACCGTTCATGAGTTCGAGCCCCGCATCAGACTCTGTGCTGGCAGCTCAGAGCCTGGAGCCTGCCTTGAGTTCTGTGTCTCCCTCTTTCTCTTCCTCTCCCCCGCTGGCACTCTCTCTCTCTCTCTCTCTCAAAAATAAATGGACATTTTAAAAAAAATTTTTTTTAAAGAAGACATGCGGGTAATTTCCTACCTTTTTACTCTAGCTGTCATTCTTACCCTTGCAGCCCAAGAGGTCTGCTCCAGCTACAACTCTCTTGTTCACATTCTATCCTGAAGGAAGGAGAAACGGGCATCCCCACCATTTACTGAAATCCTGAGAATGGGGTAACCCGGCCTTTGCTAATATGCCCTTGGCCAAAAATACTCGATGGCCACACTAGCTACAAAAGAAGCCGGGGGAGTGGCATTACTACATAAGAGAGGAAAAGCCAATTTCAGGGAACAACCGTGTGGCTGTCCCTGCCACAGCTCTTACCTAAAGACAGAAGGTCTCCCTCTCTCTCTGCTCCTCCCCCGCTCATGCTCTGTCTCTCCCTCTCTCTCCTTCAAAAATAAATAAAAACATTAAAAAAGAAAATTTTTTTTTTAATTTTTTTTTTCAATGTTCATTTATTTTTGGGACAGAGAGAGACAGAGCATGAACGGGGGAGGGGCAGAGAGAGAGGGAGACACAGAATCGGAAACAGGCTCCAGGTTCCGAGCCATCAGCCCAGAGCCCGACGCGGGGCTCGAACTCCCGGACCGCGAGATCGTGACCTGGCTGAAGTCGGACGCTTAACCGACTGCGCCACCCAGGCGCCCCAAAAAGAAAATTTTTAAAGACAGAGGGAGACTGATGAGTTCCTACCTCTTCAGGGGGACACTGGAGCTTCCTGGTACAACACAACTGAATTGTAAATATTGGCAATAATTGCTTCGGCTGCGAAGAAAATAAAATGGTACCCGTCTAGTTAGAATCAAATTTCCCCATTGAGATGAACAGTGATCACCGCCACTGGGAAGCCGGGGCAGGCGGTGTGCGATCAGCACAGGCTTGGGAGATCAGCAAAACACCTAGGAAGGTAGAGGGAGGCCAACAAGGTCAGACTCAAAGCCCGTGAACAAGGTCAGGCTGAGTTTGGAGTCCAGTGACAGCCCACTGTTTCCATGTACATTCTGAGGGCCACCGTCTGGTATACAAGTTCTAGCCTGACCTGCCTCGGGCTTGACTTCTGCACTTTTTACCTTGGTGAGTTCTCTCAACTCATTCCGAAGATATCACCATCAGGGTAACATTCGTCAGGCACCGAACCTCCAGAAGATTCAGTCCTCGCCTTTTGTTCTAAAAAGCTCTGTTCTCTCATGTGGAACCTCAGATCTCTTACTTTTGATTTGAAGTACACTATCACACAATTAAGACCCTTTCCTGAATCAGGCTGGCCGTCCTCCATGATCTTAACACTCGTCTATACCTGCCCTTGCCTCTCGGTTCACCATCCTCATTGTGCGCTCGGGAACCTGGAGTGATACGTTTTCAAAAAATATTAAAAACACGTGAATCAATGCTGAGTTTCCCTGGGAACCCCAGCTTGAGAACACAGAGGACCCTGTCCTCTGCCTGCTTATCAGACCGTGACCCTGAATATGCTCCCAGCTTAGGACCTGTTCAGTCATCACTGTCCTCTTCTCTGTGGAATGATCTTCTCACAGATGCGTGCAGAACCACCTCCCTCCCAGGCTTCCTGCCTCTGCCTCGGTGGCACGTTAGTGGGGGAGTCCTCCCCACCCACCCTCTTTAAGACTACAACCCTCCACCACCCATCCCTGGCAGTCCTTAATCTTCTTGGCCTGTTTCTTCCACCCCTGAATCTCTTTACCCACCAAAATACTGTGTTTGTTTATTTTTGTTTATTTCCTGTCTCCCACAACGACAAGGACAATGTCCGTGAGCTCCACCCCAAGGGAACCTTACCCATGTGACTCACTGCTCTATTTCCGGCACCTCCAATGACGTGGGGCGTGTTGTAAGCACTCAAAAAGGTTTTGATGGGTGTTCAGATAAAGCAAAATAAAAATATGCACGTAACACACAATGGCCATCCATTGTCTAGCACCGGAGATAAAACCCATGGCTGAATTATCAAAATGAGCGCCTCTGTGAAGTAGCTTACCTCACTATGCTTCAATTTCTTCGTCGTTGTATTTGGGCTAATAATGGCCCCTCACCCATAGAGTTATTGTGTGGATTAAATAAAATGATCTATGCAGGCACCAAATTACACTTTTGAACTCATGAAGTCATGGCTCTTTTACCACCTAGACAATTCCCCGAGACAGGGATTGTTAACATCTCTACCTGGCAAGTGACCTAAGGGAAACCCAGATGCCACCCAGAGCTTGGAACAGGCCACCAGTGGGCGTAGATTCAACCAGAAACACTGCTGCTGATTGGCTCACCCAGCGAAATACAGCTGGGGGGGCTCACCACTGTTCCTGATACACGGACCTCTGGCCTAGTCCCGGAAGACGTTCATGTCTGTAATCTTGAATTTGCAATTCAAACAAATGGAGTTTGTTACCTGAGCGTACACATTTTGCCTGTGGCCATAAACCTAGCCCGTCTGAAGTATCAGGATATGAATTGCATTTAACCTCTAACCTGCACAGGTTTGCTCTTTTCTCCTTAAGTATAAAATGCTAAAAGGTCAGCTTCTATTTGCTAGACCTGGATAGAAAGAAAAGTGCTCCCTAATTTTTGTCCTGGAGCATAACTGGGACTACCTAAGTATAAAACAGAACCTGCTTAACTGAGAAACAGACAGAAATTCCTATGTTCAACTGTTCCCAAGGCCTTGCATCTCAGAGCTAAAATCTCCAAGGCCCTACTTGATCTGGCTTTTTATCTCTCCGCCTTCACCTCCTCCTATTGGGGCCCGCCCATTCCATGCAGCGGTGGGGGAGGGGGGAGCGGAGAACCTCAGGACTCCCCTCCCCTCTCCTCTCCCCTCGCCCCCTTTCAAATCTATGCTGAAATTGTATCCTTGTCTTCATAGGTGCCTTATCTAAACTTCAACTCACCATAACATTCCTTACTCGACCTTCATTTTTCTCCTTACCATCTACCACACTACCTCTGATATTCATCTGATTTGTTGTCTGTCCTTCCTGGACGTGTAAACTCCACGATGGCTGAGAATTCTGTTTTGTTCTCTGAGCATTATTCCCAACGCACAGAACAGCAGCTAGCACATTGTAAACTCTCAACAACTATATGTGTGGAGTAGATAAATTTTTAAATTCATCAGTGTTGAGAAATGTTTGTTGGAATCATCACGGATCATTTTGGGCTTTAAAATGGTAGACATGTTTTTGTTTTTGTTATTTTTTTTAAACGTTTTTTTATTTTTGAGACAGAGAGAGACAGGGCATGAACGGGGGAGGGTCAGAGAGAGAGGGAGACACGGAATCTGAAACAGGCTCCAGGCCCCGAGCTGTCAGCAAGACCCCGACGCGGGGCTCGAACTCTTGGACCCTGAGATCATGACCTGAGCTGAAGTCGGAAGCTCAACCGACTGAGACAACCAGGCGCCCCGGTAGACGTGTTTTTAAATATTGAGAGCGGAAATGATACGATTTTTTTTTACAATGATCAAGAGGAACAGATAAAACATATTTGGCTACTGTTGATGATGTTGAAGCTGGTGCAGTGTATACAGAGTTTATCAAACCATTATTTCTTCTTGCCTATATTCTGAAATGTCGCATAATAAAAAAGTTCGAAAAATGAAAAGAATAGCTGTGGGGGAGAAGATAAATTGACAAAGGCCACGGAGAAAGACCAGGTGAATACCCAAACAGCGCTCCGAGTCCAGTGTTGGCCCAGAAGTCCAGGATGTTCGTTTTTGTAGCATCCCTTAAAATCTGGTATTACCAGGACGCCTGGGTGGTTCAGTCGGTTGAGCCTCTGACTCTCGATCTGGGCTCAGGTCATGATCTCACGGTTCATGAGCTGAGGCCCCTCCTTGGGGCCTGTACTGTCAGCACAGAGGCTGCTTGGAATTCTCCTCCCTTTTTCTCTGCCCCTTACCCCCTACCCCACTGGTGCTCACTCTCTCACTCTCTCTGAAAATAAATAAACTTTAAAAAAAAATTTTTTTAAATCTCGTATTGTCAGTTGCCCAAAGCAGCCCTGTCTCTCAGCATAGACTCACATTGGCCCTATCCTCAGAAATTCCTACAAAAGCCAGATACTATTTGACTCATTGCAGCGAGGTTAATAGTTGTCAACCAAGCCAGAAAATCCATATATACATATATATATATATATATATATATATATATATATATATAGTCTCTGAAAGCAAGCTACAAACCTGATTCTACAGATATAATTCCTTGCTAAACTGGGAGTCAGAAGTTAAACAGGAGCTAACCACAAGATTGGAATTTATGTAGCATCTGGTCTTGACCCTAACTTCCTGTTGGTAGCATCTGAGCTTTCATAATTACCATTGCCTAGAAGCAACCCATAGACTACAACTAAAATGGTCCTGACTGGACATCAGGCAAAGATATTTTTCACCAAACCTCTAATTGTCTGTACTGTGTAATCAATATTGAGATCACTGCTGTTAAATCAAACTATTTTCCCAGGAACTTGCAATTGATTTGGAGAACATTTAACTCTATGACATAAAGAAGCATGCTGCTTGCAAATGATTATTCCTGGTGAGAGTTCACAGGTAGCTTTCTTGATGAGGCCAAAAATATCATTTTTAAAAATGGGCTTCTTAAACTGGTGTCAGTGACAAGCACGTTAAGGTGAACTTGGTACAATGCAGCTTCTGACCAGGCCTGGGGGGATGGGGGGTGGAGGGCACGTGGTGATGAGAATCTTCATCCCTACAAATGAGGCCCTTGCTGGTGGGCACACGCTTTATGAGCCAAAGACTGAAGAAACGACCAGGACTGTTATAGGCTCTGTGGCCAGTAAGCTCATTAGAAATCCTGAGTCTAATTCTTCTACAGTCAACGATCAGGCTGTACTGTTCTAAGTTTTTACAAAAAAGCCAAAAAGCTCACTTTACACGATAAGGATAGGAATTAGTCAAATTGAGGTTTCAAACATGAAAAAACTAAACATGTCCACAGCTCCAGTTTTCCAACTGCAAATACCCAAACCGGTGGGAACTTTGTGTAAACAGCAAACGTACAAGCACCAGCACCCAAGCTCACTTTTTGGGAGTAAAGATCCCCAACTTCCACATGTCCCCATGAACCAGCCACGTATGAAATAGTGGATCATCCCACTGCCAGGCCAGAGCAGCCCGGACTTCCCGAACTCACATGCCCCTTCCCCGGAGCCAAAAGGTACTACCTTAGAACTTTTAACCACCTATCCACTAAGCAGTTTAGGGCACACCTCAAGGTGCAGAAAACAGCGAGCAGTTTCTGAAGACAGCCAAACGCCATTCACCAAACCAACTTAAAGACAGAAGGCCAACAGGGCAATCAAGTCTCCATCAATAAAACCCCAAGACGGCTTCAACTGGGCAAAGTTACAGCAACTTTACAGAAAAAGTGGGTGGCTCTTAGAAGAGCCTTTGAGTTGATCGAAATCAAGAGTGGGAAAGCTTTACGCCCGCTCCCCGCGGATGCGGCGCGCCAGCTGGATGTCCTTGGGCATGATGGTGACGCGCTTGGCGTGGATGGCGCACAGGTTGGTGTCCTCGAAGAGCCCCACCAGGTAGGCCTCGCACGCCTCCTGCAGCGCCATCACGGCCGAGCTCTGGAAGCGCAGGTCGGTCTTGAAGTCCTGCGCGATCTCGCGCACCAGCCGCTGGAACGGCAGCTTGCGGATCAGCAGCTCGGTGGACTTCTGGTAGCGGCGGATCTCGCGCAGGGCCACCGTGCCGGGCCGGTAGCGGTGCGGCTTCTTGACGCCGCCGGTGGCCGGCGCGCTCTTGCGGGCCGCCTTGGTGGCCAGCTGCTTGCGCGGGGCCTTGCCGCCCGTCGACTTGCGCGCCGTCTGCTTCGTGCGAGCCATCTCAGAGAAAGCGAGAAAGTAAGCCAAACTGACAAGCAAGGCCAAAGGCGTTGCCTTTATATATACTCAGAAACATTCCGATTGGTCTCGCGTTTTTCAAAAGTCCCGCGCAATGAAACCATTGGCTAAAGAGTGAACGACCTGATTGGTGAATTAAAACAGACTCCGATTGGATGACTAGTTCATCATTTCAATCCCCTGTAATCTTTGTCATAGTCAGCGATCCTAGGATTTAACACTAATATTCTGGTTCAATTCATCTCAAAACCAATTAAATCACTTGGAGGTCGGGGAAAAATGCCAATTCTGATTGAGACCTACGTAATGGGGCCTAACGTTCCCAGGACCACGCTTTCATCACAGATTTATGTATATTTTGTTTCAGATGGTTATTTTTACTGAACTGAACCTTGAGTGGCCTAGACTGCCACTTGTGTCCACTCTGGGAAACCACAGGTAAAACGCCTCGTCCCGGAGACGACGGGAGATCACCAGTGCACAAGAAATGTTTATTGGACTTCCTTAAGGTGGCCAAATAGCATACTGCTTCTTTCAATTCAGAATTGAAACAGCTTGCTCCGATTTTCGATCCTGTAGTTTTGCTGTTTTTAAGTGTCTTAAGGGACTCTGGGTCACCGTGCCCACCCGCCATTTTTCACAGGGTTCATTTATTAGACTATCCTCCTTACTTGTGGTTATTTAAGCGTTTTACTTGCGCACACTTGGGAAACATGGGAGGCCAAACTATCCAGAAGAGCACTAACCCAATGCTGTACTTAAAACTGTTAAGCTTATTCAGAAGTCCCGTTTCCCAGGATCCCAAAGTAACGTCAACAAAATAAATTGCAATGAATGAACTGTAACCAAAGGCTGCAACCATTTAAATTTTACGCAATTATGTTGCCTCGATTTGAGTTACAAACTCTTTCTTGTGAAAACGTGGACGGCTCTGAAAAGAGCCTTTGGGTTATAAAAGTTTTTAGCTTTAATGCACACTGGAACTTAAATAGATTCACTTGCCCTTGGCCTTGTGGTGGCTCTCGGTCTTCTTGGGCAGCAACACGGCCTGGATGTTGGGCAGGACGCCGCCCTGCGCGATGGTGACGCGGCCCAGCAGCTTGTTGAGCTCCTCGTCGTTGCGGATGGCCAGCTGCAGGTGGCGCGGGATGATGCGCGTCTTCTTGTTGTCGCGGGCCGCGTTGCCCGCCAGCTCCAGGATCTCGGCCGTCAGGTACTCCAGCACGGCTGCCAGGTACACCGGCGCGCCGGCACCGACCCGCTCCGAGTAGTTGCCCTTGCGGAGCAGGCGGTGCACGCGGCCCACCGGGAACTGCAGCCCGGCCCGCGACGAGCGCGTCTTGGCCTTGGCGCGAGCCTTGCCACCCTGTTTTCCGCGTCCAGACATGATGATGCTGTGACTACAAAGCCAGAAAAAGAAGGGACTGAGCCTACCTCGCAAGAAGCTAGACTATTATACTCTGCAGAGGTTTGGTAAAGCAGCCTATGCCGTTGCCCGAACACAAACTCTAGCCAATCAAAAAGCACGTTCAAAACAACAATGTTTCTAATTTACATAGAACGTTTTTGGTAGAAAGGTCAAATTATTCATGGTTGAACTATGGGGAAGAGCCAATGAGAGTTTAGGATAAAGAACAGCCTATCAGAAGCTAAGATACTGAAGAGTCCAATCAGAAATCGTAATTCTGCGATCCCTAATTTGCATACACACCAAATAAAAAAGAGGTCGCTTGCTCGTAGGCGTATTTTCCTCGCGTTCGCCTAGGGGTGTTGTTGGGACGCAATGCCTGAGCCAGCGAAGTCCGCTCCCGCCCCGAAGAAGGGCTCGAAGAAGGCGGTGACCAAGGCGCAGAAGAAGGACGGCAAGAAGCGCAAGCGCAGCCGCAAGGAGAGCTACTCGGTGTACGTGTACAAGGTGCTGAAGCAGGTGCACCCCGACACCGGCATCTCGTCCAAGGCCATGGGCATCATGAACTCGTTCGTCAACGACATCTTCGAGCGCATCGCGGGCGAGGCGTCGCGCCTGGCGCATTACAACAAGCGCTCGACCATCACGTCCCGGGAGATCCAGACGGCCGTGCGCCTGCTGCTGCCCGGGGAGCTGGCCAAGCACGCCGTGTCCGAGGGCACCAAGGCCGTCACCAAGTACACCAGCTCCAAGTAAATTTGTTCACCGTCACAGCACCAACGATTTCAGGCTCTTTTAAGAGCCGCCCATATTCTCATTTAAAGAGCTGTAATCTCCCCAACTTCTGGAAACTGCAACTTGTTTTCATCACGTTTAATTTGCTGAGTATTGGTAAACTGAATTTGGGAACAAAGGTTAACTTCTGGTGTGTGCGGACCATCAAGAAGCAAATGTGTAAGTAACTTGATTATGGTGCATTTGGCTTGGCTTCTCCCGACAACTGCTGGAGGTATTGGACCTAGGGTTGCCCCCACCTCGAGAGGTTTTTGTTTTTGTTTTTTACCGCTTTTGGCTTCATTTTGTCCTCCGTTACCTTTGGGGGAATTCCCTTCAGGAAAACCTGGAGTCCTAGTTTTGAGTGGCCCTAAGTGAAAACAAGTGTTAACCATTCTTGAGGAAAATGAAACCACTTTTTTGTAATTTCTTGTTGGCTTGTGAGTGGCTACAGCGGCACCTAATGGCGGGATGTGCCCTCTGCAGCTTGACTTTCTAGACTCTTAGCGGATCTGCTAGTCCTCAAATCCACATCCTCCCGATTCCACGTAGCTAAACATTGCCTCTTGGAAAAGATCAGGAACTCTATCCACTGGGGTTTTCTACCCGGCTTAATATACGAGGGTGAAAGAGACGCTACCTAAAACTGGTAACAGGAGGTGGGGGGAGTCCCAGAGTTCTTCCGAAGCCTCCCTGTGTCCTGGATAGCCTTGTCCCCAGTTACTTCTTCATTCCCTAGGATTTTAGTTCAAGGAAGAGGAGTTCAAAGGAATTTACATTTCTGTGCTTGTCCTTCGCCTGATTTCAGCCTACAATCACCCGTGAAACGGAATCTTCCATTGTACAAGCGAATGTCCTGAGAATTGAGATTCAGCAGCCCTTTACATCAATAAATACTATATGGAATATATATCACGGATATGGAAGGTAAGAATCACCTGGTAGCAAATTTAACTTTTCTGGCGCTGTGGTGCAGAGGGGGAAAGCATGAGCATTGGTGGTGTAAAACTGAGCTCAAAAATCTCATTTTCCACTTACTAGCTACACGTCTTTATCTACAAATGCCTACATGGTAAATTTCCGTGAGCATTAAATAAGAGGCTCCGTTTCGTAATGGGGCTTGTGAAGGTTCTCTCGGCCCCACATGCAATTAAGGCATTCAGTTCTGGCTCTCCAAAGCTAATTTTAAGTACATTTAGAAAATAACATATTCATGAAAAGAAATACACAAGCAGAAATGGACACCATAAAGGGTGTCCAAAGATACAGTCCTGGCAGCCTGTTTCAAGGCTACATTTGAGCAAACTTCTTAAACCTTCTGTGAGCATTTCCTTGCCTCTAAAATGGGAATAATAATTAGTACCTACTGCATGGCATTGCTGATGATCAATAAAAGATCACAGTAAGGGCGCTAGGACAGTCCCTGCAGAGGGGAAAGTCATCCAAGATAGCAGCCATGGCTAAAGCCTCTGATTGAAGGGGTAGGAAAGGTGCCCATGTTAGTATCTGAGTCCTGAGGCCTTGAACAAGGCAGAAGACCACAAAAGTATAAAGGCATGGGACACCAGGTAGGGTTCTTTGTCAATCTAAACCCCTTCTAGTAGTCTGAACCCCTCCTTGGAATCATCTCTCCACCCTGAACTCTTTTAAGGACAACCTAGTGCCTGTGGCTGTGAGACTTCCCCACCTCTGCCTGCCAGTTCAAGGAACACGTGCCTAATTTTCCAGGGACTTCCTCTTGCCTCGCCTGAGCCAGCGGCACCTCATTTAACAGTAAGGTGTGCGTTGGAGTATGAGGAAGGGACGCTGGAAACACACAAGAGCCGTTAGTAACTTTTTTTCCCTTTTTTGTTCCCATGCCTCCTGTTCTCTTTGCCTAACCTCGCTGTGGTGTCCGGCCAGAACGAAGAATCATCTTCAGAAAACCAGCTGGCACTCTTAAAGTTAGAAGAGAATCACGACATTGCTGCCTGTGGTCCTTCCCAGACGAGGGAAAGCCAGGGCCGCCCTACAGACGGCTGTGCTGTTGCCAACAACTTCAAAGACAATCAATCTCATTTCAAAAAAGAACGATCCTCGAAGGAAATACAGATAACCGCAAAATGAGAAATCTTTATACCAAATAAATGTGGTCCTTTCTACCAAATAAATTTAATTAACTTTTAATATTAAGGAAAACTTACTATGCTGACCTTACGTTTCTCATTTTGACACAGAATACAGAGAAAAGTGGCCGGGACTAACACTATTCTTAGATGAGCATCTGGGAACCACTGATTTGTTCAAGTCCCTTCATTTCAGAATTTTAAAAAATGTCTCTGAATCAGCTCAGCTAATCAGAGAAGGGGCCCGGGTTAAAACAGATTTCTTGACTATTTCCCCTAAAATTATACCTACTTCTCACTTCCACATGTTTGAAGACTTATATTCTATTATTATAAGTAATCCACACACATATTAATATCATTAGCAGAATATTATGAAGTAATCCACACAATGAAAATTCTACTTGATCTTTCATATTCCAGCAAAGCATCCCGTAATTTTTTTAAGGCAGTCAACAAAGCAACTGTCAACCAATAGACAGATGAATTGTGACATAATCAGGCATGATCACACGCTCTAACATTGCTACGAAAGCAAACGAGCTTTAGCCACACGTGACAACGTGGCAACTCAGAATAAAGCAATTCCCAGAAACCAGATGTGATCTAATACTGTGTCAATCCATTTAGGCTAATTGTGCCGTGATAAACAATCCCCAGATCCCGGTGACTTACTACAATAAAGGTTCTTGTTTTGCTCATGTTTACTGACTGTGGGTGAGTTACTGCTCTAATTCCACCTGTCTTCAGCCTAAGAACCATGCTGGAGGAGTAGGGACAGATCACACAATGGCTTACTGAAACGACACATGTCATTTTCACTCATATTCGCTGCCCGTAGCAAATCACATGAGCAAGCCTAATGCCATTAGGGCAGGAAATAAAATCCTCTCACCAGATGGAGTTGCAAATGTCTGGAACAATAGGGCATTCTTCCACACATACCATTTTTTGATAGCAAAGACTAAGCACCAAAGCCACATATTATTTAGATTTCAATGCATGTGTGATTTTAAAAGGATAAGAAATAAAGGCAAGAAAATGACAGAATTCAAGACTGTGGCTATCTCTGGTGGGGTTGAAGGAGGACAAAATTAGGCCAAAGCAATGGATTGGTAATATTTGTATAACCGGGTTGGCAATTGGGTTCTTTAATATTTATTTTTAGAGAGAGACAGAGCGGAGCGTGAACAGGGAAGGGGCAGAGAGAGAGGGAGACACAGACTCCGAAGCAGGCTCCAGGCTCCGAGCTGCCAGCACAGAGCCCGACGCGGGGCTCGAACTCACAAACCATGAGATCATGACCTGAGCCAAAGTCGGACGCTTACAACTGAGCCACCCAGGTGCCCCAGCAATTGGGTTCTAATGTGGTCATCATCATATTATCCTTTATAACATGTACACGTAGTTCAGATATTCCTTTGTATACATTGAGAATTATAAATTATAAAGCTAATAAAGGGAAATGTGCAATTATATTGGTGGAATCACCTCACGTTCCACAAAACAACAGAAGCCTCCTAAGCTATTAAAAGTTGCCTATACTGGGTTTTGTTTATAAGAAAGAAAATCACCCCTTAGATCCCAAAAGCCTGTAGAGGCCCACAAGGGATAAAGCAGGGCACTTTGCCAAAGTCACTGCTGATACACACAAAATGTATATTTCAATGGATCCTTCTAGAAATATTTTTCTTTTCTGCAAGGTTGCTTGTGTAGCCTTTTTCATTTCATTAACTGTAAATCCATTTAACCTTCACTTCATTCCTATCTATTCATCCAGGCACTTGAGAGTTTCAGTACAGTTTCACTCTAATGGGGAAAGAGATACACATGCACCACTGAAATCCAGTATGCTAAGAGCAACAACTGATTTTGAAAAAGATAATTGTTCCACAGTGAGAAAAACTGTAGGGAAAGACAAAAGGAGACACAACTTTGCACAGCTTCCTGTTGTCCAGAGTAAAGCCCAGATCCCCGTCACGGGCCTGACAGGCCTCCTGAGCCTGGCAGTGAGCCTCCTGGGCAAGCATCCGCTTAGGACTCCCAATACGGACTTGACTTATGCTCTTTGGACACCCTTTATGGTGTCCATTTCTGCTTCACATTTCATGGGCGGGGGGGGGGGGGGGGTTGTTGACTTCCCAAATAGACTGCAAGCTTCTCAAGAGCAGAGAAAACAGACTGGGGGGCGTCAGGGGTTGGCATGCCATCACAGACAGCCTCCCTAAAAGGATATTTGACTTAAAAAGTGAAGAAGGTGAGGAGTGATGCCTCCAAGGATCTGGGAGCTGAGAGGCCCATGTAGAAAGAAGAGTCTTTAAAAGATCTATGTACTTGGCCTATTTGAGAAAGTTCCAGGGCCAGTGTCACTGGCCTAGAGGGAGAGTAGACAGTTTGAAGTAACAAGGGCCAAGAGAGTAAGGACTTTGACTTTCACTTTAAGTGAAATGAAGAGCCGTTGGAGGGTTTTCAGCAGAGAGGCGACTTGATCTGATTTACTCTTTATTATAATCCCTGGCTGCTGTGTGAAATATAGGATAGAGGAAGCAGATGGGGCTGCAGGAATAACGATGGAGTGACGGCCGCTTGGCCAGAGCAGCGGTGATGGGAAAGAGCCGGAAAGGAAAATGCTAGCCTTCTTGCTGTGTTTTCCAGGTACAGCTGACAGGACCTACTATACACTGGAGAGTCGAAAACAACTCCAGCTGAAAGGTTGGACTCGCCGTTTTCCAGATTCAAGATGTTGACGAGAGAGGCTGGTCTTGCAGTGGTGGTGTTGGATTTGGAAATGGATATTCATGGACTTCCAAATAGAGAAGTCAAGTGGGTAGCTGGGCCTCTGAGTGTGGAGTTCAAGGGAAGTCTCTGGGCTGATGACTTAACTTCCTCTACATTATTGTATAGACGGCATCTCCACAACAACAGGGGAACACCAGCTCGACAGATCAGAAACGTGTGTTCTCAGGGTCCACTTTCTCAGATCAGGAGCTGGTGAAGGTAAGGGAAGAGAAAAGCAGCTTCAGACACAGAGCTCTGAACGTTGGTCTCCACAAACAGGCTTCGGGAGGCCTGAGGATTCACTGGAATTGCATGCAAAATATACGGGGAAGTTGTCCATTTTGAGAAGGGTGCATATTATCTATTGGTGGATCCCCAAAGTGATCTCCCGTGGTTCTAACTTCAACAGATTATTTGAGTGAGAGCTCCACTGTCATTGCACACTCTTATGCCTGAGGGCAGCTTTCCACATCTGTAAAATGAGACTATTTTCTTCTGCTTCTTCTGAGAGTCACAGGAGAAAGGGAGAATTACAGAAACACGTGTAAAACCATCAGTGATCTATCCACATATCATGAATACAGAGCAAACACTCCTTACTTATCTGACCTAGGACTCGGTTCTTGAACTGCTTCTCTTCATTACCAACCCTCTTTCCTAAGAGATCTCATCTTCTCTGGCTGTTTCACTCTCGTGGCATCAGGGCAGTTATGCCCTGACAACTCCCAATAATGTTTCCAGCCCAGATCTCTTCCCTGAACTGCAGATTCATATATCTAGCTAGCCTAGTTCCTACCTCCCTCTTAGAAATGTAATAGGTATCCCAAATTCTGCATGTCCAAAGCTGAACCTGTGATTCTCCTCAAAACTGGTTCCTTCTATATTCTTATCCATTTTAGCGACTGGCATTACCATCGTCGATGCAGTGGCTAAAATCATTGGGATTATCCGAGAGTGTTCTAATTCTCTCATACCCTACATTCACTAGCTAACAAGAGGGCCAAGGGCAAGTTGTCCAAAATATACGATGGTGTATTATGTTGAATTGAAGCTACGTGGGAAAAAGCACATGCAAGGACACTTAGACTCTCCTCGGTCCCCTCAAAATGTGGAAATAAAACTACCATATAAAAGGAACCCCTCACTGGACTAAGTAAAAACACATCATTATCACCAGAAATAGGAACTTTAAAGCCAAGAAAGCTATAGAAACAATCCTGGTTAATTTCACTAATGTACTACGTCAGGCCAAATTCCTCTTAAAAGTCCTTACTAATTAAAGCTCTCAAATGTGTGTTTTTAATCCTGTCCATTCCTCACGAATGCATTTTTCCTGTCTAGAAGGTATAAAAACTGCCCTGCATTACTCATTTGTTTGGGCCTCAAATTCCTTACCGGGCCTCTGGACGCAGGTAATAAAACCTTTGGATTTTTTTTTTTTTTTTTTTTTTCGCCTGTTAGTATGTCCTCCTGTAAAGTTTAGTCCAGTTCAAGACCCTGGAGGAAGTGGAATACTTCCGATGACATTTTTGGGTGATGGAGGGGTGGTCCGCAGCCAACAGCCAAGAAAGAATTCTTGAAGACACCTTTGGTGCAAAAAAAAAAAAAAAAAAAAAAGTGATTTTATTAAAGCAGGGAATAGGACCCTGGGCAGGAAGAGCTGTCCTGACGGGTAACTTCTTATATACCCTCAGGATGGAAGGTGGTCAGGGATATAAAGTCTTTAAGGAATTTTGTCAGCAAGGTTTCCAGGACCTTGAGGGACTAGCTGTTGCTAGGGAAACACCATTTATCACTGTGTAGTAAAACCTCAGTCATGAGACCCTTCAGATATACATCAGGGGGCCACATGCTTAGAGTATGATTGTCAGCATATATCTTGGGGCAGTTGAGATAAAGGAAGTTTCCAAAGGAATTTTTATAGGTTAAAGTAGACTTACAGGTTCAGGGGTGGGGAGTGGGGGGCGGTCAGGATAATGTTAAGCCAAGGTGCTCTTTTGCCCCTAGCAAAGTGTCATCATCCAGCCAGCTGAGCTCCTAGAGGGAGGTCACTGCCGGTTTCAAGGACCTGCCAATGGCTGTAGGCAATAAGGGAATTTAGTTTTTCGCTTGCCTTAGCTTCCCACATCACTATGGCAAGCGCTTACACCCCCTTCCTTTGTTCTAGGGTAGCCAGGAGTGTCCTAGGAATGTCACATATATCCCACCCGGGGGCGGGGGAGGGGTAGCCTGTATTTTGCCCTCAGCTCGCTCCACGCTCCCTCATCACTTCCCTCCCCACGCTTAGCAATTTGGGGTGAAATATCCTGATGCCTATGTGTACACGTTTTTAAAATGCCACCACATCTCCTTAAAATTAGGTGACATTTACATATTGACCATTAAGTAACATCCTTATCTCCGTGAGGTTTTCATAATACGTCATAAAATGTCGCCCGCTAGGCCACGCCACACCTGCCAGATCTGACCCCCCAGCCGCCCAGCGCACGACCCCGGGGCCTTCGGAACCGCGGAGCGAGCCTGGCAGAGCGCAGCCCAGCCCAGGGGCGGGGCGGAGGCGGGGCAGGAGGCGGGGCCAGGCGGGCGGCGGGAACGCGTCTTTGTTCCGCAGCCGTCCTCCCGCCGCCGACCCCGCCATCTTGGACGCGGGAGCCCTGCAGGGAAGGCGCACCCGCTCCCTCCCGCGTGGGCATCCCCTTGCTAGTATTCCAGAACCAAACCCACCTGACTTCGAACTCGAAAGTGCTCGAAAACGAAGGAAGCGCCTTGGAAATGCTGACGATACCATGTGGCCTTGTCTGTCACCCAAAACGATGGGCAGCCCAAGGCTTAGACAAACCGACTGCGGCAGGGCCACAGCACGGTTTAAGCTCCAACGTTAAAAGCCCTCGGATTAAGGTAAAGGGGCACGACAGAGCGGACAACTAACAATTCTCATACACATTTGGAAGCTGGGCCCACAATATAACACAAAACTCCTAGAAAGTAACCAAAAGCTACAGATCTTTCGTGAAAAACGTGGGCGGCCCTGAAAAGGGCCTTTTTGTGCTTGTGGAGGTAGTAGCAGGAGGTCCGAGGCGCTCAGCCGCCGAAGCCGTAGAGAGTGCGGCCCTGGCGCTTGAGCGCGTACACCACGTCCATGGCCGTGACCGTCTTGCGCTTGGCGTGCTCCGTGTAGGTGACGGCGTCCCGGATCACGTTCTCCAGGAACACTTTGAGCACCCCGCGGGTCTCCTCGTAGATGAGCCCGGAGATGCGCTTCACGCCGCCGCGCCGGGCCAGCCGCCGAATGGCGGGCTTGGTGATGCCCTGGATGTTGTCCCGCAAAACCTTGCGGTGGCGCTTAGCGCCCCCTTTGCCCAGACCCTTCCCGCCTTTGCCTCGGCCAGACATGTCAGCACCGCCTAGTCACCTTCCGGAGAAAGCATGAAAAGCGTGGAGGCAACCTCCTTATATGTGCAGGATGCGGACCTAATTGAGGACTGGAAGCGCGCACGCGGGAAGGGCCGTTGCCCGGCCCCGCCCTCCGCGGCTCACTCCAGTGACGTCACTGGAGGCGGGGCCCGGACCCTCGGAGCGTGCCCACCGCGCAGGCGGCTGGAGGGTCCGGGGGCTTGTGTGGGACCTCGGAACTTTTTCGGTGCGTCAGATTAAAAAAAGTGAGCGTTTTGCTCTACGTTTTGCTGCGTGAGGGGCCTTGGCCGATCGCCGGGCGCCTGCGTTGGCCTGCGGCGACCCCGCGGACCGGCCCTTCCCGCCCGAGCCTCCGTCCGGGCCTCCCGCGGCCGGGCGTCACCCCCACACCGAGCCCGAGAGGGTGTTCTCCCAACGGCGACCGCGGGCCTGGTTAGTGACTCCGAGGCGGAATTCTCGCCCGCGTGCCTTTCCCGGTCTTCCCCTTCCTTCCCTGTTTAGTAAAGCTTGTAAGCCTCGCTGAGTATCTGGCCGCCTCTCCCCTCTGCCTCCGGAATTTCAACGGGGTGGTAACGCTTCCGTCTCTGCGTCCGGCTTTGTTCTCTCTGATTCTGGTAGCGATATTGTTTCGAAGAGAATTGGCAGTTTGTGGTAACCGAGGTGTTGAACCGGTTTTTCCAGTGTCTGTAATCGCCTCTGAACAGAGTTAAGAGCATTATTAGGAGTCGCCTTTCGCCGGAGAGCAGAGTGGCGCAGCGGAAGCGTGCTGGGCCCATAACCCAGAGGTCGATGGATCGAAACCATCCTCTGCTATCTGCTTTTCCTGCTACTTTTTAGTTTCTAAGTAGCCTCGTTTCACAGTAGGGGAAGAAAATAGAGCCCGTTTTGCTTCATTCTGGAGTGAAAATTATTTCCTGAAAATAAACGTGAAACTGTTTACATTCTCCAGAGAGAAAAAGACCGTCGGTCATGGATACTCAGTTATCATTAAGATGTTCCCCCAACACAAGCTAGATTTCTAGTGGTTGCCAAAGGGATCGTGACAGTCCCATTGCCCTATGAACCTGGGAAAACGCTAAAATAAGCTGAGTGTAAGGGTGAGGACAGGGATGGAAGCCGAGAGAAGGCGTTTTCTTTCCTTCTATATGTAACTCAGAAAAGCTCTACTTGTTAGTGAGCTGTGGCCACGTGGCTAAAGCCATAGACCAATCTGCTGGGCCCTCCCAGCGCCAAATCTTTGCAACTACCAGAGTCGGAAACTTTGGAATAAATAAGTAACAGTTTGAGACAGAGTGCAAACTTTTGGTGGCCACGATTGAACTCTGACCTGAGAAAACCACTTATGTGGTTGATGCTGGTAAATGTGTTTCTACTGCCTGCCTCCCTTTACCAGTCTCCAACAGAGGTGCTCTCTATGCTCATGTTTAAAGTGTATGTTTTATATTTCTCTCAGAAAAGATCCCTGTTCATATACTCACGTTGTAAGAGGTCAACTTATAAGATATCAGAAAGCTTATTGTATATAAGTTCAGCTTAAACTCACCTTTCATGAATAATGGAGATAAAAGCTTATGTAGTTCCCTAACACGGAAATTAACCGCCCTATCTCGCTTCTGTAACTTTGCCTGCTTGGGAAATAGATACCTTAGGCTGCAAAACGCTCCCCCACCCCTTTGACCAAGATCTGGCCTAGGCAAGACCAACATGTAAAAAGTCACCAACTCACTGCCCCACGGTATCTTAGGTGTCTAACTACAGTTGGTCATTTTAAACCCTCTTAGGACAAAGAACTTTAAATTGATAGGTTCCCACCAAAACTAAGGTCTGTGTGTCACAATAGAATCGGCTACCATGAAATGCTGTAAATTGCAATTGGGTAACTAAATAATGACCTATTCTGACTTGCTAAAATCCATATAAGCTCACTGCTACCTTTGTTCGGGGCCATTCTCTACACTTTTCTCCTTAAGATCAGGAGATCAGGTTTGGCCTGGCCGTGAATAAAATCTTGCCTCGCTTCTATTCGGTGTCTGGTGGGTTTTTTTTTTTTTTTTCCCGACAGCACCCTGTTTCATTTGGAGGTTCCACCGAGATTCTATGACCACCCGAAATTCGGAGGCTGAAGCGGAACAGCTAGGGGACAGCTCCCTAGACACGTTCCTCGGCCCCGGCCTTCCGTTCTCAGACCTGGCTTAAGCAAGGTACGTGAGGCGGCGCCTATTTTCTGTTTTCTGTTCTCTGTTTTCTGTTACTGGCCTGATCTGATTCTCGGAGGGAAGGCTGGATGCAGCTTAACTTCCCCCTGGCTGGTGTCTGGTGGAGACGTCCCAGCCCCATCTGGGTCTCCGGACCGTCTGGGTTGGGCTTGATCACCCCAACCATTCGTTCTATGTTCAGTGCTCTGTGTGCCCTGTTAAACGTGTCCTGTTAGCCTATCTTTATCTCTGGTGTGGCCCACTGTTTAACCTCCGTCATGGGTCAGTCTTCGTCCGAGCCTTGCTCCCCCCTTAAATGCATGCTAAATAACTTCTCTGGTTTCAAAAAAAGAGGAAAGAACTATGGCTTTAACCTAAAGCCTTCCTGGCTGCGGACATGTTGCCCCCTGGACTGGCCGATGCTCTCTGGGGTTGACTGGCCCCCAGAGGGCTCCTAGAATCTTAACCTTGCTTATGCCGTCCGCAGGATTTGTCATGATGTTCATCTCGACCAGAAGCCATATGCTGTGACTTGGGTCGACCTCCTAAATGACCCACCTTCCTGTACGAGAAAGTGCCAGAAACAGGGCCAAAAGCTGTCATCTGGCATCTCCCTTCCCCACTCCCCTTCCTGTTCTCCTCCAAACTCCCGAACCCTTGCTTCCTTCACTCAACCTTCAAAGAAGCTTTACCCAGTGCTTCAGGAGATACCCGAAGGGAGGGACTTGTTATCCGATTCTCAGAGACCACCTCCTTAGCCCCAGACCCCACTAGCTCCCCAGGAACCAAAAGCCGCAGGAGATCCTTTGACTAGTCCCCCACATACCAGATCAGGAGCCCTCTAGAGAGGAGAACACCAGTCCTCTGATGCCCCAGTTCCCATCCTTCCTCTTAGGCAAACGGCTCCGGCTCCCGGTCCAGACAGGCAGCCAACACGCCCGATGGTTGTCTACACTCCTTTCTCCACCTCGGACCTCTACAACTGGAAAACTCAGAACCCGCCTTTCTCTGAAACCCCCAGGGCCTAATTGACTTATTGCGCTCTATTTTCCCCACGCACTTACCTACTTGGGAAGATTGTCACCAACTCTTGCAGGTCTTACTGACTTCAAGGAAAGGGCCCGAGTGCCCCGGGAAGCCACGAGAGCAGTCCTTGGCCCGGATGGAATGCCTACCACAGACCTTCACGGAATTGAGCACGTTTTCCCTTCCGCGCCGCCCCAGTGGGACCCTAACACGGATAACGGTAGGGAGCGTCTACTCCAGTATGGCCAGATTCTGTTACAGGGGCTTCACGCAGCGGCACAAAAGCCCACCGATCTGACAAAGATTCAGGACACGGTCCAAGGACCGAATGAGTCGCCTGCAGCCTTCCTAGAAAGGCTTTACCAGGCTTACCGCTTAGATTCTCTATTGACCCCGAGGCAACAGAGAACCGTAAAACCATTAATATGGCTTTCGTTTCTCAGTCGGCCCCAGACATCCGTAAAAAGCTCCAAAAATTAGAAGGATCCGAAGGAAAGGTAATTTCAAAGTTGGTGGAAATAGCCCAGCGAGTTTTTCAGAGCAGGGACAGCCCTGCCGTTATGCAAGGGAAGGAAATAGGGAAAGCCCTAGTAGCAGCCTGGGGAAAACCCCCCAGGCAACAGCAAAGGACAGGGAAGGCCTCAACCCCTCCAGAAAGGACCCCGAGCAAAGCTGGGAAAAAATCAATGTGCTTATTGTAAGGAAGAAGGACATTGGAAAGATAAATGCCTCAACAAAAAGCCTCCCATCCTGGTCGCCCAGGAACAATGACGCCACCACAGCTCCCCTTTCCCTGAATCCCCAGGAGTCTGTGGTTACCCTCAACGTAGAAGGGAAAGAAACCAGATTCCTGGTTGACACTGGGGCTATGTATTCTGTTCTTAAAGAACCCTTAGGACCTGTGATTCAAGAAAAGGTATACATTCAGGGAGCCACAGGACGAACGCAAGGCTACCCGCGGACCCGTGCCCGAATCACTGACCTAGCTCGAGGGACTATTACTCATTCCTTTGTGCTCATACCGGATTGCCCATATTCCCTTCTGGGGAGAGATCTGTTGCACAAGCTTAAGGCCCAAATCTCCTTTACCGGAAATTCTATAGACTTGAACCTGTAGCCACCTGCCATTCTAGTTACTTGCCCTATATCAGAGGAATATCTACTCCTGGAAAAACTGAAGCGGAAAGCCTCTCCATTAATAGAAAAGTGGAAAGAGACAATTCCTCCAGCTTGGGCTGAAACTAACCCCCCCGGACTAGCCATTCAACAAGCGCCGCTAGTGATCCAGCTAGCTGCCACAGCCACCCCCATCCGGGTGAGGCAATATCCATCCCATCAGCCAGCAAGCGAGGGAGGGAATTGCCAAACACATCAACCGCTTGCGAGAAGCTGGGATCCTAACGCCATGCCATTCCCCCTGGAATACTCCCTTGCTTCCTGTCCCAAAACCTGGGACTTCAGAGTATAGGCCGGTACAAGACCTCAGAGAAGTTAACAAAAGGGTGGAGACAATTCATCCTACGGTCCCCAACCCCTATACTCTCCTAAGTGAACTCTCACCAAATTACCTCCTTTACTCCGTCCTGGGCTTAAAGGATGCATTCTTTGCTTTGCCGATTGCGAAGGTCAGTCAGCCTATTTTTGCCTTTGAATGGACAGACCCAGATGGAACCTACAACGGACAGTTAACCTGGACTCAACTGCCCCAAGGGTTTAGAAACTCCCCTACTCTATTTGATGAGGCTCTTCGGAGAGATTTGGTCCCCTACCGGGAGAGCCACCCAGATGTTAGGCTGTTACGATATGTAGACAACTTGCTCCTAGCCACTGACTCCTTAGCTGCACAAAGGCTACGGAGGACCTGCTAAGGGAATTAGATGTCCTGGGATATAAAGTCTCCGCAAAGAAGGCGCAAATTCGCTTGGACTCTGTCATATACTTGGGCTACCAACTGCATGAAGGCAAGCGATCGCTGGGGCGGGAAAGAATCCAAGCTATCCTCAACATTGCCAAACCCGCAACTAAAAGGCAGATCAGGGAGTTCCTAGGGGCCGCTGGGTATTGCCGCCTCCGGTTACCTGATTTTGCTGAAATGGCAAAACCCTGTACTCCGCCCCTGGGGGTGAAGGAACTGAGATGGTCCGGAGAGAACAAGATAGGGCTTTTGAGCAAATCAAGAGCGCCCTCACCCAAGCCCCAGCCCTGGCTTTACCTGCTGTTACCAAACCCTTCCAACTATTTGTGCATGAGATCCGGGGTCCTTACTCAAGCTCTGGGCCCCTGGAAACAACCTGTAGCCTACTTGTCCAAGCGGCTGGACTCTGTTGCCACCGGGTGGCCCGGTTGCCTCAGAGCGGTTTACCGCCACTGCCATGCTGGTTGAAGAAGCTTCCAAACTAACGCTTGGGCAAGACCTTCAGATCACAGGACCTTTTACGCAGTAGCGTCCCTGCTGCGCTCCCCGCCAGACCGATGGATCAACGCACGAATCCTCCAGGATCTGGTATTGCGTCTAGACCCTCCACGCATCACTTTCCTGAAGACAGAGGCTTTAAATCCAGCCACGTTGCTGCCGGATGGCGACTCAGAGGCCCCACGCCACGATTGCTTGGAAACCGGGAGTACTCTGACGGGACTGAGGGGGGACTTAAGAGAGCAACCTCTGCCAAAGGTGGACTTCGAGCTGTTCTCTGATGGCAGCCGTTTTGTCAAAGATGACTCAGACACGCAGGTGCAGCTGCGGTGACTCAGGACCATGTTATCGGGGCCCAAGCCCTTGAGCACGACACTTCTGCCCAAAGAGCAGAGCTGATGGCTCGAGCCCAGGCCCTCAGATGGGCAAAGGGAAAAACGGTGAACGTTTTCACTGATAGGAGGTATGCCTTTGCCACCGCCCATGTTCCTGGAGCTCTATATAAGGAAAGAGGACCGTTCGCTTCAGGAGGGAAGGAAATTAAAAATACAGAAATCCTGGCCCTACTGGAAGCCTTATGGCTTCCTAAAAAGGTGGCCATTATACATCGCAAGAGCCACCAAACAGACTCGCCCCAAGCAAAAGGAAACGCTGTTGCTGATGCAACGGCCAAGGCCACAGCAGAAAGACATGTTCTCCCGATTAAAATTTTGCCTCTGCTGCCTCCACGCTTTCTCCCCACAGAACCATTTTATACCAAAGAAGAGCTACGCCTGATAAAAACCTTGAGGGCAAAAAGAGATGACCAGCATTGGTATCACCTCGAGGATGGACGCATCTTCATACCAGAAGCTATAGGACAGACCTCTCTCCCACAAGTCCACAGCCCCACACATCTAGGGGCAACCGAGTTGTCTGAACTAGCCCAAAGAGACTATGTTATTCCAGACCTTAATAAAATCGTAAAAAGCCTAGTCGACCGATGCAAAGCCTGTGCTCAGACTCACCCATCTCCCAAGTTTAACTTTTCGGGACGGCGACTACGCAGACAGATGCCTGGAGAAATTATGGGAATTTGACTTCACTGAGATGAGACATGGGCCCTATGGCTATCATTATCTCCTCGTTCTAGTGGACACCTTCTCTGGATGGGTAGAGGCTTTCCCCACGAAAACAAAGTCAGCTCAGATAGTGGCTAAGAAATTACTCAGTGAATTGGTTCCCCGATTTGGCATCCCTACTGGTCTGGGGTCAGATAATGGCCCGGCTTTCATAGCCCACATATCTAAAATGTTGGCCAAAAGCTTACAAATAAATTGGAAATTACATTGTGCCTACCACCCCCAAAGTTCAGGGCAGGTAGAAAGAATGCATAGAACTCTAAAAGAAACCTTGACTGAATTAATTCCAGAAACTGGCGAAAACTGGGTAGGCGTCCTTCCTCTTGCCCTCCTCAGAGTGCGCTGTATACCTTACGTAAGAGGCAGTCCCCCCTTTGAAATCCTATTTGGAAGACCACCTCCCTTGCTTCCAAAATTAGGAGATGAACAATGGGCAGAAATCTCAAACCAACACCTAGGTTTCATTCCCCGGTCTCGATTTACGCGGGAACCCATTTCTCCTATCCTAGTGACCCTCTTTGTAGGACTGGGGGGGTCGCAGGATCCATTGGCGTAAGCACTGCCGCTTTCGTCACAGGGGATCAGAACTTCAAATTACTAAGCAAACGAATTGATCAGGATATATCAGAATTAGGAAGGAATATTGATAAACTGTCTGAATCTGTAAACTCTTTAGCTGAGGTGGTACGTCAGAATCGGAGGGGCCTAGGCCTGTTGTTTTTACAACAAGGAGGGCTTTGTATGGCCCCTGGGGAACAGTGCTGTTTTTATGTCAATAATTCAGGAATTATCAAGCAGAGCCTGAGTCAGATCGGACCACGACTAGAGGAAAGAGAAAGACAAAGACAAATTCACCAAAATTGGTATGAGTCTGTATTTTCCTGGTCCCCTTGGCTAACGACTCTCCTGAGTGCCCTTACGGGACCCCTTATCTTCCTCTTTCTAGCTATAACTATAGGACCCTGTTTGATAAAACTACTACTTCAGTTCGTAAATTGAAAAATAGGAACTATAAAGCTTATGGTGTCACGTAGCCAATAGGTCCCATTACCCCAGATGCCAAAATAAGGTTATTCAAAGGTTTGAATAACTAACAAACAGGAGTGGGGAATGTAATAGGTCAACTTATAAGATATCAGAAAGCTTATTGTATATCAGTTCGGCTTAAACTCACCTTTCATGAATAATTGAGATAAAAGCTTATGTAGTTCCCTAACACGGAAATTAACCGCCCTGTCTCGCTTCTGTAACTTTGCCTGCTTGGGAAATAGATACCTTAGGCTGCAAAACGCTCCCCCACCCCTTTGACCAAGATCTGGCCTAGGCAAGACCAACATGTAAAAAGTCACCAACTCACTGCCCCACGGTATCTTAGGTGTCTAACTACAGTTGGTCATTTTAAACCCTCTTAGGACAAAGAACTTTAAATTGATAGGTTCCCACCAAAACTAAGGTCTGTGTGTCACAATAGAATTGGCTACCATGAAATGCTGTAAATTGCAATTGGGTAACTAAATAATGACCTATTCTGACTTGCTAAAATCCATATAAGCTCACTGCTACCTTTGTTCGGGGCCATTCTCTACACTTTTCTCCTTAAGATCAGGAGATCAGGTTTGGCCCGGCCGTGAATAAAATCTTGCCTCGCTTCTATTCGGTGTCTGGTGGGTTGTTTTTTTTTTTTTTTTTTCGACAGCACCCTGTTTCAACGTGATACTGTGCTAAGCATGAAGTGTTCAAGTAACCTACAGTCTAGACATGCTTTTAAACAAGTATACAAGTATGTATAGTACAATAAGATATTTCTTTTAAAAGGTTATGCACAAAGTGCAGCGGGAAGAAGGGAAAATGACGGTTTCTGATAGCCCCACGATCACCCACTAGTTGAGTGATTTTCCAGAAGGACTCACATGACTCAACATATACTCAAAGCTAAGATTTATGACAGCAAAGGGAAGGGTGCAGACACAGAGGGACAAAGATACGCACGAGCAAAGACAAGAGAAGTCTTTCTCGGCCTCCGTCTTCAGAGATGATGCACACACTCTTCTCCTCTCCGGCTGTGAGCTACAGGCACCAGTGAAAGCTGTGGTTGCCAAACAAAGTCCACTTGAGTCCTGGAGCCCAAGTTCTGGAAGGGAGCCGGTCACCTACCTGCCATACCTACCCCACACCAGCTACGTGTCAGCAATTTCCAAGTTTACTTCAAATAAGCTGACAACTGGCTTCATAGTGCCCCACCGCCTCAGGTGCATAGAATAACATCATTTGCCAGGAACCGTGCGAACATTCCAGAGTTTGACAGAGGGACGTCACCGCGACTACAGAGATCTGTGGAAACCGAGTGAAATAGATTCGCTGCATCACCCTTGCCCTGGCAATGGCCCAAGTCGGGAAAGGTGGCAGATTTTGAGTCCCAACTTGAATAAGAGCTTAGCAGGCAGCCAGGAAGAGGCTTCCAGATTGGGGGGGGGGGGGGGGTGGAAACAAGCCCAAGGAGGCATAACAGTTGAGGGTTTCTAAAGAACTATAAAGCATTCAGTGCGATCGAACATGGAGGGGAGAGAGATTGCTGTATTCAGCAAAGTGGCTGTATTCAGATCACCTCCCATTCACCCTGTAGCTGGAGGCGGTCTGCCCCCCACAGTACACCAGACGGCCGGACAGGCCATGCTCGACGCTGGACAGATGAGATTGGTAGCCGTTTCCGGTCACACGCACGCACAGCCTGGAAGGGGAGGGCACCGCATGCCGCGCAAGGTCGCTCGGCTGCAATCTCCAATCGAGTGAGCCAGCAAGGGCTGCGGGAGGTAAGCCTCGGAGTAACCAGGGGGCAGAGCGACCCCTGGTTCCCTCCAAAAGATCGATTGGCTTATTTTAACAGCTTCCAGGACTGACAGGGAGGGAAACCCATGAGGCTGAGGGGCTGACGGGATGTACCTGGACAGAGGAACGGGCCCGAGGTCTTATCTTGGGAGAAGAGGCAAATGCACAGGCCGTTTGGGCTCAAAGATGTCAAAGGAGCCCTGGAAATGTTCGGGCCTACACTGGAATTCTGAGTTGTGGCAGAAGCGATAGGGAAAGGGCCAGGCATAAGGAAGGGAAGGTGCAGTGCAAACAGGTTTCGAATTTGTCTATGGGCGGTAAGAAATCGCCACCGGTTTTGATCAAAGGAGTAATAGGATCACATTTTCTCAGTAGAAAAACATCTCTGGAGGGGCGCCTGGGTGGCTCAGTCTGTTGAGCGACCCACTTTGGTTCAGGTCATGATCTCACAGTTCATGAGTTCGAGCCCCGCTGACAGCTCGGAGCCTGGAGCCCGCTTCAGATTCTGTGTCTCCCTCTCTCTCTGCCCCTCCCCCTCTCATGCTCTGTCTCTCTCTGTCTCTGAAATAAATAAACATAAAAAAATTTGTTTAAAAAGAAAGAAAATCTCTGGAATTTTCAAGTTGGTGGCCTGATCTTTGACTGTTTTTGTTTTGTTCTGTTTTGTTTTGCAGGGGAGGGGGGGTGTTGGTTTTTGGTTTCATTGCGAACTATGCAACAATGTCTTTCATAACGTATGCGGTTTTAAAAAATCCTTTCTTCAGCCTCTCCATTCACAGACAAGAATAAGCGTACTAACATCTTGGAACTTGGCGAACGTGATCGTTGCCAAGGGAGGAGAAAATGACCCGTAAAGCACGCTAGACCAAGAGGCCAAAACATCTGCACACCCCTGCAAACAGGCAGGCCAACGTGACAGACGGACCGAACCCCAACTCAGCCCTCACTGGCCTCCGTCGCATAACCAGGTCTGTATCAGCAGCACGTGTCTGGTCAACCACCAGCAAACGTCCAAAGTTTTCACCATCATCTCCGGCCACAGGTATCTGGGATAGAGGTCCCTCGGGTCTCACCAGAAACTGTGTTGATGCCTGAGGGGAAATGTCATGGAAACTGAGAGAGCAGTCATCCGCAAAAATTCTTTGGCAACCGCCCCCTGGTTTTTCAGCTCGGCAGCTGAGTTCCAGCCCCACGTCTCACTCTGCACTGGCAACGTGGAGCCCGCTTGGGGTTCTCTCCACCCTTCCCCTGCTCGCTCGCTCTCTCTCAAAATAAATAAATAAACAACACAATTCTTTGGGCTGGATATCCTCGCTGGGGAATCTTCCCGTAGATCATGTCTCCACCCGGTCAGGTCTCCACCGGGACAAATCCGTAGTCAGATTTTTGGGGGATGAAGGCATCTTTGAGCTCCATAATCCCCACATGAGAGGCGATGGCAAAATTCCCAAAAGATATGTATGTGAGAGATTGAGCACAGGTTTATTGAGCTCCTACTATTTGCCTGATGTTATTCCACGGACAGGGAAAGAAGGACTACGTAAATGATCCCATGTCTGTGCTCCGGAAGCTGCTGATTTACTAGTCAACACAAGCCAAGATCTATCACAAATGAGCCAAGAGGGCCAGTGCCCCCAAGGTCTGGGACTTAAGAAAATTAAGGAAATGCAGTGTGTGTAGATGGTCGACAGTATCCTTAAACAAGGTCACACAGATTCACTGATGAACTCGAAAGAAGCCATCCAAAATATCAAAATATAAGTGTAAATCTCTTCCACTTTATTGGGCCAAGCACTCTACAGAGCATCATCAATTCTATAAACACCTCGGCCGTAGAACGGTTTTATTGCAACACGTTCCGGTGTTGAGTCATCTACCAAACGCAAGACTCGTTAACCATGTCTGTGACACCGCGACAGTGTTTCTCTCTTCATGTAGGGGAACCTCAAATAATATCAATGAGCCTGGACCACTCCAAGGGCCTAAGCGACGCCAACGAAAAGCACGCTCTTCTTCTCCAGATAGAGACACCCTGTGACAAGCGCTCTGGTGGCAGGTGACAACGCTCGCAGAGTACCAGAGTGTGGGCAGGGGAGACTTGGTAGGCCCCGGGGCCTGCAAGACAGCGACAAGGACGCCGGGGCGGGTGCAGACTGCCTTGCGGGGGCGGTGACACGATCGCGGGGCCGGCGGGCGGCCCGGCACCGAGGGTCTGAGACGAGTGACTGTGGCGGAGCATTAACAGGGAAGGCGCTCTGAGTTCGCTTCTATCCCCGGATGCAGACGAGATGCGCTGCTTTGGCATCTCTTCGGTCCCACGAACAGGTTTTCAGCTTGGGGGTGGGAAGGGGAGTGACTTTTCTCCCCACGCTGGACCCATCATGATTGTCAGATCCTACCCGCGGTGAGTCCCGACTCCGGGGCCTCAAATAACCCGGGTAATCTAGTGTAGAAAGCGCGGGCGGCGGGCGCGCTCTTTTGAGACTCAGGACCCGGCGGAAAGCTCATTATACTTTCCAAGTGTTGCGACACGCGCGTGTACTTGGGGACCACGTGGCCTAACGGATAAGGCGTCTGACTTCGGATCAGAAGATTGAGGGTTCGAATCCCTTCGTGGTTAGCGCTGGCTTTTTTTTTTTTTTTTTAATGCATTTACTCCCCCCCTCCCCCTCTAAGTGGCCATATCTCACGCGGTGGGAGGGACCACCTGTCACCTGTTTTGCAAACCCGTTTCCTACCCTCAACAGGCCATTTTCAAAAGCTTTGGAAGGACCAGTGTTTCCAGGGGAGTCGGATCTGTAAAGCGAAAGCGCTGAGCCTCAGACTGACGCGGGGCCCAGGGGCCGGCACCGTGGGAACCTGTCGTTTGTCCCCGAATCTCTTCTCTGGCCTCTTTCTCTTCGGGGCTGAGTCTGTGCGTCCTTGGAGGTTCCGGCTGCCGCTGCAGCCTGTGTTACTGGTTTTCACTCTTCCCCTCCTCTTCCCCTCTTAACTGCCTTTTTGCCCCCCCTCGTGTTGCCATCAAAAGGATGAGAACAGGTCATACGCAAACCTGAATTACAGAACGGAAAAATTAAGGTCAAGAAAAGAACCCAGCTGTTTCCAGAGTGTGCGGGAAAACAGGAAGACAGAAGGAGATAGTGGTGCAAAGTACACACACACACACACACACACACACACACAAAGAAAAAAAACCCACATTTTTGTGCCTAAATAACTGAATCTGAAACTTTAGGATGAACAAAGAGTAATTTCCAATTCTTGACTTCCTGGTGAAAGTCTGTTCAAATCACATGGAGTGCATGAATGTCTTTGCTAGGCCAGAGCACTGTTAACACAAGGGAATAATTACCTCTTCCTCTCCCCAGCCTCTCTTTTAGGTCTCTGGTATGACTCTGGGTTTCTCTAGACAGCTGTCGAGTCCAAATTGTAAAGCAAAGTTGCGGCCTGAGCGCCAGGGCCCAGAGGTTGAGATTTCTCAGAGGAGAAAAAGTTGCAGTGCGTTAATGTCCTAAGAAACCACTCACTGCCTCCTTCCTCACAAAATGAGCCATTGACACTAAGTATCCCTTTCTAAACCAGAGAAAGGATATCATCTCAAAAGAACCAAATAAAGGTATGGTTAAGAAACATTCAAGTTGCTCGCATGTTTCTGGTTTCCTGAGAACACGCAAAAGCTTCCCCCTCCCGACCGGATTGGCCTTTAACCCTCTGCACTGACTTTTTTCACCCACACCTTCTCCAGGAGATTCGCGGAAGTAGAAATCCTGATCCAAGAAGACAAAAATGTCCCTGATAGAAATTCTTTCCCTCTTTCTTCTTTTTCTTTCCATTTCTCCTGTGTTCACAGCAAAGGATACCAAAAGGAGTAGACAGCCTTTCCAGAGCAGAAAAGTGTCAAGGAGAAGAAAATCAAAAACGACAGGGCCATCTGCAGACATCCCGAACTTTAAATGGTCATTGGAGCTTAGGGGCTTGTCCCCAAATCCAGAGAATAAGAATATATGGGCCCCCCAATAGATGTGTAAGCTTTTCCGCTTTGAGAAGGGGATTCAGAAAACAAATAACACTCGCTAGAGATGGGTGGGGAAAGTGGCTGGAAGAACAGAAATAAAGAAGAAAGATTCCTGAAGATTCCTGGATGTGGATTACAAACACAGGGCATCGGGCCCTGCTGGACAGGGGCAGAACAGATTCATAAGTGTAATATGTGTTTATGGAGCACACTAAGCTTCTAGGATATAGGATCTAAGTTCCTAGGATCGCAGTAAACAAAGTATGCAGAAGTCCGTGTCCTTAAGAGACTCGACGTGGGGGAGAGGGCGAGGGGAAGGGAACAACGCAGAAAACACAGAGGGGAATAAGTGGGTTATATAATGTATAAGTAAATTGTAGGATATATTAGAAAAGATAGTTTTGAAAGTGTCAGGATTTGTATCATGACCGGGAAGCAGCAAAGACTGCATGTCGCAGTCAGCTACTGCCCCGTAACAAACATGCAAAACCCAAACGCATAGAAGACACTCCAGCGAGCATTTATTACTCGAGCGTCTGAAGGTGAATGACCTAAGCCAAGCTTAACCGAAGGCTGCATTTTTGAGCTGCGGGTACACCTCCACTTGGCTCCTCGGCCCCCTGCTGCAGGGGCTCTGGTGAGTTTGAAGCGTGTTCCTTTCGGGACCATGAGTGAAATCGCAGCCGCTCCCTGGAGGGGACGTCCTCTCACGAAGATGGCAAACGTATTTAAAGGCCCTGCTTGACTTGTGTCTAATATCTCATTGACCCAAGTCATCCTCAGGCCCCAGCCCAGAGACAAGGGACGACACTCCATCTCTTGAAGAGGAACTGAGGAGTTTAGTTACGAGGCAAAGGACTCGGATAAAGACAGGAATGAGGGGCACTTGGGTGGCTCAGTCGGTTGAGCTTCTGACCTTGGCTTGGGTCGTGATCTCATGCTCTGTGAGTTCAAGCCCCACTTTGGGCTCTGTGCTGATTTTGAATTTTAGCAATTATTCATCCTTTCCTTTTATCTTAATATTCCATATTAAAAATGAGTTCTCACGTGTATGAATTCTACACACTTTGAGAAAGAGAAGAGTAGCCACTGATAGCCAGGAACTGGTCTGACGCTCAGAGCTCAGCCTTAGTGTTGCTAGGAGCTGGCCTGGCGTTCCCAGCTAAGCCCTAGGAAATTCCTGTTGAACATAAATAATTTCCAGGGACACTAATCACAGGCAAGGCCACTTTGTGACCATGACGAAGCAAGATGAAAACAAAACACTGTCCGTAATCATGTCTGCACGCAGATGAAAAGCAATGAACGCAGATGAAAAGCAATAACGTTGCGCATGTAACGAAAGTTACCAAACCTCCCCTCCTTCCCGGCTCACATGAGGGACCGCTGCATTTTTTCAAACCCATTTTAGCTCTCGTTTTGCTTTGATCCGCTCACCTTGGAGACAAAAACTATTAAGGCACCCAACCATCGAGCAACTGAGTCACTTAATAGGTCACCATATTTTGCCCCCCGCCTTGTAACAAGACAAAAAATCCAACTTTGGTCAACCACAGTGTGTCCTTCGTAGGTCTTGGCAGGAGATCAATTATCTTGAATTTTGAAGCATTAAATATCACTGAGATGAAGCCAATTAACTTTTATGAGATACCTTCCCTTCATCCATCACTTAGCCAGGCTAATGGAAAGATGGATTAAAAAGTTGAACATATTCTCTGCATGTCGTAAGAGTGACACACTGTTCCGGTTTGCTGTATTTTACCATGCTATGGTTTTGTTTAGATACCAGGTGTCTTGGGCCATGTGATAGTGTTTAATTTTTGCTTAGGAACTTTATCAGGGTTTCTTTCGCGATTTTTTTCATCTAATTTTTAATGGTCTGATGCTTTCTTTCATTTAGGAGTTTGTAAGCCATCTTCAAACTACATATACCCTATAAGCCAGATATTCTTAGATAAAATTCAAAATCAGATCATTGCTTCAGATTTTGTGCTCCGTGGGCCTCAGTCCTCGTGAGGTTTTTCGAAGATCCGCTGGCTCATGACAAACGTACTTAAGAATTTTCTAGATATCAAAAGTCACAGGGTCAGTTGCAAGATCGGGGCATATTGGAAAGATCTCATCACCGGAAGAACTTGGTCCGCCCGAACCTTAAGAAGGAAAGGCCCGTTACACGATTTTTTTAAAACAGTTGGCTTGGTTTCTACCTTAGTTTCCTCATCTGTAAAATGGAGACAGGTGACACAGGGGGAAGTTTTCAAAGAGATCATCTCTCCAGTCCCTACATATTGTGTCGTTGTACGCGGTATACCCGACCCTTGCTGCCTAGTTCATAGTAAAGCGAAAGCAGGTGACGGGGGAGATTTTATGGGATTATGTGCCACAATTAAGATGCAAATAGCAGAAGGTGAGCAAAGAAGGGAGAAACGAATAGAGAGAGGCTGGGGCGCTCGGAAAAGATCTTTGATTTAAACTCTTTCAGCCAAAACACAAAATGGAGAATGACGCCGGGGCGCCTGACTGGCTCAGACGGTAGAGCACGTGACTCTCCATCTCGGGGTCGGGAGTTCAAGCCCCCTGATGGACTAGGATGCTACTTTTAAAAAAATAAATAAATAAGAGAATTGCTTTTCTTTGCGAATTTACGCGAAAGGTACGTGCGAGGTGGGGCTTGCAAAAGGACCTTTTGCCGGAAGGGGGCGCCAGCATCACCTGTGCGCCGGCACCCGCACTGGCGGCTGGACCTCACCTGGGAGATGCGAGGTCACGGCGGCGCGGGGGCGCAGGGAATCGGCCTGCGACCTCCGTCGGGACCGCGGGCCGGAGGGGCCGAGTGGCTGACCCGCGAAGGAAGACGCAGGCTCCGGGACCGGAGTTTCGGGCGGCCGTTCCCATCAAGGCGATGGGAGCAAATCCACCCTCCGCCCCCTCTGTAAAACGGTGAAATGGGTAAGTTGCAAATAGCCAAAGTTACCGTTTCTGTTTCTTTCCCTACAAGCGCTGCCAACAAGATCGGGCCACCCCTCTCGCTCGCAAAGAGCTAAAACCTCACTGCCCTGGTCGCAGGGGAACAGCCGCGACGAGGATGGGATTCGAACCCACGCGTGCAGAGCACAATGGATTAGCAGTCCATCGCCTTAACCACTCGGCCACCTCGTCACCCGCTGGCGGCGTCTCGGATAAGTATTATGTTGCTGTCACGCACACAGGTCTATTTTTGTCATTCCCGTTGTGTTATTCGTGAAGTAGATCCCTTGGCTCCCTGGAAGGGGCCCTCTTACCTTGACAAAGCGAAAAACAAAATAAAGAAGAGACTAACGTCCGGGGGAGGAGGATGTGGACCCGACGAGAAACAAAACACTCTTCTTAAGGAAACATGGGAGCCTCCGACGGCGGAAGGGAGTTAATGACTGCTTTGGTTCTAAAAATCTAACTGGATTTCGTCGTCCCTCTTAGGGCCCGTCCATCGGAATCACGGATTGCGCCTGTTAGCGCGGGAGATTCCTCGGCAGGATTCCCAGGAGGACGGCCGTCCTGGGCACCATGAGCGCTTCTTAGAAACAGTCACCTCTCCAGGAAGTCCTGGAGGGTGACTGGGCGAGAGCTGGCAGGGAGGCGTGAAAGTCCAACTGTAACCTGTCCCGAATGTCAGGCCAAAGATTTTTGGACTGTATGGAAGGATGGTAGGACCATCCGAGGGAGCTGTGTTCTGTGCTGGTTCTATTTGTTTTGTTTGTTTCGTCCAGTAAGTTTGATTTTTAAAAATTTACTGTCATTTTTTTTTTTTTTTTTTTTTATTGCCTATTTCGATGCCCACCGGCCACAGATCCCGGGAACACGCCGGCAGGTGGATCAGGGGTCTGTTGGCAGCGGCCCCAAGGAAGAGCACACGCCTCCAGGAATCTTGGGGAATCTCAGTTAAAGGGGTGTTTTTAAAGACCTTATTAAAACAAACATGCCTTCACGTTTCACCTCTGTCTGCCAGATTGTTGACGAAGCACAACAGTCTTTCATGATTAAAAACAAAAACAAAAAAACCGTCAACAACCTTGGTACAGACAGAATGTACAGCAACATCTTCGAGGCCACGCAAGCTTCATATGGGATATAAGCCAAATCCTGGATGGATCCATGCTTGGATAAGCATATGCAGACAACTGAAAGTGGACGTCTCTATCTCACAGCACTCACAAAAATTAACAGGAATTGGATTAAAGACATAGACATACGACCAGAAACCATAAAACTCCCAGAAGGAAACATAACGGGAAAAACTCCTTGACATTTATTTCAGCAACGATTTTTTTGGACAAGACACCAACAGCACGAACAACAAAAGAAAAAAGTCAACAAGTGGGACTAACGCGTCTGCGGGGCAAAAGACATCGAGAAAATGAGAGAGCAAACGATGGAATAGGAGAAAATATTTGCAAACCATATATCGGAGGAGGATTTAGTACCCAAAATAGAGGAAGAACTCCTACAACTCAAGTCCTATTTAAAAATGGACCTAACAACAATCAAGTCCTATTTAAAAATGGCCGGAGAACCATATAGACATTTGCATGGACCAGACTGGCACCATCTCGGACAGCTCTGCTATGACGGCCACCCTGGGACCTGAAGCCTTCCTGAGCACGGCCCCCAGACACACTCCCCCCCCCCACACACACACACACATTCTTTCTGTCCAACCCCACCCTGATAAGTACACCTTCGGGCACAATGTCCTCAGTCAGCTCTGGAGATACAACTGTGAGTCTCCAACATCTCCTCCAGGAAGTCCTCCCTGTGTGCTCCCAGCCTCCAAGGCTATAAAAGCAGGTCTCACAGGAGGTGGGGTCACCCAAGACACGCATCTGTCCCTAAATCCCCTTGAGAAACCATTTCTCCTCCAACTAGACTTGTCGGCCTTTACCTTCAGTCTTCCTGCTCCCTGGGCTTCTGGACGTCGTTTTGTGTAGACCTCCCTTTTATGGAACATTTCTCCAAAGAAAGCATCTAACTGGCCAACCTGCTCAACATCGCCAATAATCGGGGAAATGCAAGTCAAAACCACAAGCACCCACATCCATTAGAATGGCTATCATCATCAAGTCAATAGATAACAAGTGTTGGTAACTGTGGAGAAAAGGGATCCCTTGGCAGTGCATATAATACAACAGGTAAAAGGCACAAAGTTGTCACTGTTTTTAAGTTTAAGTGAGTGACGAATTCTAAAATGATGCGGGAAAGAAAAAGAATTTATCTGGGCTTGGGAGTGTCAGGACGGGAATTGTAAAACATGATGTAAAGAAAGATAGATAAAGGAAAACTATAATCACTAAGAGCTGGAAGGAATGTTCCCAGTGCGAAGGTCCCAGCAATTCCTCTCAATAGAGCACTTGGTGACTAAGCAAAAGGAAAAAAACGAGCTACCTGCAAAGTATGAGTCCTAGGAGAAGGCCAGAACCAGACGGGTCTCACTCTGCTTTGGGATCTCCAGGGTTTGGAAATCCAGTGCGGTAGACATATTTTTTGTGTCATTCCTTCCATTGAGTGTGGGCTGGACCTAGTGACTTGCTCCTAACATACAGAACACAGTAAATGTGACAGGATGTCACTTGCGTGATTAGATGACACCAGATCGTGGTTTCCAGCTTACCCAAACATTTGCCCTATTGCTGTCTCAGCCTGCATGCTTTGAGAAAACAAGCTGTCATGTTGGTAAGATCCATGAGGCAAGGAACCACTGACAGACTCCAGCCACCAGCCAGCCAGCCACTGAGGCCCTCGGTTCCACGACCTTTGAGGAACTAAATCCTGCAACACACGTGTGAGTTTGGAAACGATGGGATCCTTCCCCCACTTGAGATTTGAGGTGACTCCAGGGCAGCCAATACTTTGGATGCAGGTCACAAAAGACCGGGAAGCAGAAGACCCGGCCACGTTGGCCCTAGAGACCCACCGCAACTGTTAGACGAG